>NC_028638.1:29417290-29496310 GCF_001406875.1 Solanum pennellii
ATATATATATATATATATATATAAAATTAAATTAACGATTGTTTAGTCAAACTTTTAGTCATGACCGAAAAACTCTAGTTATGATAACATCTTCTAACATACATCTAGTAAGTAAATTCATCTCACAGCTCGGTAATAGAAATTATAGGCAATTACATGGAACAGAAGAATATGAAAAAGAAAGAATAAATATAGAAATTAAGTAAGGAAGGGATAATCAAGAAACACAAAGTTTTCCCAAGATCACGTATCAGTCGGTGTTCAAGGTACTATTCATAACAGAAATATAAAGTAAGTAAAAATATGCAGAACCATCTCCAAACACAAAATAAAGACTACTCCAGCCAAAATAGAAGGAGATATACAACTCTTATTGGTAGGAGTTCACCCAAGTCTCCGATCCAAGCCTAGTACACACAAGCCAATGGTAAGAAATCGTATTACGCGACATGGTGAAGAAGTGTAGTATGAGTACAAAACATTTGATACTGTAATCATCCTTTTAAGTTGTTATAAGTAGGCCAATGGTGAAATAAATCGAGCCAGAACTTTTCAGGTAGGGACTCAAAATTGTTAGGCTAGGCTAACCTCAGACAAAATCTGGGTTTGGTGACGTCTTGGTCTATCCAAGAATGGGTGGGGTGTGATGTCTAGGATTGGTAAATATTTTTTTTTGTTTCCAAGACATTAATAAATCTGTACGACTTCACAAAATAGAATTCGGGTGAGCAGAACTCATAATCCATGTTGACATAAATGGGATAGTTTAAGATGCCTAGGGAAGAAGGTATGTTGTAAGAAATAACTTTTTAGGAATTCCAGTACTTCATGTAATCTGCTATAGCGCGCTACACCCACTAAGGCAAGTGTGAGCATGCTCTATAATGGGGTAAGTAAGGATTTAATATAGAACAAGTCTAAAAATCTCCTATTTTTCTTATCATTATTCTTAAGATTGAGAGAAGCGATTTAGGGTTGTTTGCACCTATTTTTCCATGAAACTTTTCAGTTAAGGTAAATTTGTTGCTCCGCAATCTTATAAAAAGATTCTTAAGCCCCTTAAAATCAAAGATAATTCTATTACGTGAGGGTTTTGATTTGATTTAATGATGGAAAAAGCCATAAGTTGAGGAGGATGATCATGAATAGGCTTATTGTTAGGATTTGGTTATAATCTGGGTGATTTCTAGTCCGTCTATGATTGATTGTTGTGTTTATTTATTGTTTTAAACAAAGAACAAGTCAAGACACACCAAAAGGGAAAATTTCGTTCTTTAGAATTTTCAAGGGGCTTGATATGAGGTGGGTGATGGTTATATATATTTTTGGTTTATTTTTGTATGATGTCTACTACTTTTATAGTTTCATTGATGCAATACAAGTTGGGGAAAATATAGAAAACATATGAAATGATATCATGTTGATAATCTTATGCGTAAACCTTGGTTATGTAACATGTGATTCGAAGTGTTATTGTTCATTGTGTTTGTGGTTGTTCATGCTTGTTTGTGATTGTTGGTTAGATCGGGTTACATATCGGTACACAAATACAAATGGTTGGCTCAGATACCACGTCTATTATGAATATTAATGGTTGGTTGGATTCCACGCCTAGTATGATTACTAATTGTGATTGGCCCAGGTACCACACCAATACACTAACAGTTTGTATGTGGTTTCCATGAGAGGATTGGGTATGTGTATTATTTGGTGCCCTTAGAGGACTCGTATTTGTAACTGTGGTCATGCGAGATATGCATCCAGTGCTTTCGGATTCATAATATTGTGACTACAGTCAATATATGTTGGTGATTGTTGTTCTATGTCTTGAACTTTGTTACTACATGTCATGACCTTAAAATGAACGTGATGAAACTCTTAGAATCTGACAAAGACAGGTCAACCTAAATCCAGTAATAAAAAATAAATGTTGAAGTGAACTAATAAGAAAATAATTGCGGAGAACTTAGTAATCCTCAATTACCCTTAGAACCTGATTGTTACGTGTACAAGCCATTAGTGTTATGATACAGAGTTTGAAAGATAAATACAAGTATCCATGTATTTGTTTCTTGAATAAAACAAGAACATAAATAAGGAACAAAAGGACTCGCTAGGATTACTAGAAACTACCCCTCAAGTGTCCACAAATAAGCCTCTAATATAGATAGGGGAAGAGTAATCACACAGATCCGGGCTCAAAAGCTACAAAAGTATATTAACAAGGAATGAATGTACAAAACAATATCGTACTCAGCAAGTAACCCACTAATATTAGGTAAAACTAGGTTGAAACGAGAACTCCTCTCATTCCAACCGAACTTCCACAACTACAAGCTGCACAACTAGAGTTACTCCCACAATTATCCAGGATGATATGGAATACCAAAAGGCAATCTTGTAGATCCTTATCCACTATATTATGGAATACCTAAAGGCAATCTTGTAGATCCTTATCCACTTTTGAACCATAAATTTATAGATGATTCATCCTTGTAAAGTCTCTAACCTTTGTTTACATCGTACCCATTAATGTGCTCACGAGATCTACGACCTCTCTCTAGATTATACAGTAATGGATATTACTTGAGCCAATACTTGGTAAACAACCCTAAAATTTGCATGAGAAACTTTCTCAAGAGACGTATTAATCAGATCTTGAGGAACTTTGAGTTTCACATTGTCGTTGACATTCTTTCTCAACTGAGCTCTTCTTGGAGGCATTCTTAACATGCATAAAAAACAAGAGTTAGAAAGAAGAGCGTTATAGAACTCAAATCCATCACACAACTTTAGAGTAATAAATGTAATGAAGTTTTCTAACAATTTATAGCCTTCAATTCATAAATGTGGCACACTTCCCACTTTTGAAAAAATCTTTATGTGATATGACTTGTCGGACTCCTAGAATCTTTTAAATCTTGTTGTGATATATCTTTGTGGAACCCAGATGAATGGAATATTTGGAGCTATGAGTGTCCTCCACGACCTTCACTTGGAGTCTATCCATCATTCATACACACAATCTGCCTTTATATCTCAAAACACCATCTTCCCTTGTTCAAAAGCTAATACTTTTTGCTTATGAATATTTGCCTTCAATTCAAGAAAAATAGGATCTTGTTTTGTTTTTCTTTCACTTCGAACAATAATGATAATTCAACCCCATTCATCACCACTACTCCTCCTTTAATGGAATCTATTAGTCGGACTCCTAATCGTGCAATTCTATGCATATCCTTCGCTACTCTCTCTTTTAATTTTTCCTCAACATGGGAGGTATTACCCATAAACACCTTGCTAAAGGGATCAACAACAATATTAGACTTACCTGGGTGATAAAGAATACCCATGTCATAATAAGTAATTCTAAACACCTCCTTTGTCTAAGATTAAGATCTTTCTTAGTGAAAACATATGGAAGACTCTTGTGATTAGTGAATATATAAAAATGAACACCATACAAATAAAGATGCCATATGTTCAAAGCGAATACTACAACAACAAACTTTAAGTCATAGGTTGAGTAATTCTTTGCATGAACTTTCAACTGTCTGGAGGCATACACTATAACTTTGCAATTCAATATTAAGACACAACTCAAACCAACTCTAGATGCATCACAATACACCACAAAACCTTGAGTACCTTCTGGTAAGGTAAAAACTGCACAATAGTCAACCACTTTATTGAATTTTGAAAGCTTTTCTCATAAGCTTCAGACCATTGAAACTTAATTGTCTTCTGAGTTAATTTGATCAAAGGAGACGAAATAGACGAGAACCCTTTACAACCCTTCTATAATAGCCAGCCAAATCGAAGGAACTCCTTATATCAGGTTGAGATATGAGTCTAGGTCAATTCTATAGTGCCTTTATCTTCTAAGTATCAACTTTAATTCCCTCTCCAGACACAATGTGGCCTAGGAATTCCACAAACTCAAGTCAAAACTCACACTTAGAGAACTTTATATTCAACTCTCTATCCTTTAAAGTATGGAGAACTATTCTGAGATGACTAGTATGATCTTCTTCATTCCTTGAATAGATTAGTATGTCATCAATAAAGACGATATTAAACATATCTAAATAATGTTTAAATATCCTATTCATAATGTCCATGAATTTTTTAGGCGCATTGGTCAGACCAAAGGACATGACCAAAAATATATAATAACTATAACGGGTTCCGGAAGCTATCTTTGAAATATCACATTCCCTTACATATAACTGATGGTATCCAAATAGGAGATCTATCTTAGAGAAACAGGTGGCACAATGAAGTTGATCGAAAAAATATTATAAATCCTTGGAAGAGGTACTTGTTCTTGATGGTAACCTTGTTTAAGTGATGGTAATCTATACACATCCTAAGGGAACCATCTTTCTTTCTCACAAACAAGACTAGAGTGCCCCAAGGTGAGAAACTTCGTTGAATAAAGCCCTTATCTCAGAGATCCTTTCACTTCCTTTTAAGCTCTTTCAACTCTGCTAGTTCCATTCTATATGGAGGAATAAAGATAGGAGGAGTATCTGGAAAAGTATCGATACCGAAGCCTATATCTCACTCAGGAGGGACTCCATGAAGATTATCAGGAAAGACTTCTGGAAACTCTTTTACTACTGAAATTGAGTGAATAGAAAATATCTCAATACTAGAGTCACTAACTCAAACTAAGTGATAGACACACCCTTCAGAAACTAACTTCCTTGTCTGAAGGTACGAAATAAACCGACCCTTAGGCACTACTGAACTTATTTTCCACTCTAAGATGGGCTCATTTAGAAACTGAAACTTGACAACTCGAGTCCTACTAAATTGAGGTATAACAGACGTGAAGGCAGTCCATACACAAAAAGACATTGAAATCTACCATGTCTAACTCAATTAATTCAGCCATGGTACTCTTCTGATTCAGGGAAGATGAGATAATCATGATAGACTCTCTCTGCTAGAATGGACTCACTAAAAAGTGTAGAAACACTAAATAGTTCACTGAGTTGCTCAGGAATAACATCAAAATTCATAGAAACATATGGATTTAGAAAGGATAAACACGCTTGTGGATCTAGCAAAGCATAAACAGTAAAGTCAAAGACTTGGATCATACCAATGACAATATCTGAAGAATCCTTTTTCTCTTGGAGACTGTTGATACCATATAAGCAGTTTGTTCCTCCGCAGTACGAAAGTAGCCCCTAGTGAAACTCTGTCTGGTGGAGCAACTGTAGAAGACTAGGCTCTATTTCCCTCAATTATCATTGCCCTGCTTGTTCTTTGGACATTTTCGCATGAAATTACCATTATGACCACACTTAAAACAACCAGTGGAGCCCTCACAACAAGTACCTGAGTTGTTTCTTCCACACTTGGAGCCTGCAGGAGACTTACTACCCTCTTGTGCCATGCTACCCTGAGAATAAGCAGTTTTAGCTTTGAAGTTTTGACTATTGTAATGATTTTCATTCTTAGGCGCAGGTGCACTAGTAGATGATGGAGAAGATCCCTTCCGTTTTTATTTGAAGGATGATCAGTTGGCACTACTCTTCAGTTGTCCTGACTTGTTCCTCATTCTACTCCTCGTATCCATAACCATCTATGGAGCGTAACAGGATAGTTAGGTGAAATTCAACCCATACTCATGAACACTCAAAGAATCTTGTTTAAGTGTGAGGAATTCCATTACTTAGACTCTTTCCGTTCCCGAGGAAACAAACGCCGCAACAAAGCCTCCTCAAAACAAGCCCAATCGCATGTGGTGCATTCTCACCTCTACCCTTTTTCCACTGATCAAACCAAGTCTTAACAACATTTTTTAGTTAAGATGCAGCTATTTCAACTCCCTAAGCAACAACAACGTGCATGACATCAAATACCTTTTGCAGTTCCTCAATAAAACTCTCGGGATCTTTCCTAGTGCTCGAAGTCGTGAAACTTAGAGGATTCATCCTCAAGAACTCTCAGATACTAGAAGTATCATTCACTTTCTATCTAGCTCCTTTTTTTTGCCCAACTTGATTGGTCACAACTTGGTTCAACATTTAGATAGCCTCACGGAACTCAACATTGGTAACTTCTCCTTGATGTTGCACTTCATGTGCATTAGGTACCACTTGTTCTTGTGGTTCAACATTTCTCCTAGCTGAACGCATTTTGAGTGCTCTTCATGGAGGCATAATTATCTCAAAACACCCGCAAGCACATATAAAAAGGAAACTTTTTAGAGATCAAACTCTAACTCATGAAATGGGTGTGAAAGAAGTGAGAAATATTTTGAAGTGTTGCCACCTCCTAATTATAGATGTGGCACGCTTCACACCAATAACGAGGACTCTCGATATAGGACTTCATAGAATCCATAAGAATCTTGAATTCTACGCTCTGATACCAAGTTTTTCACTGCTCGAGCCTATACCCTAGGCATGGCCGACACTTGAGAATCATTTGTGGCCCCAAGCGAACCTTAGTCTGACTTACTTACTAAGCGGAAGACTTATCTAAATAAAGATAAATCTATGAAATAAACTTGAATGTTATAAATGAACATTCAACTAGCAATAAAGGCAAACAGAAGTCTTAACATAAGATAATGATAATGAGAAGACTAAGGAACTAACATCTAACTATCTATGAAATCTCTAAAATAACTGAGATGGATGTCAGGACAGGACCCCTGGTCATCCTAACAAATGAAATACTGAAAAAAACTAAAGCAATAAAAAGTAGTCCTTCGGAATGCAAGAAGACTCACCAACTGACTCCGGAGTGCTCAACTAGATCAACAATGCACTGGATGCCGATCCTAGTGACCTGTCTCTGCATCATAATAAGATGCATGACAACTGACATAATTACACTGAATGTACAAATATGCGAGTGGGAATGCTAAACACAACTTAAGCTTGAAAAGAATCTGAAAAACTTACCTAGATCAACTCAATTCAACATAACTTAACTTATTTCAATATACACTATTTTAAAACAAGTTCAATTAAAAGAAAAAGTTGTTTACAAACATGATGTCAACTCTTTGTGTATGCAAGGATACAATATTACTCTTAAATTTGTGTAAAAATACAAATAATTGTGTATATAAGAATGCAATTATTTCTATGGAGTTTCTCTAACTGACAACCATCACGTAATAGCTATTTTAATGATATAACATTTTACCTCACACTTCCAAGGCCGTCCTATACCTTGCCGAGGGTATAGAACTTGAACTACTAAGTGAATCCACTAGTCTATGCTAAAAAAAACTAAAGGAATCATCTAAAATTTATGAACGTTTTTTACCCATGATGCTACATGGTTTATGAGGGCTGTGAGTTGTCTCAACTCTCCCTCATATCGGTGCTCAATACTACTCCCAAAATTATGATATTAGCTCTTATGTTTAAAGATATACTTCTTTCTGCGATTTGAGATAATAGCTCAAAAACTTATCTCAAAGGCTATCTTGAAAATCATAGTTTTCTTTGTTGCTTTATTTAGAAAGCAATTACTCTTTTCTGAAAACTAGCTTGAAGGCTCTTTGGAAATCGAGGTTTCTTTTCTTGTTAAAATGTGAAAAAACATTTTCAACACTTTTGGAATACACTATCACCATATACTTTTGAATAAATGAACTTCAATCTTTACTCTTTACTATTTACTCAACCTGAAATTTAAGTCTTAAAACATAGTAAAACATTCGGAAAAGACTTTTGGAAAACTCTAAGAATTCCTCTTAACTCGACTCCTACTTCTCTTGACTTTGATCTTAACATTCCTTGAATTGGATTATGGATTCAAAGTTCATGATCTCATATTTATGGATGATTTTATGATGTTTAGATGTACCTTAGAGTGTTGAAATCAACTAAGAAACATGGGTTCATTGCTAAGGAACAAGTGCGAAAAGGTGGGAAAGAAGTGGCAAAGACCCTGGTGCTCTGAAAGGAGCGGGGTGCCAGAGGGAAAAGATGAGACACTGCCCTGGGGCGCTGTGGCCGTCTCATCATCCCAAGGGTGAAAGTTGAGAGCCCTCTTTGGGGGGCACTGGCTGGTGCCATGCCCCACCTCTATCCCGAGGTGCTCATTTTTCATCATTAAACCCTCTAAACTTCATCGGTTCTTTTCCGAAACACTTAGAATCATTTATATACTCAATGTAAAATAGATTTAACTCGAAGTTACACCCAGAAACATGAATCAAATCATCAAGAACTTAAACAACACAACCCACAAGAATTCAAACAAATATCATCAAGAACTCATAGGGTTTACTCTCAAAATCAAGCATATTTCACTGAATGAAATCATGATTGGCACGTGTTTTAACTAACCCAAAGCTATGTTATCTCACATACCTTGTAGCGATCACTCCTTAACTAAATCCATATGCTAAACGCGACGATCTTGATAAATCTTTCTTCTCTTCGCCTTTCTCCTGTTCTTTTCTGTTCTCTCAAAACCCTTACTCTTTTTCTAAAAGTGTAAACTGACTAAGTTCAGGTTAGAACCCTATGTAATTACCAAAACCAAATTAAAATAAAAGAGTAAGTAAAGGACTAAACTACCCTTCTAAAATTTGGTTTTGACTTTTCTTATTCGAACAACCCAACTTTCAAAGAGCATAACTCACTCATACGAACTCGGAATCACGCAAGCTTGGCGGCTTTGGAAAGTTAATTTCAAGATCTTTCCTACCATATATGGAATTATCTGTAACTTATATTGAGCTACAAATTATGTCCATTTGAAGTTGGCCAAAAGTCAAATTATTCTAACTTAACAAAATTTCCAGATTTGCATTCTTTCCAAAAACGAGTATTTTCAATTATTAGCTTCTTCCTAGTTATTTCAATTTGCGAGATGTTACATGATGCTACTCCTTTTCTTTCTTTTGAGTGCAAATTATGATCCAAAGGCGTTTTTTGGACCTCGCATTTAGCCGTGTACTTGCAGATATGAGAGTGAGCTACTTCCATCCGGAATGTTGCATATTTTCTTCATTTCATAGAATTTTTTAAGACATCGAGACTACTTTGTATTTATTTATTTTCTACCATTATACATTTTAGTTATATGTTTTAGCACAATGACTTTCAGATTTTGGGGATACAGTAAAACATCTACAAATTAATATAGGTGGTATCACGAAGGTTTTAATACAATGACTTTCAAACTTTATGATGTTTTAATATTTATTAATTTAAAGAACAGTTTGAGATTTAATAAGGTTAATTTTAATTATATAGAAATCACTGTATCTTACAATTTATATATCATATCTATTGATTTCACATACAAATATTATACATAAAGTACATTGAATACGTAAAAATCTTTATATCTTCGAATTTCCTTGTGATGTTGGGATAATAGAATATTCAAGATGTATTAACGTAAATGATGTTATCCTAGAATATTAGAATGCTATAAAGTGGGACAAATTGATTAAGAAAAGATTAATGTTTTAGGGGCTATCAATTTTGTAAACCGTGCTTGGACAACAGATGTTCAGAAAGAGACAACCCTAAATTGTTTTCGACACTGTAAAATTCATTCGGGGGATGCGATTTTAGAGAACTTGAATGAACCCACTAGTGAAAACTTCATTCATGAACTCGAGGTCATCATTAAAGATCTAGGTTACCACAATAAATTGAATGGCAATAACTCGTTGGATTATTCGAGTGAAAGTGAAACATGTTCAGAGGCCCACAACTTATAAAAACTGTGGATACCATAGAAAAAAGCAATATTTATGATGAAGTTGAAGATTATGTTACACCTTTGGAACCAGTTATGCGTAAGCACTTTTCGAATCTAGAACTCTTCAAAATTTTATTGTGTAGTTCAAAAAGACAACACCGGAGCTCTTGGATGCAATAAGAAAAGTTAGAGATGATTTAAATATTAAGAAAAAACAGAATACAACAAAATCATATTTAACCAAATTGTCTTAAATATATTTGTAGTTTTAAACAATTATTAATTATGACATTAATGGGACCATATATATATATAGGAGTCTTCTGAAAATATATTATCTTATTATTTTATCTAAATTGGTGATTTTGTCCATTGCCTAAGTCGGGACCGGAGAAAAATATTATTTTATAGAGATTATTAATTTAGTGAATATTAATTTATAGAGGTTTTATTGTATTTTTTTAGACTTCCACCACTATTTTATTTAATTTAAAGACTTAGAGTTTATTTGTTGTATTCTTATATTTCTAGCCAGCATTGTAAGATGTTGCATGAGTTTGATTGTTAAGTGTTGGTTCACCTACTTGGGGGTTCTGAGTAAGATAATTGTTTTCTACATGATAAATATATGTACTATATATGTATATATTCAATATAACCGGAGATAATAACTTTGCCGAAAAATAAACAAGAGAGTTTAAAAATGTAATAAAAACAGTAATTAATATCATAAGTATTAATTAATGAATGTAAAAAAATATACCAGGATATGTAAAAATAGAATAAAATAGAAAAGAAAAAATCGAGTCCTTTGGACGCACAATATCCCCCTTAAGAAACAATTTCTCTCCAATACTTGAGGTTTAAAGAATTACATCCTCTCAGGCTGGAAAAATTTTACTCACCAACTTATTGATACAAAAATAGCGGTGTCAGCAAGTCACTAAACATGAGCAAAATACACGAATATTTAATTTTGCGGAAGTAGAAGAAGAGGATCAAAATTTTTGTTGTTTTAAAATGAAAGGAAATTCCCCTATTTATAGACAACAAAAGGTAGTGCGAATAAATATGTATTGTGCCTTATCAGAAAGGTTACAACAATTTGGAAAAGTTGCAACCCTTCGAAAAGTTCACAACATTTCATAAAAGTACAACTTTTGATAAAGTCGCAACTCTTCATTAAAATCACAACTTTTCATAAAAGTCACAAATTTTGATAAAAGCCGCAACTCTTCATTAAAGTCATAATTTTTCATAAAAGTCGCAACTCTTCATTAAAGTCGAAACTTTTCATAAAAGTCACATTTTTTCATGAAAGAGGAAGGCTAGATTTGGAAATAAATAAATTTAAAAGGTGGTTGCGCCACATAGCCGGGCTTAGGGTTCTCTTTAATATAAATATATATGATTTAAATTTATCTGCGATCATAAACAACTCTCTTGTATTTATGGGACTGTACTAATATTATTTTTTTTAATATCAAAGATAAAAAATAATAGAAATGGTTCCATGTTTTGAGGGGCAATATATCTTAGGTATTGAACCTACCATAAATCTTGTTCGACTTCTTTTTCACTTTCACTTTATTTGCATTTTAGTGGGTATATTATATATGTTTAAATTTTATTTGAGGCTCCATTATTCGTTCATCATAAACGTGGTGCTCAGGCCAAGACAAACTGCATTATCATACATATTCGAGTGTATACATAAGCTTAATGTATATGACATTGTAATTTATTGTTCTTAACAATAATTAGAATAAAGAGCAAACTGTTTTTGTATGTATAAAAGTTGTGTAGTGCATGGTATCGATTTAAAACTTATTTACTACCTTAAAAGCATGAACTCCAAAAAATGATTGTCAAATTATGTAAATACCCCTAACTTTTAAGAAAAACCTAACTAAAAAACTTCATGCTACAGCCTGCATTCCCCATCCTTGCGCTAGACGCTCCATGCTAAAGCTACCACTTTCAAGTTCCAACTCCCCCAAATTATACAGGCGCCAACGTCCAAAAATATTCCTAATAGATGCATTTTCTCCCTTCAATGCAACTTCTAATTTCTTTTCTATTTATATCAACCAAATGTAGAATTTCATCCTCTTTGTTTTGGGCTTATGTGTAGTGACAAATTACAGCGGCCCGCACACCTATTTTACAACTGCTTAACATACA
Organism: Solanum pennellii; assembly: GCF_001406875.1. Classification (NCBI taxonomy): domain Eukaryota; kingdom Viridiplantae; phylum Streptophyta; class Magnoliopsida; order Solanales; family Solanaceae; genus Solanum; species Solanum pennellii. Next base: position 29,429,174 of record NC_028638.1, read on the forward strand.
CAACCCCTCAATCTCTAATACTTTTTAAAATTAACAATTAAATTGATGGAAATGTTGTACCGCTCAATTCACCCCACTTATACTCTTTTCTTTTTTTCCCGTCTCAACTCCGCCATTCTCACATTAATTTTAATACATCATCCATTAATGTTATTCAATTTTTTCAAAATTTATGAATTTGTTAAAAACAACTAAATGATTCCTTTGAATTTTACTAATACACATAAACACTCGGAATGAATATTGTTATTCACTTATTCCTCTATACCTCTAACCATCAAGATTCAACACAGCGACTAAAATCGAACTATCAAAGTAGAGTGTCCCCATTAACAAGATATCAAAACACACTATTGATTGGGTGATGCGAGTATTATTTATTTCAAAGGGTCCTGTAATTTTGTACAAGAATTTACGGCATGAAGGCACTTTCCAATGATAATGTTTGTTGACGACGAGGTACTATCATTGACTCTTTCACTTAGCTTAAATTCGTTGCGCAAGAAATGCATGCTCTTAAAAGTGAAGCACCAAACATAGTGAAAGAAAAATTAAAATTTTTATGAGATCGCAAAAGAAGAGGGGCAAGAAAACAAATGAAAAAAATCTCCTAATCCAAAATAAGAATAATCAAAGTCGAGGCAAAAGATAACATCCTTGATAGTGTAGCTGACAATTGAGTTTCGTCTCCAAGTAAATGGATGTCTATATATTAAGAGTTTTGTCTTGTGCTTAATGAATGGATGTGTGTATATTATTACCTAATTCAGTGTAAATTATGAAAAAAAGGAACATTTCTTATTCAAGCCTTTGTTGCTCTGCGCTTTCTATCTTCTCATAAAGTAATATCGACTTATCGCCATTGGAAAGCTAAGACATTAAATTATTCTAAAAGGTATAACATTAAATATTGTTGTATGATATTATAAATTTTAGAAAATAAAAACCTAAAAAAGATTAAGAAGTGTTTCATGTCCCGCATAGTTTACCCATTTTACTCGTTTTTGCACAAGAATTTAGTACTATAAGACTTATTTCGATCTCCATAGTCCAACAATCCTTTCGAATAAAATACCACATAAAAATAATTTGACACCACAAAGGCAAATAATTGTAAGGCCCACACCACAATCATATAGAGTATGAATACAATTGCACAATTAAATCACATAATGGAGTATGCGGACAATCACAATGATATATTAGCACACTAAAACTTAGACATAAATCTCATGATGAGGTAACCACGTGTGTGCTCTACCATTCATTTATCATACCATAAATTCATTTTTAGGGATGAAAGTCGTACAAATACTTTAATACACTCATAATTATCACTTATTAGTTTCTAATGGATGTAGCTCCTTCCCATAATACAAAGGTAAGAGCATGGTTGACACAAACACACACAACCCCAATATAGGTGTGTTCCTCACGATTGTTATAAATCATTTTGGGTTAAGAGGAAAAATAGTGGTTAATCAGAAAGTAACTGGAAAATTGGTTTCCCATTGGTGGAAGAAGATTGCCATCATTTACACATGTAGCACAATCAATCATGTATTCCACCAATGTTACACAACGTTGAGTACTTCCTTGATTCAAACAAAGAAAAGGTATGACCAATGTTTATTAAAGCTTTAACCATATTTGACTGACTTGCAACCCAAAATGAAATATATGACTTTTAAACTTTTGGAAAATAACCCCCTAAAAAATCCAATAATTCATAGTTGATACATTTAATCAAATGAAGAATGTGAAGGTATGTTATAAAAAATAACTTTTCAGGGAATTCAAATATGCAGTACTTCATGCAATCTTCTATAGCGCGCTGCACCCACTAAAGCAAGCGTATGCATGCTCTATAAGGGGGTAAGTAAGGATTTAATATAGAACAAGTCTAAAAATCACCTATTTTCCTTTTCATTATTCTTGAGATTGAGAGGAATGATTTAGGGTTGTTTGCACCTATTTTTCCATGAAATTCGTCAGTTAAGGTAAATTTGTTACCTCGCAATCTTATAAAATGATTTTAAGACCCTTAAAATTAAAGATATTACTGTTAGGTGAGGGTTTTGATTTGATTTAATGATAGAAAAAGACATAAGTTGGGAAGAATGATCATGAATAAGCTCATGGTTAGGATTTGATTATAATCCGGAAGATTTCTAGGCCATCTATGATTGATTGTTGTGTTAAATTATTGTTTTAAACGAAGAACAAGTCAAGACACTTCAAAAGGAAAAACTTGGTTGTTTAGAATTTCCAAGGGAATTGATTTGAGGTAGGTGATAGTTATATATTATTTGGTTTATGTATATATGCATGTCTGCTACTTTATAATTTCATTGATGCAATACATGTTGGGGAAAATATAGAAAACATATGAAATGATATCATGTTGATAATCTCATGCATAAACCCCGTTATGTGACATGTGATTGGAAGTGTTATTGTTCATTGTGTTTGTGTTCGTTCCTGCTTGTTTGTGATTGCTGGTTAGACCGGGTTACATATTGGTACACAAATACTAATGGTTTGCTCAGATTACACGTCTACTATGAATTCTAATGGTTGGTTTGGATTCAACGCCTAGTATGATTACTAATTGCGATTGGCCCAGGTACCACACCAATACATTAATAGTTTGTATATGGTTTCCATGAGAAGATTGGGTATGTGTATTATTGTGCCCTTAGAGGACTGGTATTTGTAACTGTGATCATGTGGGATATGCATCCAATCCTTTTGGATTCATAGTAATGTGACTACAGTCCACATATGTTGGTGATTGTTGTTCTATGTCTTAAACTTTGTTACTACATGTCATTACCTTAAAATGGACGTGATGAAACTCTTATAATCTTATCAAGATAGGTCAACCTAAATCCAGTAATAAAAATAAATGTGGAAGTAAACTAATACTAATAAAATATGTGCGGGGAATAGTCATTCTCAAATACCCTCAGAACCTGCTTGTTACGTGTACAAGCAACTAGTCTGATGATACAGAGTTTGAAAGATAAATACAAGTATCCATGTATTTTCTTCTTGACTAAAACAAGATTATAAATAAGGAACAAAAGGACTCGCTTGGATTACTAGCAACTACCCCTCGAGTGTCCACAAATAAGCCTCAAATGAGATAGGGAAGAGTATCACACAGATTCGGGCTCAAAAGCTTCGAGAGTGTAAAAACAAGGACTGAATGTAGAAAACAACAAATTACTCAGCAAGTAACCCACTAATATTAGGTAAAACTATATTTAAACGATAACTCTTCTCATCCCAATTGAACCTCCACAACTACAATCTGCACAACTAGAGTTACTCCCATAATTATCCACAATATTATGGAATAGCTAAAGGCAATCTTGTAGATCCTTATCCACTTTTGAACCATAAAATTAAAGAGGATTTATCCTTTTAAAGTCTCTGACCTTTGTTGTCATTGCACCCATGAATGTGCTCACGAGATCTACAATATCTCTCTAGATTATACAGTAATGACTATTACTTGGGCCAATACTTGGTAAACAACCCTAAAATTTGCATGAGACACTTTTTCAAGAGAAGGATCAATCAAATCTTGAGGAACTTTGAGTTTCACATTATTGTTGACATTCCTTCTCAACTGAGCTCTTATTGGAGGCATTTTGAATATGCATAAAACAAGAGTTCGAAGGAAGTGTGTTATAGAACTCAACTATATCTCACGACTTTAGAGTAATAAATGAGATGAGGTTCTCTTACAACTTGTAGCCTTTTATTAATAAATGATGCACACTTCCCACTTTTTAAAACTTCTTTATGTGATACGACTTGTCAAACTCTGAAAACCTTTTAAAGCTAGTCGTGATACATCTATGTGGAACCCGGATGAATGTAATATCTCGAGCTATGAGTTTACTCCATTATCCTCTCTTGGGTGATATAAATATTTTAATCCCTGCTTGGACAACAGATGTTCAACAAGAGACTATCATAAATTGTTTTTGGACAATGTAAAATTCGTTTGGGTGATGCAATTTCAGAGAACTTGAATGAACCCACTTGTGAAAACTTCATTCATGAACTCGAGGTCATGATTAAAGATCTAGGTTACCACAGTAAAATGAATGGCTATAACCCTTGGATTATTCGAGTGAAAGTGATACATGTTTAGAGGTCCATAGCTTAGAAAAATTGTGGATACCCTAAAAAAAAATAATATAAATGATGAAGTTAACATGATATTACACCTTTGGAACAAGTTATAAGTAAGCAATTATCGCATCTAGAACTCTTCAAAATTTTATGGTACATTTCAAAAAGACAACACCGGAGCTCTTGGATGCAATAAGAAAAGTTAGAGATGAGTTTCAACTACATTTAAATTTTAAGAAAAAAACAGAACACAATCAAATTATATTTCACTAAATTGTCTTAAATATATTTTTACTTTTAAATAATTATTATGATATTAATGGGACCATATATTTGTATAGGAGTCTTTTGGAAATATATTATCTTATTATCTTATCGAATTTGATGATTTTTTCCACTGGCTAAGTCGGACAGGAGAAAAATATTATTTTAAAGAGATTATTAATTTATTGAGTGTTAATTTATAGAGGTTTTACTTTATTTTTTTAGACTTCCGCCACTATTTTGTTCAATTTAAAGACTTAGAGCTTATTTGTTGTACTCTTATATTTCTAGCTAGCATTGTATGTTGCTGCATGAGTTTGATTGTCAAGTGTTGGCTCACCTATGTGGGGGTTGGTGTACGTGCATCATGATGTTTTGAGATTTAACATCCCCGTTCTGCAGATTGATCCAACTTTGGATGGATTGACATTGAAGATTGTTCTTTTCATGCGGCAATAAAACCCTATCCACTAAATCACAAACAATTCATGTTGAAATAACATCCTATTCATTGAATAACGATCACTTATGTTAGTTTAATCAAATTCATTTGAATGCTCACAAGAATTTTGAGTGTCAATGAAATATATGTATAGAGGACCTACCATATTTCGTAGATCATTATATTTGGAAAATGAATAAATTATATTCCTAGTTCTTTTGTTTGGAAAGTTAACAAACCATATTCCTAGATAACTATTTTTGAGAAGTTAATAAATTTTATTCCTAGTTCATGTGTGAAATTAATAAGTTTCATTCCTAATTTATTTTGAAATCACATTTATAGAAATATAAAATATATAGAGATGGTTTGCTATACTTAATTTGGGAAGTCAATAATATTTTATTCCTAATTTTTTTCAAATTAGATTTGTTGATATTTCATTATTAATTACATATCTATATGGGTTTAAACATACAAACCTTTTATTTTTGAAAAGTTTGCGAGGAAAGGAACTGAAAAGAAATGTAAGAAAATACAATTTTGTATCGTTGTTTAGTCTTAATGGAAAAGGGTAAATGATTATAAGCTTCTTGAAATCGATTAAAAAGAAAAGTAAGAGAAAAAATGTAATGTGTTTGGTTTCGTTCAATTTTTCATGTTCATTTCAATTCTATTTCAGTTTGATTCTTCAATATGATATAAGTTATATTCAAGTGTGTTGACTATATTATCATTTTTCATTTGAAAATGGTCGAATATCTTCATTGATAAAGAACTGTACAAGTAATTTTTGGTAGAGCTCATTACATGGACAAATTAAGATATTGAAATAGTTAACCATTATTATTCTTAATTTTCACCTTAATCTTACCTCTTAATTAATTATTGAAATTTGTCTGCGATCATAGAAAACATTATTATATTTATGGGACTGTACTAATATTATTTTTTTCTAATATCAAAGATAAATAATAATACAAATGGATCCATGTTTTGAGGGGCAATATATCTTAGGTATTTAGCCTAACAAAAATCTTGTTCAACTTCTTTTTACTTTCACTCTATTTGCATTTTAGTAGGTATATTATATATGTTTAAATTTTATTTGTGGCTCCATTATTCGTACATCACAAACTTGGTGCTCAGGACAAGACAAACTACATTATCATACATATTCGAGTGTATGCATAAGCTTAATGTATATGACATTGTAATTCATTGTTTTTAGCAATAATTATGATAAATAGCAAATTGTTCTTGTATGTATAATGTTTAGTGCACAATATCGATTTAGAACTTATTTACTACCTTAAAGACATAAACTCCAAAAAATGATTGTTAAATTATGTAAATACCCCTACTTATAAAAAATACCTAACTAAAATTCTTCATGCTACAGCCTACAAACCCCATCCCCGTGCTAGACCCTCCATGATAACACTACAAAACAAATTGTGTTCAGCGGCGGGCAAAATCCGTCACTATCCAATGAAAATCCGTCAGTAAACATGATTAGTGAAGGATTAGGAATGGACTATTGACTGTTGCTATTATGCTTGTTCGTAAGCTGTTAGTGACGAAAATATGAGTCCGTCACTAGTTTAGTTACATCATAGTGTCAAAATATTTTCGTTACCATTTGTTAGCGACGGACATAGTCGTCATTATATTTATAGAATTCTGTCGCTACTTTCATAATTCTAGGAAGAAGAAAGGAGTTCTGTCACAAGTTAGTGATGTGTAGTGACAAAATATTTCCGTCGCCATTGTTAGCGACGGACATAGTCGTCGTCATTTTTATATTGTTTTGTTGCTAATTTCATAATTCATTTCTTCATATTAGGCCTTCAATAATCTGTCGCTAATTCGTCGCCAACATTTTTTACATAGCAACGACTAAATAGTTTATAAATTTGTTGCTAAAGATTATTCTTCTATAAATAACCAAAATTCATACAATATAATACTCATATACGATTCATAATATATAAATATAAAAATCTAAACCACATTTTTGGTTTAAAATATCTAAAGAAAACTATCAAATACTCTTAAATGAACCTACGTTCATCAAAATGTTACTACACAATTTGTAGTTCCCAAAAAACATGACAATATCAAAAACTAAAGTTGCGGGAGACTAAGGGATACGATCACTTGAAATTGACGGATCAACATCATCCACATTAGTAGTAAAAGGCATTATGGGTGTCACAAGTGATGGGTTGCCGAAGGGATAAGTAATCGATGCTTGCACCTGTTCAACAATAATAAGAATAAGATGAATATTAAGTGTCGGCATCATTTGCTTTACAAACTCATCTATATTTGTTGTCAGTGTTGATTGAGAAAATGGAGTTGGTAATGATGATGAGCCACAATGATTTTGCCTATAGTAACCTTTTGCTTCAGATCCAAGACAGTATATTCTTCATTTCTTTTTTCCCCCGCATCTTGAAAATATGTTTTACATTGATCAATATAAATTAGAGATAGTTTGTTATGTAACATTTCTTCATATTTTTCCTATAATAAGAAGAGAAAATGAGAAAGCATTAAAGATAGGGAACAAAACTAATTTTGAAGGAAAATGGAGAAAGATGCATAAGCTTTTAAGCTTAAATGCAGTGTACATTTTTCAACCATATGATAAAAATAGGACAAGAGGTTTCTAGACTACCTAAAACGCACACAAAATCACTATACATATGATAAAAAAAATCAAGGAATCCTGTTGCAGGGAATTACTCTGGTGATGCACAATCCTCAAATTTCTTATTTGGGATTTAGGATAATCTGATGGTGTCTACTCCAACTCCCATTCAAATTGAGTTGTGAAAGGAACCTACAAGCACTCACACTATGTAACGATCCGAAAAAAAATAAATTGAATAAATAGGTACTTAAGGTGATTTAATTATTAATTAAAAATCTGAAATTTTAAGGGCATAATGGTCCTTTCACGTATTAATTAAAATAAATCAGATTTATATTAATCCAACTTAAATCCTATTTGATCTTGAATTTAGTCTCTCTCTCTCTCTCTCGTTGGTTTCTGCCAAAAATAATTTCAAGAACTGAAAATACATCAAGAGTTATTCATACTTGAAGAACTCACAAGAATTTTTAAGTCAAAGACAAAGTAGTTAAAAAGTCAAGGCTAAGAGAGGTTCGTCGAGTGAGGTGTACGTTGAAGTAAATTGGGCGTGGGTTGGAGGAGTTTCCGGGCAGCAACATCAGCGTTTGAACATCGATTAAGGTATTGGTTTCTTTTCTCTTGGCTCCTTTTCCAAGATGCCCCTTACGATTCAAACTATTCACCTCGAAACTAAGGTTGTTCCCCTTGCATGTCCCTGTCACTAGCTCCCTATGATCTTAGGTCGGGTATTCTTGTTGGTAGAATTTAGGGATATTTGTTTGTGGTGATGATCTCGTTTCGAGTATGTGTTCATGACTATGTGTTTATATTTTGTGTCTTTTGGGAATATGAATGTAAATAGGTATGTATTTGTGCAAGATTGTGATCATGACCTTGAGTTTTCTTTAGCATGTTAATAGTATAGAGATTATTCGTGTTTCATGTGCAATTAGAGGCTCTTAAAATTATGATATTCACATGGTTGAAATGCTAGAAATTCTAGTTAAAACAAATGATCAAATCATCCCTCTAAACTTGTCTTAAGAACCTTAACGAATGTATAACAAACAAATGCTAAATTAACCCGTAAAAATGATGCACAAAATTGTGGAGTAATTTTCCTGAATCTAGAGATAAGTTGTAGATGAATTCTGGAAATTTTCAACAAAAAAAATAAAAAATTAAAAGAGGTGAGGTCTGCAGGGATCGAACCCGAGACTCACCAAACTAAGCCTTAATAAATAAATAAAAAAAACATGTGCCAGGCGGGGCTCGAACCAGGGGCTGGGGGCCGCGAAATTCGCAGAGAAAAAAAAGAGAAAAAGAAATGGCGGCTGGGGGGATCTAACACGCGACCTGGGGGAAGGAGGAGGAGGAAATTAATTTAGAAAATAAATGGGAGGCGTGGGATTCGAACCCACGACCTCCAGCTACGTGCGAAAGAAAGAAAAAATTAGGGGAAAAGGAGATGCGAGGGGTGGGAATCGATCTCACGACCTCAAGGCTGAAGGATGGACGAAATTAATTAAGAAAAGAAGTGAGGCTGTGGAGATTCGATCCCACAACCTTACTGTTGCTCGCCCCATTTAAATAAATTAAATATAGAGGGGTTGTAGGGGTTCGAACACACCACCTCACAGCCTCCTCAGCGAAATTTTTTAAAAAATAAGGAAGGTTGTGGGGGTTCGAACCCACAACCACCCTAGTGTAGTGAATTTAATTCAAAAAAAAAATAAAATCAAAGGGGTTGTGGGGGCTCGAACCCCAACCCTTCGGTTAATTAGTAAAATTAAAATAGAAAATTTATCCCTTCACGTAAATATTGAGATTTAAATTAGAATTCTAATTAAAATAAAAAATTAATTCTTTCATGTTGAGATTTAATTTAGAATTCTGATGAAAATAGAAAATTAATTCTTTCATGTAAATATGGAGATTTAATTTGGAATTATAATTAAAATAGAAAATTAATTCTTTCATGTAAATATTGATATTTAATTTACGATTCTAATTAAAAATAGAAAATTAATTCTTTCATGTAAATATTAAAATTTAATTTAGAATTCTAATTAAAATAGAAAATTTTATTTCCTTCGTGTAAATGTTGAGATTTAATTTAGAATTCTAATTAAAATAAAAAATTAATTTTTTCATGAAAATGTTGAGATTTAATTTAGAGTTCTAATGTTATGAATATTAGAAAAAATATCATTGAAAAATATAAATGATATCCAAGTGATTCAAGATTCGGGTTCCCGTGCCCAAACTTCCGTGTTGATACACAAGTCATACGTGAGTAAAATATTCAAGAATAATGCCATCTTCTTAGATAAAAAAATTAAGATCTTGGCATATATACAAGATACATAAGTCTTGTAATACATAATCTTAGGAAAGTAAGAATCACTTAGCGAACTATGGATGAAGCCCCATGGCTTGTATGTATAGACACATAAGTCTAACATACGTTCAATAATAAGTGAACCTAAGATATACGTAATGAAATAATGAATCTTAGGAGGGTTAAGTAAGAATATAAGATACACTAAATGACCAAGTGCATTGGTATATGATGAGATGAACTATGAAATGAAGAAATGAACATTCATGTAATAAGAGGTGAGTAACTATGAAAAACAATGGTGCTAATAATGAAGAATGTGGTGACAATCATGATGTGAGGCTAATGTATATGATGAGAGCAATCTCAAATGAGCCTAAGTAAATGTTACCAATACGTACTCACCAATGAGAGTGTAAGATAATGAATCTATGAACACTTTAATGAAAATATTGAGTTTAAAACACTTAATACTAATGATGAGATGAGAAATCATCTATTGAGCTATGATGTCCTCATACTAGAAGCCAGCTTCCATGATGTATGAGTTGAATGTAATGGAACTTTATACTGAGCACCGATAGGCTAGCTATGAGCGGTGATGCCTTCATTCGGGAAGGGCGAAGTTTCACGTAACTCTCATGAGATGAGAATGTCCGGCTTGCAGGGTATGGGTCTCCATACATCTCCTAGTCTTTGAACCTATACTGCCAATATAGGGATATGGCGGGGTTAAATTCCCATATACGCTAGCATGTTATTGAGTCACTTTGGCCGGTGATTCCACCTCTTTTAGGTGTGGGGAGACACTGGATTTCATGATGCTCACATGATCTATGTCGGTTAAAGTTAAAGTTCCCAATGAATGAATGAGGCTAGCCTCAAATGAATCATATAAAGAAATGAATGATACCGAAGGTGTTAGGATAGGATAATCAAGAGGTGAGCTATATTCAGGTAATGACATTAGGTTATTCCTGATCATTGCATAGCGAACCCGATGAAAGTCTTAAACTACATGCTAGGTATAGCTGGTATTCACACTGGCCTATGAATGAACTGAAATGAGGTACGCATGAATGAATGAAGCAGACTCTGTGTTTGCTAAAGAAGGCTCCCTAGTTGAGGTCCCATATGTTGAGCTCTCATTTCGGAAAGTCTTAAGGTCAAGTCCATGATAACAAGGTCTCATTGCATATGAATGAATAATATGAAAGAAATTATGTGTTATATGTTATGTGTTATATGTAGATATCATGTGTTGTGTGCTATATGATAATGATAATGATGCATGTCACTCTCATGGCATAACTTTCCCAATCTCAATTTGGCAAGTCCACTGGCTTGACTTCCAAAAATCATGTCGTTAGGAAAGAGATATTCTTTCTCATACATGTCCATGGTGTGTACTTGCATATACCCATGCTTAGTACAAGTGTGTACTAATTCCATACAAACATCTACTTTTAGGTGCATGCACAAGTGGACGGTAGAGCTACAGGTTCGTTGTTGCAGCTATCCGGACATAAGCATTCATCCGGAGTTTGGTAGGTACTCACGCTTTCGAGGATGCTACTGTTTTACATTCCAGCGTAGTTTTAGAGTTTAGCTAGTGGATCATGTTCCGCTAGCGTTTCTTTCCTGTTTTGGTTCAGACTTTGTATTGGTACTATTTTGGCCGATATACAGTTAATACTTAATGAATTGTTTCTTTCAGTTTCTTATCTCTTAAATGTTAGATGGTTGATGATGAACGATTACGAAATATAAAAAAAAATGTTTAGCAAGTATATTTAAAAATAAAAAATTTCAAATTTTCCGCTAAAATTAACCTATGTAAAGTAAGAATGACGTAAGTAGGCTTGTTTGCGACCTTTGAGAGGTCAACGACGCCGGTCTCGTCTGGGGTCAAGACTCTAGTCGTGACAAAGTTTGTATCAGAGCACTAGGTTAAATTCCGAGAATAATGAGTTCACATCAACCAAATTGAGTAGTTTCTAAGTCATGGTAGTGAAGTACACCACTATCCTGGATTAGAGACTGCATGATGCGTGGAAAAATTTCCCTTCTTCTGATCTTATCGTGCTTTTCATAATGTATGAGTTCTTGGTGTTATGAACGTGTCTAACATCAATCCTTGTTGTTTTCAGAGAATGAACACTTGGAGAACTAAGGGTCTGAGGACGGGAAGAGTAGCAACTAGGGGTAATCAGAATCCACCCCAAGCTCCAGCTGAAAGAGTAGCCGTGCCAGTTAACCCAGCTGGGTTGACTGATGCTGAGGTGAGGGCATCTTTAGCCTAGATGGCACAGGCCATCACGATGCAGACTCAGGCTATGACTGCCCAAGTCAATCGGCAGGATGTTCAGAGGGAGAACCCACCGGTTCGCAGCATGGCTGACAGACTGCGAGATTTCACGAGGATGAATCCTCCTATATTCACAGGGGCTAAGACTTCAGAGGATCCTCAGGAGTTCATAGACGAGGTGCATAAGATCCTGGTGGCCATGGGGGCCACTGATATTGAGAAGGCTGAGCTGGCTTCCTACCAGCTCAAGGATGTTGCACAGACTTGGTGCAAGATGTGGCAAGATAGCCATATCCTAGGTGGAGTGCCACTCACAAGGGAGCTGTTCAAGACAGCATTTCTGGAGAGATTCTTCCCCAGAGAGATGAGGGAGGCCAAGGCTGAGGAGTTCATCAACCTTAAACAAGGATCTATGACGTTCAGGGAGTATTCCCTGAAGTTTGTGAAACTATCAAGGTATGCCACTTCTCTTGTGTCTAACAACAGAGACGAGATGAGTAGATTCTTGACAGGAATTGCTGAGGATCTCAAAGAGGAGTGTAGGGCAGCTATGCTGCATGACAGCATGGACCTTTCCAGGCTTATGGTCCATGTCCAGCAAGTGGAGGAAAGCAGAAAGAGGATACACACTAGGGTAGGGAACAAGTCAAGGCAAGCTGAGGAGATTTTTTCAAGGAAGAGTAGTACTGAAATCAGGGATAAGCCCAGGTTTAAGAAGGGACTCTTGCACCAAGAGGAGTCAAGTTCATCCAAGGGTCGCCATGATAGGAATTCTGAGTCCAGAGTTAAGAGAAACAATGAAGTAGATACACCTCAGGAGAGACCGCCTTGCAGGAAGTGTAGCAAACTACATGGAGGAGAGCGTATAAGAGGCACTAATGCTTGTTATAGTTGTGGCAAACCGGGTCACATGGTGAAGGATTGTCCGATTAGGAGAAGTCAAGAACAAGGGAAGGAGAGAGTTCAGTATAATGGTCCAAGTGAAGAGGCTCCAAGGAGGCAACGATTCTTCGCACTCAAGTCTAGGGGTGCAGGGGAAGGCACTTCTGGTGAAGTCTCGGGTTAGTAGCCTTAATTATTCCTTCATGTATTTGACTGTGTGTGGTGTGTATGCACTAGTATGAGGTTAGACTTCCTACTCGTAAGGCTATAGTTCCTTATCTCTTCGTATTTTGTTGCTATTGGCTAATTGTGCATAGCAATTAAGTTATGATCGGATTGGCATTACGATGTGTAATGGTAGTGTCATTCGGGGACGAATGTTCCTGGGGGGGATAATGTAACGATTCGATTTTTTTTTTGAATAAATAGGTACTTAAGGTGATTTCATTATAAATTAAAAATCTGAAATTTAAGGGCATAATGATACATTCACGTATTAATTAAAATAAATCAGATTTGTATTAATCTAATTTAAATCCTATTTGACTAAGTCTTGAATTTTGTCTCCTAATCCTAGTAACACTCTATCTCTCTCTCACGTTCTCCATATCTCTCTCTGTCATTGGTTTCTACCAAAAATAATTTCAAGAACTGAAAATACATCAAGAGTTATTCACACTTGAAGAACTCACAAGAATTTTTAAGTAAAAGACAAAGTAATCAAAACGTCAAGGCTAAGAGTGGTTCGTCGAGTGAGGTGTACGTTGAAGTAAATTGGGCGTGGGTTGGAGGAGTTTCCGGGCAGCAACATCAGCGTTTGAACATCGATTAAGGTATGGGTTTCTTCTCTCTTGGATCCTTTCCCAAGAGGCCCCTTACGATTCAAATTATTCACCTCGAAACTAAGGTTGTTCCCCGTTGCATGTCCCTGTCACTAGCTCCCTATGATCTTAGGTTGGGTATTCTTGTTGGTAGAATTTAGGATACTTGTTTGTGGTGATGATCTCGTTTCGAGTATGTGTTCATGACTGTGTGTTTATATTTTGTGTCTATTGGGAATATGAATGTAAATACGTATGTATTTGTGCAAGATTGTGATCATGACCTTGAGTTTTCTTTAGCATGTTAATAGTATAGAGATTATTCCTGTTTCATGTGCAATTAGAGGCTTTTAAAATCGTGATATTCACATGGTTGAAATGCTAGAAATTCTAGTTAAAACAAATGATCAAATCATCCCTCTAAACTTGTCTTAAGAACCTTAACGAATGTATAACAAACAAATTCTAAATTAACTCGTAAAAATGATGCACAAAATTGTGGAGTAATTTTCCAGAATTTGGAGATAAGTTGTAGATGAATTCTGGAAATTTTGAAAAAAAAATAAAAATAAAAAGGGGTGAGGTTTGCAGGGATCGAACCCGAGACATCACCAAAGTAAGCCTTAATAAATAAATAAAAAAAACATGTGTCAGGCGGGCCTCGAACCGGGGGCTGGGGGCCGGCGAAATTCGCAGAGAAAAAAAAAAGAGAAAAAGAAATTGCGGCTGGGGGGATCGAACACGCGACCTGGGGGAAGGAGGAGGAGGAAATTAATTTAGAAAATAAATGGGAGGCGTGGGATACGAACCCACGACCTCCAGCTACGTGCGAAAGAAAGAAAAAATTAGGGGAAAAGGAGATGCGAGGCGTGGGATTCGATCTCACGACCTCAAAGCTGAAGGATGGGGGAAATTAATTAAGAAAAGAAGTGAGGCTATGGAGATTCGATCCCACAACCTCACTGTTGCTCGCCCCATTTAAATAAATTAAATATAGAGGGGTTGTGGGGGTTCGAACCCACCACCTCACAGCCTCCTCAGCGAAATTTTTTATAAAAATAAGGAAGGCTGTGGGGGTTCGAACTCATAACCACCCTAGTGTAGTGAATTTAATTCAAAAAAATAAAATAAAAATCAAAGGGGTTGTGGGGGCTCGAACCCCCAACCCTTCGGTTAATTAATAGTAAAATTAAAATAGAAAATTTATCCCTTCATGTAAATATTGAGATTTAAATTAGAATTCTAATTAAAATAAAAAATTAATTCTTTCATGTTGAGATTTAATTTAGAATGCTAATGAAAATAGAAAATTAATTCTTTCATGTAAATATGGAGATTTAATTTGGAATTCTAATTAAAATAGAAAATTAATTCTTTCATGTTAATATTGAGATTTAATTTACAATTCTAATTAAAAATAGAAAATTAATTCTTTCATGTAAATCTTGAAATTTAATTTAGAATTCTAATTAAAATAGAAAAATTTATTTCCTTCGTGTAAATGTTGAGATTTAATTTAGAATTCTAATTAAAAAAGAAAATTAATTATTTCATGATAATGTTGAGATTTAATTTAGAGTTCTAATGTTATGAATATTAGAAATAAAATCATTGAAAAATATAAATGATATCCAAGTGATTCAAGATTCGGGTTCCCGTGCCCAAACTTCCGTGTTGATACATAAGTCATACGTGAGTAAAATATTCAAGAATAATGCCATCTACTTAGATCAAAAAATTAAGATCTTGGCATATATAGAAGATACATAAGTCTTGTAATACATAATCATCGGAAAGTAAAAATCACTTATCNTCATACTAGAAGCCAACTTCCATGATGTATGAGTTGAATGTAATGGAACTTTATACTGAGCACAGATAGGCTAGCTATGAGCTGTGGTGCCTTCTTTCGGGAAGGGCGAAGGTTCACGTAACTCTCATGAGATGAGACTGTTCGGCTTGCAGGGTACGGGTCTCCATACATCTCCTAGTCTTTGAACCTATACTGCCAATATAGGGATCTGGCGGGGTTAAATTCCCATATACACTAGCATGTTATTGAGTCACTTTGGCCGGTGATTCCACCTCTTTTCGGTGTGGGGGAGACACTGGATTTCATGATGCTCACATGATCTATGTAGGTTAAAGTTAAAGTTTCCAATGAATAAATGAGGTCAGCCTCAAATGAATCATACAATGAAATGAATGATACCGAAGGTGTTAGGATAGGATAATCAAGAGGTGAGCTATATTCAGGTAATGACATTAGGTTATTCCTGATCATTGCACAGCAAACCCGATGAAAGTCTTAAACTACATCCTAGGTATACCTGGTGTTCACACTGGCCTATGAATGAACTTAAATGAGGTACATATGACTGAATGAAGCAGACTCTGTTGCTAAAGAAGGCTCCCTAGTTGAGGTCTCATATGTTTAGCCCTCATTTTGGAAAGTCTTAAGGTCAAGTCCATGATAACAAGGTCTCATGGCATATGAATGAATAATATGAAAGAAACTATGTGTTATATGTTATGTGCTATATGTAGATATCATATGTTGTGTGCCATACGATAATTATAATGATGCATGTCACTCTCATGGCATAACTTTCCCAATCTCAATTTGGCAAGTCCACTGGCTTGACTTCCAAAAATCATGTCGTTAGGAAAGAGCTATTCTTTCTCATGCATGTCCCTGGTGTGTGCTTGCATATACCCATACTTAGTACAAGTGTGTACTAATTCCATACAAACACCTACTTTTAGGTGCAGGCACAGGTGGACGGTAGAGCTACAGGTTTGTTGTTGCAGCTATCCGGACATAAGCATTCATCCGGAGTTTGGTAGGTCCTCACGCTTTCGAGGATGCTACTGTTTTACATTCTAGCGTAGTTTTAGAGTTGAGCTAGTGGAGCATGTTCCGCTAGGGCTCCTTTCCTGTTTTGGTTCAGACTTTGTATTGGTGCTATTTTGGCCGATATACAATTAATACTTAATGAATTATTTCTTTTAGTTGCTTATCTCTTAAATGTTAGATGTTTGATGATGAACGATTACGAAATATAAAAAAATGTTTATCAAGTATATTTAAAAATCAAAAATTTCAAATTTTCCACTAAAATTAACCTATGTAAAGTAAGAATGATGTAAGTAGACTTGTTTGCGACCTCTGAGAGGTCAACGACGCCGGTCTCGTCTGGGGTCTAGATTCCAGTCGTGAAACACTATGGCCGGAAAACTCAGCCTACTCAACATGATAATCAGGAGCTGCAAGAAGGTACAATTGGAAAATAATAAATTCAAGACAATAAGAAGAAATTAGGTAATCCCCTTCCTAACACTAACTGTGATGATGCATACACTAAAAGTGAAGGTCATTTACACAATGTTGTGAATGAACCAATTACCAAGAATGTTACTCCTTTGCAACGTGCATATAAACATGCCCATGGGGAGATTGTGATTTTATCTAAGAACATAAAATTTGCAGTTGACAAATATTAGAACCCAACATCAAATGGAAAAGAACAGACCAGGGCAATCAAAATCGCCAACAACCTCCTCAAATAATTCCTAGAAGGACTTTTTATTTTTAGATTAAAATTAGTGTTATGCGTTAAATGTTACATGAAACTTACATAAATGTAAATTCACGTAGGATGATAGCCAAGAAAAATTCAAATTTATACATTCATTGATTGAATAAGAGGGCAGGGTCGAGAGCTACAAAAGAAAAGAAAAGAAACGAGACGCTTGAAATCTGACTGACCAAGGTACGAAACCATAAAACAACTGGACTAGAGTGACACTAAAACAACAGTAGGATCAAACTAAAAAACACTAAAATTGCAGCGGAAAAGCATTAAAACAACACCTGCAATATACCAAAATAGCAACAACATATGCGTTCTTAAACACGACTAGAATTACACAAAAAACAACTGCACTAGAGTCACACTAAAACAATAGTAGGATCACACTTAAACAACACTAAAATTACAGCAGAAAAACATTAAAACAACACCTGCATTATACTAAAACAATATCAACGAATACACTCTAAAAAACGACTAGAATTGCACAAAAAACAACTGCACCAGAGTTACTCTAAAACAACAGTAGGATCACACTAAACCAACACTAAAATTGTAGCAAAAAAGCATCAAAACAACACCTGATTCGGGTTGAGCACCACCATACAAATCCCGGTCTGAAGAAATCTCACCGATCACATCTTTTCCCCCTTGATGCTTCCAAACAAAATAGTTATCAACAAATCCATACTTATCAAGGTGATGTTTAATAATTTTAACATACACGAACTTAAAGTTGTGATAAATTTTTACATGGACAACTAACTTTGTTACCACTCATAAGATTCTATTGCAAACACGCTTTATCTACCCCACTTATGAAATTAGAATTAATAGCTCCTCATCCATCCAACCTCTCATACATACAACCACATTCTTTATTATTCATGTTCCTAATAATGTTTAAATTTACAAAGTAGCATGTAACAAGAAAAAACTAATTTACCAGAAGGTACTCTCATTTATATTAATCAAATTCTAACAAAATATGCATATGACAAAATAAGAATATTTTCTAAATTCATAGGCAGACTTAAATAATCTTAGAAGCTACTAAAACAGTTAGTGATTATAGTAAACTTACATAACAATTACTAAAGTATTCTAATTTTAGTCACTAAAGTAAATACCTCGAGATTTATTTATTAGGCTAAAGTAGAGATAGAAATGAAGAGCAAGACTTACTTCGATCGAATATCAACAAGATCTTGATGCTAAGGTTATGGTAGCAAAGACCTAGAACATTTAAACATTAATTTTTCTTGGTAATTATAACAACAAATACCTGCAACATTTTAACAATATAAGATTTTATTTCTCAAGTTTAATTGGTAAATTAAGAACAAGTTAAGGCCTCCTACCAGATACTATTACAAACATCACCCTATTCACTTAATCAGGCAGCACATTGATGAAATGCAAAGAGTTGTACTTCATTTAGCCTCTTCCATCATGAGGATTAGAGGTTCATTTAGTCGAGTTATCTTGCACGGAAGATAACTCTCAAGCTTTGTAAGCTTATGGAACCATGATAAAACAAAATAGCGTCAACTTCTAAACACTTGGCAGAGAATCAAGACACTGATGAACTTAAACTTAAGAAGCAATGATGTATTGATTTTCTTGCAGATAACCAAAATTTATTTCATCCAATTTTAGAATTGATAATGTCGGCATCTAGGAATAGTCAACTTTAATTGAGACTTATTTAACCATGGAACATTATATTATCCATTATCGTTTATAAATAAACTTTCAGAAGTTTCTTATTCCAACAGAATATAGAGGCTTGTCTTAGCACTTTGAGAAATCCTTTATTTCATTATATTACATGTTATTGAAGCTTCACATCACTTATTTGAGCAACAATTCATTTTAAAACATCTATCCTGGACTTTACAGTGTATAAACTGAAAATTTTCTTCTTGAACATAAAAAATTGATGATTATAAATTGTCTAATCTAATATTTTTGGTTTAGATAGAGAGACTATTTTAATAAACTCTTGGAGAAAAAAATTCTTTCTCTTTCTAAGCTCCTTTAAGTAAAATATTCATAACTGACAAAAAAGAGTTTGAACAATAGTATCATTCCTTTAATTTAAAACAA
Source organism: Solanum pennellii (assembly GCF_001406875.1). Lineage (NCBI taxonomy): Eukaryota > Viridiplantae > Streptophyta > Magnoliopsida > Solanales > Solanaceae > Solanum > Solanum pennellii. The sequence continues at coordinate 29,448,724 of NC_028638.1, forward strand.
GAAAAAACACCAAAAACTCTACTCTTTCAATCAAATGCCAATTTAGCGGTACAGATCATCAATATAAACCATAAAATATTCAAGTTTAATTGTAACGCGTAACATACGTTTAACACAATCTTTAGCTCTATCATAATAACTCATAGCAAAAAGTTGATCATTAGGAATAACAACCATAACTTTCAGATTACTACCAGAAAGATCAGTCATAGTACATTTCAAGTGACAAAAACATAAAGAACAACTTTAGAATATTAATCGAAAAATAAAGAGAAATTATACATTACACATGTTCAAAACATCCTAAATCAGTCCAGAAACAACTTTTAACACTAGAGTCAATACTACACTAACATTATTTATCACAGAAAAATGAATCCAAACAAAAGTATAAGAAAAAAATTTATATCAACACATTTTTCTGAAAAAAAGAAAGATATTGTGCAGAGAAGAAAGAGAGAGATACTTTTTACAGAGAGAATGAGTCGGTAGTGAGTTGTCATAGCAATAAAAGTTACCTGTAGTAGAAAATTAAAACAAATCAGTGTGAAATCAATGTAAAATTCTTGTACCTAACTCTAGATGCTTGCTTAAACCTTAACACCTATTTTCAGAATACTTTACTTCTAAAAAACCCTCTATTTTTACAACATTCAATCTTACTTCAAGCTAAGCGAAATGGAAAGAGATCATAGTTATAATATCATATTTTCACAACACCCAATCCACTAAAAACTCAAATTTTAGTGGTCAAGGGAAATGATTCCTAGTTAGGGTTCATATTTTGCAATTGGAAAACAATGGTATGTCGAGTCAAAATTGGAAAAAAATGGTATGTCGAGTTAATATGATATCCTGATGCAGGAATCTTACCAAAACTCCTAGTGGGTGTTCCTATTTTTCAGAGAGAAAGAGTTGAAAGTCATCAAAATCGAAGATGGCCTAGATGTAGAAATACTGCATATTGGAGCTAAGGTTTTGATTTTATAACTAGTTCAGGATAAATCAATTTGGGAAAACTGAAGCTTTGAAATAAAAAATGGAGTTTGAGCGCTTACCTTTCTAGACGGGGACTTGCTTCAAAGCTTCGAGATGGAGACTTGCTTCAGAGTTTCGAATATTACCAGCTTCGAGATAGATTTTGAATTGTAAATGGAGTTCCAGAGATGGAGGCTTGGAGTTTCAGAGTTTCATCTCTGAAAAGTGTTAGTGTGAATATTTTATGCCCTAAGAATATATCACTTTAAAAAAGTTTGCAACGGAATTAGTGACGGATTATAACATCCGTCACTTTCAAATAAATAATATTGACGGATATTTTCGTCACTAAATAATATAAATTTTATAACAATATATATAAAAGTTTAGCGACTTTTTTTCCGTCGTTAATTCTGTCGCAAAATATTAATTTAATTTGTCGCCCTTATTTTGTTACTAAATCCGTAGGGAAAATTGGGTGCCATAATTTCGCGCTAATATTTAGCGACGAATTAAAGATTCCATTGGATATCCGTCGCTATGTTATAAATTAAAAAATCTGTTGTTAATTTTGCAACAAAATGGTTATTCCGTCACAAATCCGACGTTATATAGTGATGGAATATAGTTCGTCACTAATATTCGTTGCTAAACGCTGTTTTTTTAGTAGTTTAAAAGCTACCACTTTCACGTTCCAACTCCCCGAAATTATACAGGCGCCAACGTCAACAAATTTCCAACAGATCCATTTTCTCCCTTCAATGCAACTTCTAATACTTTTTCTATTTATATCAACCAAACATTGAATTTCATCCTTTTTGTTTTGGGCTTATGTGTAGGGACAAATTAAATCGGCCGGCACACCTATTTTAGAACTGCTTAACATACCCAACCCCTCAAAGCTCTAATACTTTTTAAATTAACAGTCAAATTGATGGAAGTTTAGTATCACTCAATTCACCCCACTTATACTCTTGTCTTCTTATGCCGTCTCAACTTCGCCATTCTCTCATTAATTTTGATACATCATCCATTAATGTTATTAAATTTTTCCAAAATTATAATTTTGTTACAAACAACTAAATGATTCCTTTGAATTTTACTAATACACACCCAGAATGAATTTGTTATTCACTTACCCCTTTATACCTCTAACCAGCAAGAATAAACATATAACGACTAAAATCGAACTATCAAAGTAGAGAGTCCCAATTAACAAGATATCAAAATATTATGAATGCAAATAGTGAGGTGGACGCCAACGTGGCTGAACCAATCGTGGAAGCTATTGTCATGAATTAAAGCAGTGAGGTGGACACCAACGTGGCTGAACCAATTGTGCCAGCTAGGCATAACACACGAGTTAAGAAAAGACCAAAAAGATTAACTGATTTTGAATAAAAGGTAGGGTAAAACATATGAAGGAATATGTAAGCACGTGGGTGTTATGTGTTAATTATAAAAAAAGTGATAACAGGAGCACAAAGTAGGATTTTATTGTTACGGTAATTTTTTGAGTCTCTCATCCCCAATTCTTAGAAATCTGAGCGTCTCATCCCCGCTTCTTCTCTATCTTATATTTCGGTGTTTTATTGTTTCTTTCAGTTGTTACATTCTCTACTTTAAGTTACATTGTAATTCATTTCTAGTTCAAAATAATTAACACATTACTTGAGACTTTGTTACTATTACATCGGTGCTCTTATTCTTGCGTGTCTAATGGCGGACCAACACTTGAAGGGTATCAACGACATATCCGTTGCCCGAGAAATTCCAGATCTGTGCTCCTCTATACAACAATTGGTAGCTTCCATGTCTACCTTATTTCAGCCTACTCGGTGTCCCTGCAGTGGATCTAGATCATTATCGTGAGCCGGTGTCGTGGGTAAGCCGCCCAGAACCACCACCAGCCCCTCCAACTCTTCGCCACAAGCCAGCACCTGTGGACCTGGGGCATTTCTATTGCATTAATCTAGAGGCTTGGATCTTCCAAGCAGAACGATATTTTGATTTTTATCACATTGTTGATGACCATAAATTTTCCATTTCGACCCGAAATTAAATTAGCAGTGGTGGCTCATGAGCATACCAAACTGGATTGAGCTATGTCTCTGGCTCTTGTGCATGAACAACGGTTAAGCTCTGAGAACGGTTCAAACCGACATGCCTTTGCTAGAACAAATCTGATTCTACCCAATCCTACTCCGATGCCCCACTCGTCCAAACCTTCCTCATCGACATTAGTCCCTGCTGCACTACCACGTGTACCCCCAAATCACATAACCTTCAAACGTCTATCTTCTGTTGAATTACAGAGTTGCCGTGAGAGAGGCTTATGCTACAATTGCGATGAGAAATTCTCTCCTTCTCACAAATGTAAGGCGCTACCCCAATTACTATTGCTTACTGAAGATTCAGAGTCACCTGCGGAGTGTCCTGAATCATTTGAATCTGATGGAGTTTCGGCCGCAGACTTGCAACTCTTGCAGGTACAAGATCATTCTTCTATTTCTTATCAAGCTTTGTGTGGTGGAGATTTACCGACTACTTTACATTTTACTGGCGTTGTTAGTGGTTCTACAATTCAAATTCTTGTGGATGGGGGTAATACATATAATTTTATATAAGAAAGGGCAACCAAATACTTGAACATAGTGGTTGAATCCATTCTTAGTTTTTCTGTGGTAGTTGGAAGTGCCCAACATCTGTGTTGTGACGGGGTTGTGCATGGAGTTCCTTTGCACATTCAGGGGTATGATTTGCCTATGGATCTGTAAGTTTTATCTATCCATGGAGCAGCTGTGGTTTTGGGTGTCTCGTTGTTAGCAACCTTGGGACCCGTTGTCACTGACTATGCAGCAGCATCTTCGAATTCTCTTTGAATGGTTCTCATGTTCGTTGGGTGGGGAACTCTCCTACTGAGATGCAACCAGTACAACTACATAGTTTGGGATGTTTGGCCACCACAGATTCCATTGCTTCTTGTTATTGCTTGACAGTAACTAATACAGGGAACAATACCCTCATTGATGAACCTTCTCTATTAACGCCTCTATTGGACTCCTTTGGTGATGTTTTCCAGAAGCCCCTTTGCTTACCATCTATGAGGTTCTAGGATCATGCTATACATCTAACGCCTGGGACCGGACATGTACATGTCAATATCGCTACCCATATTTTCAGAAGCAAATTATGGAGCAACTCGTGACAAATAGGCTCAATGATGGAGTTATTCGACGAAGTACTAGCCTCTCTTATCACCCGTGCTTCTAGTACGAAAGAAAGATGGTACATGGCGCTTTTGTGTGGATTACCGAGCTTTGAATGCCATTAATATATGTGATCATTTTCCTATTCCCATCATTGATGAATTATTTGATGAGCTTCATGGCACAAACTATTTTTCAAAGCTTGACTTACTGTCTGGATACCATTAGATTTGTGTCAAGCCTGCTGACATTACAAAAACAGCTTTTCGAACTCATGATGGGCACTATAAGTTCCTGGTAATGCCCTTTGGGTTATCCAATGCACCTTCCACTTTCAAGGCTACTATGAATGAGATATTCCGGTCGTGTCTTCGACATTTTGTATTGGTTTTTTTCGACGACATCCTTGTCTATAGTACAAGCTGGAGTCTCATTTGGAGCATCTCACCACTGTCTTAGAGCTTCTTCGCTCTCACCAATTCGTCGCTAAAAGGAGTAAATGTTAATTTTTCCAAACGACCATTGATTATTTGGGGCATGTGATTTCTAACAAAGGTCTTGGTGTGGATCCTTGTAAAATCATAGCGATCCAACAATGGCTAATACCTAAGTCGGTGAAGGATGTTCGGGGGTTTTTAGGGCTCACTGGTTATTATCGGCGTTTCATTCATATTTACGCTAGTGTAGGGAAGATTTATTTCACTGGACTAAATTAACCTAGGAAGCTTTTGAGACACTTAAGAAGAAATTGAACAATACACCTGTCTTAACTGTTCCGGATATCACTTAAGAGTTTCAGATGGAAACAGATGCTTCAGGGCAAGGCATGGGGGCTGTTTTGTCCCGACGAGGTCATCTCATTGCATACTTTAGTCAAAAGTTGAGCTCTAGAATGCAGATAGGGTTAACTTATCATCGTGAAATGTTTGCGATTACTCAAGCAGTGAGAAAATGGAGGCAGTGCCTTTTGGGGCGACGATTCACTATACTCACCGATCAGCAATCACTCAAGAATTTTACCACCCAGACAATCCAAACACCGGAGCAACAAAAATGGCTTACCAAGTGGTAGGGTATGATTTTAGCATATTGTATAAACCCGGAAAGCAAAATTAGGCGGCCGATGCTTTATGTCGCCAACCAAATACTAATTTTTTGGCTCTTTCTGTTCAAATGTTTGCCTTGGAACATGAGCTAAAGGCTTTGCATCTATCTCATCCAGATCTCTTAGCCATTCAACAAGCTCTCACTACACAGTCCTCTGAGTCGGCTGGCTATGTTTTTCGTGAAGGACTGCTCTTTTGCCGTGGCAGATTAATTTTTTCGGATGACTCTCCTTACGCCAATGCCTGCTATATGAGTTTCACTCCACTGCTATAGGTGGACATGCTAGGACAGCTCATACCTACCACCGTTTGGCATCAAATTGTTTTTGGGAAACACATGTGACGGGATGTTCATACTTATGTAGCCTTTTACCAAGTTTCCCAGCAAATGAAGAGCTCTCACCAGCTTTCTACTGGTTTTTTACAGCCCCTCCCCATTCCTGAATTGGTATTTGAGGACATCGCCATGGATTTCATCACTTGCTTGCCTAGTTCTAAAGGAAGATCCACCATTATGACAGTTGTGGATCGTTTCTCTTAAGTATGTCCACATCATTCCATTGGCGTCAACTTTTACCACTAATACTGTCGCAGAAGCTTTTGTGACTCTAATTATTTGTCTTCATGGACATTCTCACAGTATTGTAAACGATAGGGACCCTTGATTTTTACATTCCTTCTGGCAAGAGATCAATAGATTGCAGGGCACTTCGCTTGCTATGAGCACCGCCTATCATCCTCAAACGGATGGGCAATCTAGGCTCTTAAAATGTATTGAGCAATATTTGAGGTGTTTTGTTGCTGATGTCCCCACTGAATGGGTTGCCATGCTTCCATGGGCCGAGTATTGGTACAACACCTCCTATGACTCATCCGCGGGCATGACCCCTTTTCAGGCTTTGTATGGGCGTGAACCACCTACAGTTGCACGGTACATCTTGGGGAGTACTTCCAGTGACTTAGTCGAAGCCTATTTAGTGCAGCTTGATGAGGTTTTGTCCTTTCTCAAACAGAATCTTGGCAAGGCTCAAGTTCGCATGAAGAAATTCGTTGATGCCAAGCGCTTGGAGGTCACCTTTTCAGTTGGTGATTGGGTCTATGTCAAATTAAACCTTATCGTCATACTTCTCTCAAGGAGCTGCCCTCTCACAAGTTGGACAGACATTTCTTTGGGCCTTCCAGATTCTTAAACGAGTTGGAGAAGTTGCTTACAAGTTAGAATTAATTACCAGAGGCTGCTCGGATTCATTCTGTTTTTCATGTTTCTGTGCTAAGACGCTGCGTGGGCAGCCCAACAGAACAAATTACTCCTTTGAACTTATGTAACTGTGATCCTCCTATCTCGAACCTTGAGGACAAGGTTCTCAGTGAGGAATGGAGTATTGTTATGAATGAAAATATTGAGGTGGACGCGAACGAGGATGAACCAATCGTGGAAGCTATTGTTATGAATGAAAACAGTGAGGTGGACGCCAACTTTGCTGAACCTATCGTGCCAGCTAGGCACAACACACGAGTTAAGAGAAGACTTAAAAGATTAACTGATTTTGAATAAAAGGTGGGGCAAAACATGTGAAGGAATCCGTGAGCACGTGTGTGTTACGTGTTAATTATAAAACAAGTGATAGCAGGAGCACAAAGTAGGGTTTTATAGTTATGGTAATATTTCTGAGTCTCTCATCCCCAATTCTTAGAAATATGAGCGTCTCATCCCCCTTCTTCTCTATCTTATATTTCGGTGTTTTATTATTGCTTTCAGTGGTTACATTCTCTACTTTAAGTTCCATTATAATTCAGTTCTAGTTCAAAATAATAAAAAAGTACTTGAGACTTTGTTACTATTACAGAAAATGCACTGTTGATTGGGTGATGAGAGTATTATTTATTTCAAAGGGTCCAATAATATTTTATAAGATTTACGGCATGAAGGCACTTTCCAGAGATAATGTTTGTTGACAACGAGGTACTATCATTGACTCGTCCACTTAGCTTAAATTCTATGAGCAAGAAATGCATGGTCTTGAAGATGAAGCACATAACATAGTGAAAGAAAAAGTAAATCATTTATGAGATCGCGAAAGAAGAGGGGCAAGAAAACAAATGAAGAAAATCCCTAATCCAAAATAAGAAAAATCAAAATCGAGGTAGAAGATAACTTCCTGAATACTGTAGCTGACAATTGAGTTTCGTCTCCAAGTAAATGGATGTCTTTATCTTAAGAGTGTTATCTAGTGCATAATGAATGGATGTGTGTATATTATTACCTAATTTAGTGTGAATTATGAAAAAAAGAACATTTCTTATTCAAACCTTTGTCGCTTTGTGCTATCTGTCTCCTCATAAAATAATGTCAACTTATCGCCTTTGGAAAGCTAAGACATTAAATTATTATAAAAGCTATAATGTTAAATATTTTTGTATGATATTATAAATTTTAGAAGACTAAAACCTAAAAAAATTAATAAGTGTTTCATGCCCCACATAGTTTACCCATTTTACTCTATTTTGCACAAGAATTTAATACTCTAAGACTTATTTCAATCTCCATAGTCCAAAAACTCATTTAACTGAAATACCACATAAAAATAATTTGATACCACAAAGGCAAAGAATTGTAAGCCCCACACCACAAACATATAGAGTATGGATACAATTGTACAGTTAAATCACATAATGGAGTATGTAGACAATCACAATGATATATTAGAACACTATAGCTTAGACATGAATCTCATGATGAGGTAACCACGTGTGTACTCTAAATTTCATTTATCATACCACATATTCATTTTTATGGATGAAAGTCGTACAAATACTTTAATACACTCATAATGGCTTGTTAGTGTCTAATGGATGTAGCTCCTTCCCATAATACAAATGTAAGAGCATGGCTGACACAAACACACACAACCCCAATACAGGTGTGTTCCTCACGATTGTTGTAAATAATTTCGGGATAGGAGGAAAAATAACGGTTAATCAAAATGTAACTGGAAAATTGGTTTCCGATTGGTGGAAGAAGATTGCCATCATTTACACATGTAGCACAATCACACATCTCTTTCCACAAATGTTACACAACGTTGAGTACTTCCTTGATTCAAACAAAGAAAAGGTATGACCAATATTTATAAAAGCTTTAACAATATTTGACTGACTTACAACGCAAATTGAAATAAATGACTTTTAAACTTTCAGAAAATTACCCTCTAACAAATCCAATAATTTATAGTTGATACATTTAATCAACTGAAGAATGTATATATACTATTTCATAGTTCTAGGCATCTCAATACGAGGTTACCATGTGTAACACACGTGCGGTATACCTAATAAACATAAACATAAAAGTCTTGATCTTGCAAACTTAGCGAAAGAAAACTTACTAAAATAAAATTTTCAAAATAAAACAAATCCCTAATTGGTATGCATTTGTACCGTCTTTGTTGATGGAAAGGGGAAACTGAAGCTCGACATGGGACAGTTTTTTTTTCCGTAGCAACCATTTTCTGATGCAGCATGCGTGATATTCATGTTCACACCCAATTTTTCCAATTGTCTCTTCATGCTTAAATTTGCCAAGACATATGCTACAAATCTCATTTGTGTTCGTTGGATTTTTTACTTCATTTTTAGGCACAACAACATGATGAATTCTTGTGTTTAAATACCTCAATATATCTTCATCCTCTTTTCCTCCATGTAAGCCTCGGATTGACCTTGAAGATTGTCTACTACACCTGCCCTTAAGATTCTATCTATGGAATCGCGATCACTAACATTACTTATAACAAGACCAAGAGAAAAAAGATGTGAGTTACTCATATTTCAATGACAATAATAAAATAAAAAATTAAACAAAGAACAAAGTTGAGATTTTTTTGAATTCTTGAAAGGAGCACAAATAGGAAAAAAGAAGTGAATATATTTGGAATGACTGGAAACTTTATCGAGAGACACCTACCATATTTTCTACCTTAATAGGAAAATTAATTAAGTGCATTCCTAGTTCATTATATATGGAAAATAAATAAATTGTATTCCTGTTCACGCAGAATATTAATATATTGTATTTCTAATTCATTTGTAAACTTAATAAATTGTATTCCTAGTTCTAGTGAAAAATCTAAAATTGTATTCCTAGTTTTTGAGAAAAATCTCTAATTATATTCCTTGTTCATTTTGAAAATAATAAATTGTATTCATAGATAATGGGGAAATCAATTAGTTACATGCCTACTTTCATTTGGAAAAATAATAAATTGTATTCCTAGCTAATGGGGGAAGTCAATAAGTTACGCTCCTAATTTTTTTTGGAAATAATTTAATGACAATGTGAAATGTACATAAATATGGTATATCATAATTCTACTTCATTTGGAAACTTAATAAGTTTTATTCCTAATTTATATTAATGCATATTAAATAGAAATACAATAAATATATTCATGATTACATAATTTAATAAATACCAAAAAAAGGTAAAAGATAGAAAGTTGGAGAAGAAGAATGAATAAATTAATTTTCCGCTAGATCTCTCCCCTTTTGGCAGGGAAGGAAATATATATATAAATAAGTTGATCTCATAGCTGGTTATAGAAATTATATATTTAGTTAATTATATATATATATATATATATATATANTATATTTGGAATGACTGGAAACTTTATCGAGAGACACCTACCATATTTTCTACCTTAATAGGAAAATTAATTAAGTGCATTCCTAGTTCATTATATATGGAAAATAAATAAATTGTATTCCTGTTCACGCAGAATATTAATATATTGTATTTCTAATTCATTTGTAAACTTAATAAATTGTATTCCTAGTTCTAGTGAAAAATCTAAAATTGTATTCCTAGTTTTTGAGAAAAATCTCTAATTATATTCCTTGTTCATTTTGAAAATAATAAATTGTATTCATAGATAATGGGGAAATCAATTAGTTACATGCCTACTTTCATTTGGAAAAATAATAAATTGTATTCCTAGCTAATGGGGGAAGTCAATAAGTTACGCTCCTAATTTTTTTTGGAAATAATTTAATGACAATGTGAAATGTACATAAATATGGTATATCATAATTCTACTTCATTTGGAAACTTAATAAGTTTTATTCCTAATTTATATTAATGCATATTAAATAGAAATACAATAAATATATTCATGATTACATAATTTAATAAATACCAAAAAAAGGTAAAAGATAGAAAGTTGGAGAAGAAGAATGAATAAATTAATTTTCCGCTAGATCTCTCCCCTTTTGGCAGGGAAGGAAATATATATATAAGTAAGTTGATCTCATAGCTGGTTATAGAAATTATAGGCTATTACACGGAGGAGAAGAAAACTAAAAACAAAGAACAAATATAGAAATTAAATAAGGAAGGGAGAATAAAGAAACACAAAGTTTCCCCAATATCACGTATCATTCGGTGTTCAAGCTACTATTCATAACAGAATTATAAAGTAAGTAAAATTTTGCAGAACTTTCTCCGAACACAAAATAAAGACTACTCGAGCCAAAGTGGAAGCAAATATACAATTCTAAATGGTAGGGGTTCACCCAAGTCGCCGATCCAAGCCTAGTCCACACGAGGCACATGCCAATGATGAGAAATCGTACTACGATCGGCATCATGAAGAAGTGTAGTATGTGTATTGAACATTAGATACTGTGATGACCCTTTAAAGTTATAAGTAGGCCAATGGTGAAATAAATCGAGCCAGGGAACTTTTTGGGTAGGGTCTTGAAAATGTCAGGCTAGGCTAGCCTCAGACAAAATCTGGGTTTGATGAAATCTGCATCCGAGAATGGGTGGGGTGTAATGTCTAGGATTGGTAGATATATTTTTTTTTCAAGACATTAAGAAACCCGTACGACTTCACAAAATAGAATTCGGGTGAGTAGAACTCCAATAAACCAGTTTTGCATAAATGGGATAGTTTTAGATGCCAAGGGAAGAAGGCATGTTGTAAAAAAAACTTTTCAGGGAATTCAAAGTTGTAGTACTTCATGCAATTTGCTATAGCGTGCTGCACCCACTAAAGCAAGAGTGTGGATGCTCAATAATGTGGTAAGTAAGGATTTAATATAGAACAAGTCTCAAAATCTCCTATTTTCCTAATCATTATTCTTGAGATTGAGAGGAGCGATTTAGGGTCGTTTGCACCTCTTTTTCCATTAAATTTGTCAGTTAAGGTAAATTTGTTACTCCGCAATCTTATAAATAGATTCTTAAGTCCCTTGAAATCAAATATATTACTATTAGGTGAGGGTTTTGATTTGACTTAGATATGGAAAAAGCCATAAGTTGGGGAGGATGATCATGAATAGACGCATAATTACGATTTGGCTATAATCTGGGTGATTTCTAAGCCATCTGTGATTGATTATTTTGTTTTTTTTATTGTTTTATGTAAAGGACAAGTCAAGATACTTCAAAAGGGAAAACTTGGTTCTTTAAAATTTTCATATGGGTGATGGTAATATATTATTTGGTTTATGTATGTATGCATGTCTACTACTTTATTGTTTCATTGATCCAATACATGTTGGGGAAAATATAGAAAACATATGAAATGATATCATGTTGATAATCTCATGCATAAACTCGGTGATTTGACATGTGATTGAAAGTGTTATTTTTTGTTGTGTTTGTGGTTGTTCATGATTGTTTGTGATTGCTGATTAGATTAGGTAACACATCGGTACACAAATACTAATGGTTGGCTCAGATACTACGTCTATTATGAATTCTAATGGTTGGCTTGGATTCCATGCGTAGTATGATTACTAATTGTGATTGGCCCAGGTACCACACTAATACACTAACAGTTTGTATGTGGTTTCAATGAGAGGATTGGGTTTGTGTATTTTTTGGTACCCTTAGAGGACTCGTATTTGTAACTGTGTTCATGTGGGATATGCATCCACTTCTTTTGTTTTCATAATATTGTGACTACACTCAATATATGTTGGTGATTATTTTTCTATGTCTTGAACTTTGTTACTACATGTCATGACCTTAAAATGGACGTGATGAAACTTGTCTAATCTGACCAAGACAGGTTAACCTAAATCGAATAATAAAAAAGAAATGTGGAAGTAACATATAATAAAATAAGTGCGGAGAACTTAGTCATTCTCAAATACCCTTAAAACATGGTTGTTAAGTGTACAAGCAACTAATGTGATGATACAGTTTGAAATATAAATACAAGTATCCATGTATTTGTTTGTTGAATAAAACAAGAACATAAATAAGGAACAAATGGACTCGATGTGATTACTAGCAACTACTCCTCAAATGTTCCCAAATAAGCCTCAAATGTAGGTAGAGGAAGAGTAATCACACAGATCCAGGCTCAAAATCCACGAAAGTATAAAAACAAGGAATGAATGTACAAACAACATAATACACAACAAGTAACACACTAATATTAGGTAAAAGTAGCATTAAATGATTATCTTCTCATCCCAATCGAACCTCCACAACTACAACCTGCACAACTAGAGTTACTCCCATAATTATCCACGATATTATGGAATAGCTAAAGACAATCTTATAGATCCTTATCCACTTTTGAACCATAAAATTAAGAGGATTATCCTTTTAAAGTCTCTAACCTTTGTTGTCATTGCACCCATTAATGTGCTCACGAGATCTACAATATCTCTCTAGATTATACAGTAATGACTATTACTTGGGCCAATACTTGGTAAACAACCCTAAAATTTGCATGAGACACTTTCTCAACAGAAGGATCAACCAGATCTTGAGGAACTTTGAGTTTCAAATTATTGTTGACATTCCTTCTCAACTGAGCTCTTCTTGGAGGAATTTGGAAAATGCATAAAAGAAGAGTTAGAAGGAAGAGCGTTATACAACTCAACTCTATCTCATGATTTTAGAGTAATAAATGAGTTGAAGTTTTCTAACATGTTGTAGCTTTTTATTCATAAATGTGGCACACTTCCTACTTTTGAAAAATTCTCTATGTGATACGACTTGTTAAACTCCGGGAACCTTTTAAATCTAGTTGTGATACATCTTTTTGGAACCCGGATAAAAGGAATATCTGGAGCTATTAGTTTCCTCCATTATCCTCTGTTGGAGTCTATACCCCATTCGTACACACAATCTGCCTTGATATCTCAATACACCATCTCCCGTTGTTCAAAATCTAATACTTTTTGCTTATGAACATTTGCTTTCAATTCTAGGAAAATAGGATCTTGGTCTTGTTTTTCTCTCACTTCTAACACTAATAGTAATTCAACCCCATTCAACACCACTACTCTTCCTTTTGTGGAATTCATTTGTCGAACTCCTAATCATGCAATTCTATGCACATCCTTCGCTAACTCTCCTTTCTTCTTTAACATGAGCGATATTACCCATAAACACCATGCTCAAGGCATCAACAACAGTATTAGACTTACTTGGGTGATAATGAATACTCATGTCATAATCCTTTTGTAATTCTAAACACCTTTTTTGTCTGAGATTAAGATATTTATGAGTGAACATATATTGAAGGCTCTTGTGATCAATGATTACATAAACATGAACTCCATACAAATAAAGATGTCATATCTTCAAAGCAAATACTTTAACAACCAACTTTAAGCCATGGTTTGGGTAATTCTTCTAAGGAATTTTCAACTGTCTTGAGGCATAGGCTATAACATTGCAATTCTACATTAAGACAAAACCCAAACCAACTCTAGATGCATCCGAATACATCACAAAACCGTTAGTACCTTCTGGTATTCCTAAAACTAGGGCAGTATTCAAGCTCTTTTTCAATTCCTGGAAGTTTTTCTCACAAGCTTCAGTCCATTGAGACATAATTTCTTGCGAGACAATTTGGTCAAAGGAGATAAAATAGACGAGAAACCCTTTACAAACCTTTTATAATTGCCGTCCAAATCCAAGAAACTCCTAATATCTGGTTGAGATGTAGGTCTAGGCCAATTCTGCACTGCCTCTATCTTCAGAGTATCAGCTGTAATTCCCTCTCTAGACACAATGTGGCCTAAGAATGCTACTGACTCAAGTTCAAAACTCACACTTACAGAAATTGATATAAAACTTTCTATACTTTAAAGTCTGGAGAACTATTCTGAGATGACTTACATGATCCTCTTCATTCCTTGAATAAATTACTATGCCGTCAATGAAGACGATAACAGATTTCAAGTCAATAAAAATATGGCTCGAATGGTACGATCAAACATAAATAAATAAGGTTTGAATATCATATTCATAAGGTCCATGAATGTTGCAGGAGAATCGGTCAAACCAAAGGACATGACCGAAAATATATAATGACCAGAGGCATTTTTCAATTTGCGAGATTTTACATGATGCTACTCCTTCTCTTTCTTTTGAGTGCAAATTATGATCCAGAGGCATTTTCCGGACCTCACATTTAGCTGTGTTATTCCAGATATGAGAGTGAGCTACTTCAATATGGAATGCCCCATATTTTCTTCATCTTTTTATATCATTCTTTTAGACATTGAGACTACTTAGTATTTTATTATTTCCTACCATTATACATATTAGTTAGATGTTTAATACAATGACTTTAAAACTTTGGGGATAAAATAAACCTCTATAAATAAATATAGGTGGGACCATGAATCTATTAATACAATGACTTTGAAACTTTCACATGTTTTAATATTTATTAATTTAAGGAACGTTTTGAGATTTAATGAAGGTTAATTTCAATTATATCAAAATCATTGTATCTTATAATTTATATATCATATTTATTGATTTCACATAAAATAATATACATAAAGTACAATGAATACGTCAAAATCATTATATTTTACTAATTTCCTTGTGATTTAGGGATAATAAGAACTTTCAAGATGTATTATTGTAAATGATTTTATCGTAGGGTATTATAATGTTATGAAGTGGGACAAACTTATCCAGAAAAGATTAACGTTTTGGGTGATGTCAATTTTTTAATCCCTCCTTGGACAACATAAGTTCATCAAGAGACAATCGTAAATTGTTTTTGACACTGTACAAGTCATTGGGGAGATGCAATTTAAGAGAACTTGAATGAACCCACTTATCTTTATTCATGAACTCAAGGTCATGATTAATGATCTAGGTTACCACAATAAAATAAATGACAATAACCCGTTGGATTATTCGAGAAAAAGTGATACATGTTCAGAGGTCCAGAGATAAAAAAAATTGTGGATACCAAAGAAAAAACAATACTGATGATCAAGTTGAAGATGATATTTCACCTTTGGAACCAGTTATGTACAAACACTTATCACATCTAAAACTCTTCAAAATATTGTGGTGCAGTTCAAAAAGACAACACCAAAGCTCTTGGATGCAATCAGAAATGTTAGAGATGAGTTTCAACTAGATTTAAATTTTAAGAAATAACAGAACACATTAGAATCATATTTCACTAAATTGTCTTAAATATATTTGTACTTTCAAATATTATTAATTTATGATATTAATGGGACCAAATATTTATATACTGGTCTTCTGAAAATATATTATCTTATTGAAGTTGGTGACGTTTTCCAGTGGCCCAAGTCGGGACCGGTGAAAAATATTATTTTAAAGAGATTATTAATTTATTTAGCATTAATTTATAGAGGTTTTACTGTATTTTTTTAGACTTCCGCCACTATTTTGTTTAATTTAAAGACGTAGAGTTTATTTGTTGTACTGTTATATTTCTAGTAAGCATCGTAAGATGATGCATGAGTTTGATTGTCAAGTGTTGGTTCACCTGCTTGGGGGTTGGTGTAGGTGCATCATGATGATTGCAAATTGTTCCAACTTTGCACGGATTGACATTAAAGATTTGTTTTTTCATGCAGCAATAAAACCCTTTCCACTAATCACAAACATTTTATGTTGAAATAAGATCCTGTCCATTGAATAACGATCACTTATGTTAGTTTAATTAAATTCATTTGAATGCTCACACAAAGTTTGAGTGTCAATGAAATATAAGTAGAGAGAGCATACCATATTTCGTAGATCATTATATTTGGCAAATGAATAAATTGTATTCCTAGTTCACTGTGTTTGGAAAATTAACAAATCATATTCCTAGATCACGATATTTTAGAAATTAATTAATTGTATTCCTAGTTCATGTGCGAAATTAATAAGTTGCATTCCTAATTTATTTTGAAATCACATTTATAGAAAATATGAAATATATAGAGATAGTTTGTCATTCTTAATTTGGGAAGTCAATAATGTTTTATTCCAATTTTTTTCAAATAATATTTGTTTATATTTCCTTATTAATTACATATCTATATGGGTTAAAACATACAAACGTTTTATTTTTAGAAACTTTTCGAGGAAAGGAACTGAAAAGAAATGTAGAAAAATACATTTTTGTTTCGTTGTTTAGTTTTAATGGAAAAGGGTAAATGATTATAAACTTCTTGAAATCGATTAAAAATAAAAGTAAGAGAAAAAAGGTAAAGTGTTTGGTTTTGTTAAATTTTTCATTTTCGTTTCAATTCAATTTCAGTTTGATTCTTCAAGATGATATAAAATATATTTAAGTGTGTTAACTAAATTATAATTGTTCATTTGAAAATGGATCAAACATCTACATTGATAAAGATCTGTACAAGTAATTTTTGTTAGAGTTCATGTAACACCCTGTATCCAAAACAGAACAGAAATACGCTTTTCACAAAAATTGCAGGATGCAATCGACAGTTACCATGAACAAACTGTAGTCTGATCTATTTCTCGTACTATGGGTCCCTGGTTCACCATTGTAGCCCTCTCAAAACTCAACTTAGAAAATCGACTAAGTCTCGACTCACAGACAGATCTACAGTCCGTAAGTCAGACCACAGTCCGTGGTTTGTGTCGTAGGATAGGAAAGTGTATTTATATACAATGGAAAGCCCCTATAATCCATGGACGACCAGCGGAGTTCATAACAGAAAGCAAAGAAAGTGGATAGAGACTCTAGTTACCCATCCTCTGACATGAACTACGGACGACCAACACGAACCGTCGTTTGATCAACGGTCTGTAGGTGAAGGTTAGCAGTGAGTTAGGGGGAAATTGTTGTAGAGCCAACTTCAAACGATCATATCTTTTAGCACAAAATAAATTAGGTGTCCTATGACCTATGATATGATAGATAATTGAATTGTCTTTCTAGGTCTTCCGTGTTTGCTAAAATCCGACCTCCATATAAAAAGTTAGTACCAGTTAAGTGAAGGTGAAGGCATATCTAGCAGATTTGAACAACGGACCCAAACTACGGACCGTCCATTGAACGACGACCCTTCAGTCCAGGTCATCGATTGTTTTGACAATAATTATTTCAGGGGTCTTTCGGTCTTTTTCTAGTCCGTTTACCCCTAAGATACATCGTTTAAACCCTACATCATGATATTTTAATAAGTTTAAGCCTAGAGACATACTAAAACTGGCCTAAGACGAAATCATTTATCAAAACTTAAAAAATGAGAAGCAATAAAGGAAAAAAATATCAAGAACCCTTGTTCAAGAACTCAGCAAGGTTCCATCAGTTCCAGCCCCAAAATCTAAAGATTTCTCCGTGAATTTCATCACCATGTATGTGGGATTTGACTAGTGGGTTCCTTTCACCCATTAGATCCCTAGATATATGTCAGATTTTTGATTCTCTTATCATGATTAAACCTAGGATTTCTAGGACTTCACGAGATTATCACAAATTTGTTAGTTATATGTTCCAAATCAGATTACCATGTTATTACTAAGTTTATTGCATGAATTTCCAAACCTTAGCTATTTATTCATTTAGTTCTTGAATTACACATGCTAGGTCAGATATTTCAGTTATTCAGTTATACATGCCTCAGTTATTAATATATCATTATCAGATTACTTTTTGCATTCTCCATTTGCATGTTCACCTTGAGCTATCCAGTATTTATAGAAACTTAGTCATAATTAGTTAATTACTTAATTCATTGGGAGTAGCATAATACCAAGTTGGAATAGAATTTTGCGTACCCAACTAGTCCTAGAACTTCTAGCCAAGTAGCTTGTAAGTTCCCTCTGTGAGCATCAGTTTAGTGATCATGCCAAAATGCCCTTATACCTCTGGCAGGGTATATTGGGTCCTCTCGATGGGGCGTATACATGAGACTCCACATTTAGCTCATGTGGTTTTATTATCGGTTATTAGTAGCTCACACAGTTCAGTCAGACTCTATTGCATTGACCGTATTTACAGTTCAGTTATTATTCAGTCTCAGCATGTTATAAATTTGGTTATTGCATCCAGTTAGCTCAATATTCGGTATATCATGTTCACAATATTATACTAGGTTTTGTGCTTGTTCAGTTATGTTTTATTTCAACTTTACTTTATCCTACATGCTAAGTACCTTTCAATTGTTGATGCATACGTGCACTACATCTTCTCGTGATGTAGGTTCAGGTCCTAAACATCTAGATCACGCTTAGATCGATTCCTGATCTCTAGTTCAACAAAATTAGTGGTGAGTCCTAATTCTCTGAGTACAATAGGCATGATTTTAGTTTTAGTATTTTTAGTCCTTAAGCTTCTATTTTTGCTAGACTTAGTTGGGGCCTGTCCCAACATTTCTAGTCAGTTAGAAGATATTTTGTGACATAGTGAATTTCAGCTTAGTATTAAGTTAATATTTTCTTTGTATTAAACTCATCAGTTTCAAATATCTCAGTTATAGTATATGGGTATTCCCCATCTTTTCATTTTAATTGTGATTTAGCTCCCGCATCAGTTTATTATCTTTAGTATGGTCATGATCATGCCAGCAGGGTTAGCTTCGGATCACTTTTGGTCCTAGGTCCCGTGTCCGCATCTTAGAGTTGTCTCGGGGCTTGAAAAACTTGGTATGAGAGCACTAGGCTTAAGTGTTCTAGGATGACTTAAAGCCGCATTAAGTAGAGTTCTTTTCATGGGTGTGAAGTGCACCATAGAGGGAGGCTATGAAATGTTTTAGGGAAAACTTCATTTTCTTGTTACTCTTATTGTGCGTAAGGTATGATCTAATTCCATTCTAACTCGATGTTCTACATTTCATATCATGCCTCCTCGTAGAGCTAATGCCAGGGATGCAAACACATCTCCTCCACTTCCAAATCAGGAAGTCTCCACTTCGGAATTCTGGAACACCATTAGATGTTGGCTCAGAGTGTGGTCAACCAGAACAATCGCGTTCAGGGTCCTTTGAATGCTAATGGTGGATCAACAACATCAAGGGTCCGTGACTTTGTTTGGATGAATCCTCCTAAGTTCTTAGGATCGCAAACTAGTAAAGATCCTCAGAATTTCTTGGATGAATCAAGAAAATCTTTGAGGTGTTGCGGGTCAGTAGGAATGATCAGGTTTAGTTGGCATTTTACTAGCAGAAAGATCTTGCTCATATCTGGTACACTCAGTGGAAGAAGAATAGGGTACATATGCAGATCCTATTACTTGGGAGTGATTTAGTGAGACCTTTCTGGACATGTTTTTCCTAAAAGAGTTGAGAGAGGCAAAGACTCAGGAATTCATGAACTTAAGGAAACGTAACAAGACGGTCCAAGAATATGGGCTCAAGTTTAACCAACTCCCCATGTATGTTGCTCACATGGTTGTTGACTGCAGCGCTTAGATGAATAAGTTCTTGTATGGAGTGTCAGATTTGGTGAAAACGAAGTGCAGAAATGCTATGTGACTGGAGATATGAACATCTCTAGGCTTATGACTCATGCTCAACAACTTGAGGGTGATAAGGTTAGGTAACATGCCAAGGAGATTAAGAAGTCTAGGTTTGGGAACTATGACTATTCTTAGCAAAAATCTGGTGGTGGAAATCGATCGTAGAGTCAAAAAAACATTTCAACCCCATCCCTTTCATCAGCTAGTGTTCCATCTTTCAAGAATAGGTATGATCAGAAGGTTACCAGGCACTAAGTCTTAGGAAAGTGTTCAGGCACCTATACTTACCCCACTTGCCCCAAGTATAGTAAGATCCATCCAGGCGAGTGCCTAATAGGAAAGGAAGGATTCTTTGAGTGCGGTCAGTCTGGTCACAGTTTGAGGGATTGTCCCTAGACAAGGTCAAGGAGGTGGTAATGGTAGAGCTTAGTCTACAACTACAGCAACACCAACAAATTTGCTGACTCAGCAGGGTAACTCATTTGGTACAGGTGGCGATCAGCGCCAGAACATGTTGTATGCTCTTTAGGCTCGCCAAGATCACGAAGGTTCTCCTGATGTTGTCTCTTGTACGTTACGAGTCTTTGACCTTTATATTTATGCATGGTTAGATCCAGGGGACACTCTTTCTTTTGTAACTCCTTACATACCAGTCCAATTTAGTTTCAGCCCAGAAACCCTCTCAAAACCTTTCTCAGTCTCTACTCCAGTTGGTGACCTAGTTATAGTTAGGCGGGTATCAAAAAATTTACTTGTCACAGTCTCTGAGGAAGTCACCTTAGCAGATCTTGTAGAGTTAGAAGTGGTAGACTTTAATGTCATTCTAGCCATGGATTGGTTACATTCCTGTTATGCTTCAATCCATTGTAAAACTAGGATTGTTCATTTTCAGTTTCCAAATGAACCAATCTTAGAGTGGAATGTTAGTAACTTAGCGACTGTGGGACGATTCATTTCTTACCTTAAGACTAGAAAGATGATCTCTAAGGGTTATCTCTATCATCTAATTCGGGTTAAGGATTCTATCTTTGAAACCCCAACTTTTGAGTCAGTTCTAATAATCGACTAGTGTTTCCAGAAGATCTTCTGGGAGTTCCTCTGGAAATGGAAATTGACTTTGGAATTGATCTCCTTCTAGATACCCAGCCTCATTCTATTCCTCCTTACAGAATGGCTCCAGCAGATCTTAAGGAATTAAAAGATCAGTTAAAACACCTTTTAGACAAGGGATTCATTAGACCTAGTATTTAGTAATGGAGTACACCACTATTGTTCGTAAAGAAAAAAAGATGCTTCTTTTAGAATTTGCATTGACTATAGACAGTTGAAAAAGGTCACAATCAAGAATAAGTACCCCATCCCTTGGATTGATGACTTGTTTGACCAAATTTAGGGTGCTAGCCATTTCTCGAAGATATACCTCTAATCTGGTTATCATCAATTTAAAGTCAGAGATAGTGACATTTCGAAGACAACCTTCATGACTCGGTATGATTATTATCAATTTGTATTTATGTCATTTGGATTAATAAATGCTCCTGCAACTTTCATGGATTTGATGAACAGAGTGTTTAAACAGTACTTGGACTTGTTCATTATCATTTTTATCGGTGATATCCTCATCTACTCTAGGAATGAGGAAGAACGTGTGAGTCATTTGAGAGTTCTTCTCCAAATTCTCAAAGATCGCCAGTTATTCGCTAAGTTTAGCAAATGTGAGTTCTGGTTCCAATCCGTTTCTTTCCTTGGTCACACTATATCTAGCGAGGGGATTTTCGACTAGATTCTCAGAAGATAGGAGCAGTTAAACAATGTCCCAGACCTACTTCTACTGCAGATATCAGAAGTTTCTTAGGTCTAGCGGGTTATTACAAAAGTTTCATGAAAGTATTTTCATCCATAGCCTCACTATTATCTAGGTTGACTCAGAAGATGGTCAAGTTTCAATGGTTAGATAATTGTGAGAAAAACTTTGCAGAATTGAAAACTAGATTGACTACAACTCCTCTATTGACTCTACGAGAGGGTTCAAATAGTTATGTGAATCTATTGTGATGCATCCATATTTGGCCTAGGTTATGTGATGATGCAGCCAGATAAGGTTATAGCTTATGCCTCTAGACAACTTAAGGTGCATGAGAATAACTATCCAACTCATTACCTCGAGCTTGCAACAGTGGTGTTGGCCATCAAGATATGGAGACACTACTTTTATGGTGTTCATGTAGATGTGTTCACTAACTATAAGAGCCTTCAATATGTGTTCATTCAGAAAGAGTTGAATCTTCGCCAGAGGAGATGGATTGAGTTTCTTAACGATTATGATATGAGTATGCATTACAATCTTGGTAAGGCGAATGTAGTAGCAGATGCTCTTAGCATATTATTTATGGGTAGTGTAGCCCATGTTAAGTAAGCAAGGAAGGAACTAGTGAAGGATGTTCGCATGCTTGCTCGCTTAGGATTTTGCCTTATGAGCATATCAGACAGTGGTGTAACAGTTCAGAATGGGGCAGAATCTTCTTTGGTAGTGGAGGTTAAGGAAAAGCAAGACAATGATTCAATCTTGCTTGAACTTAAGGGTGTAGTCAATAACCAGAGAGTGGAGGATTTCTCCTAAGGGGAGATGGTGTACTTTGCTACCAGGGTAGATTGTGTGTTCCTGATGTGGGTGAGTTGAGACAACATATTCTTGCAGAAGCCCATAACTCGAGATATTCTCTTCATCCAGGTGCCACTAAGACGTACCGATATGGGGGGAGTCTATTGGTGGAATGGCACGAAGAGGGATATAGCAAATTTTGTGAGTAAGTTCCCCAATTGCCAGCAAGTCAAGGTAGAACATCAGAAACTAGGAGGTATGAATCAATAGATCGACATTCCTACATGGAAGTGGGATGTGATCAATATGAATTTCATCATAGGGTTACCTCGTACTCGCAGACATCATGACTCCATTTGGGTGATAGTTGACAGGATGACTAAGTCTTCTCGCTTTTTGGCGGTCAAGACTGCAGATTCGGCGAAGGACTATGCCAATATTTACATTAATGAAATTGTTAGGTTGCATGGGGTTAATTTGTCTATCATCTCAGATAGAGGTCCTCAGTTTACCTCAAATATCTGGAAGTCATTTCAGAAAGGTCTTGGTACTCATGTTAAACTTATCACAACATTTCATCCACAGATGGATGGACACGCAGAGCGTACAATTCAGACCCTAGAGGATATGTTGAGAGCTTGTGTGATTGATTTCAATGGTAGATTGGATGATCACCTTCCTCTTATTGAGTTTGCCTAAAACAATATCTACCATTCAGACATTTGATGACCCCTTATGAGGCACTGCATGGGCGTAGATATAGATCTCCTGTTGGTTTGTTTGAAGTACGTGAAAATATTTTGATAGGGCCAGATTTAGCCCTTTATGCTATGGAGAAAGTACAACTCATTAGAGATAGACTTAATACAACCCAGAGTCGTCAGAAATCTTATGCAGATGTAAGGAGAAGGGAACTAGAGTTCGAAGTTGATGATTGGGTTTTCGTGAAAGTGTCACTTAGAACGGTGGTGATGAGATTTGGCAAGAAAGGAAAGCCCAGTCCTAGATATGTGGGCCCTTACAAGATCTTGAGAGGGTTGGCATGGTGGCTTATGACTTAGAGTTTCCAGCAGAACTAGCAGTAGTGCATCCAGTCTTCCACATCTCGCTGTTGAAGAAGTGTGTGGGCGATCCAACCTCTGTAGTGCCATTAGAAAGTGGAGGTGTAAGATAGTCTTTCTTATGAGGATGTACCAACTGAGATTCTTGACCGTCGGGTTAGAAGGTTTAGAAACAAAGAGGTAGCTTCAGTCAAGGTTCTGTGGAGGAGTCAGTCCATAGAGGGAGCTACTTGGGAAATAGAAGCATTAATGAAAGCTAAGTATCCTCACCTCTTTCCTTTCGGTTCCACTCCAGAGTGAGGTAATAATACCTCTTCAATTTTTCAGTCATTCATGCGTGAATTCAACCTTAGTATCATGTTCCCTCAGTTTGTACTTGCATTTTTAGTGTATTTTTATGTTCTTGGAACTCATTTCAGTCAGAAATACAGTTCTCAGTATTTTGTAGTAGGGATTGCAACTCTCCCCCTCTATTTCAACTAGTTTTGTCCTCATTCGAGGATGAATGTTTCCAAGGGGGAGATAATTTAACACCCCGTATCCAAAACAGACTAGAAATCAGGTTTCCAGAAAAATTGCAAGATGCAATCGAGGGTCACCATCTACGGATCGTATTCTGATCTACGACCCATACTATGGGTCAGTGGTTTACTACTGTAGCCCGCCCAAAGCTCAGCTCATAAAATGACAAGTCTCGACCCATGGACATACCTACAGTCTATAAGTTAGACCACGGTCCGTGGATCAAGACTCTTTTTACCCAACCTCTGACATGATCTACGGATGACCTGCATGGACCACCGTTCTATCTACGGTCCGTAGATCTGACCGTAGGTGATGGTTAGCAGTGAGTTAGGGGAAACATGTTGTTAGGTCAACATCAAACGGACATAACTTTAAGCACAAAATAAATTAGGTGTCTTATGACCTTTAATATGATAGATAACTGAATCCTCTTTCCAAGGCCATCGAGTTTTTTAAAATCTGACCTCTGAGTAAAATGTTTTGCCTATTTTAGTGAAGGCCTATCGAGTAGACTGAAACGATGTACCGTCGATTGCAGCGACAACAATTATTTTGGGGGTCTTTTGGTCTTTTCCTAGTTCGTTAACCCCTAAGATACATCGTTTAAACCTTAAATCATTAGATTTTAGTCTGTTTAAGCCTAGAAACATAAATAAAACTTACCTAAGTAAAAATCATTAATAAAAACTTAGAAAATTAGAAGCAAGAAAGGATAAAATGTTCAAGAACCCTTGTTCAAGAACTCAGCAAGGTTCAATCAATTGCAGCCTCGAAATCTAAAGATTTCTCCATGAATTTTTTCACCAGGCATGTGGGATTTCACTAGTGGGTTCCTTTAACCTATTAGATCCATATATATCAGTCATATTCTTGATTCCCTTATCATGATTAGACCTAAGATTTCTAAAACTTCACCAAATTATCATAAATTAGTTAGATATATGTTCCAAATCAGATTACCATGTTATCACTCAATTTATTGCATGAATTTCCAAACCCTAGCTATGTATTTCTTTAGTTCTTGAATTACACATGCTAGGTCAGATATTTCAGTTATGCATTTATACATGCCTAATTTATTAATGCATCATTATCAGATTAATTGTTGCATTCTCAGTTTGCATGTTCAGTTTGAGCTATCCAGTATTTATAGAAACTTAGACATAATCAATTAATTACTTAATTCATTCTGAGTAGCATATTACCAAGTTGGACTAGGGTTCAACATACCTAAATAGTCCTAGAACTATTAGCCAAGTAGGTTGTAAGTCCCCTCTGTGCGCATCAGTTTAGTGATCACGCTAGCATGCCTTTATACCTTTGGTAGGATATATTGGGTCCTCTCGATGGGGCTTATACATCGGACTTTATATTTAGCTCATGTGGTTTTATTAGCGGTTATTAGTAGCTCCCACAGTTCAGTGAGACTATTGCATTGACCATATTTGCAGTTCAAATATTATTCAGTCTCCGCATGTTATAAATTTGGTCATTGCATCCAGTTAGCTCAGCATTCAATATATCATGTTCAGAATATTATACTTGCTTTTGTTCTTGTTCAATTATGTTTTATTTCATCTTTACTCTATCTTACATTTTCAATACCTTTCAAGTGCTGACGCATACATGTGCTATATCTTCTTGTGATGTAGGTTTAGGTTCTCAGCATCCAGATCACGCTTAGATTTATTCCCATTCTCCAGTTCATAAGAATCAGTGGTGAGTCCTCATTTGCCGAGGACAATAGTCATGAGTTTAGTTTCAGTATTTTTATTCCTTTAGTTTCACTTTTGCTACAACATTTCTAGTCAGTTAGAGGCTATTTTCAGACATATTTAGTTTTAGCTTAGTATTGAGTTAATTTTCTTTGTATTAAACTCATCAATTTCAAATATCTCAGTTATAGTGTATGGGTATTCCCCATCTTTTCATTTTAGATATGATTTAGCTTCTACATCAGTTTATTATCTTTAGTATGCTCATGATCATGCCAGCAGGGTTAGATTGCGATCACTTGTGGTCCTAGATCTATGTCTGTATCTCGGGGATAGTCTCGGGGTGTGACAATTCATTACATGGACAAATGAAGATATTGAAATAGTTAGCTATTATTATTCTTAATTTTCACCTTAATCTTACCTCTTAATTAGTTATTGAAATTTATTTTGCGATCATACAAAACTTTCTTGTATTTTAGGGACTTTGCTAATATTAATTTTTTCTAATATCAATGATAAAAAAATAACACAAATGGTTCCATGTTTTGAGAAAAAATATATATTAGGTATTTAGCCTATCAAAATTCTTGTTCAATTTCTTCTTACTTTCACTCTATTTGCATTTTAGTAGGTATATTATTTATGCTTGAATTTTATTTGTAGCTCCATTATTCGTTCATCACAAAACTTGGTTCGCAGGCCAAGACAAAATACATTATCATACATATTTTAGTGCTACATAAGACTAATGTATATGACATTGTAATTCATTGTTCTTAACAATAATTAGGATAAATAGCAAACTGTTCTTGTATGTATGAAAGTTGTGTAGTTCATGGTATCCATTTACAATTTATTTACCAACTTAAAGGCATGAAATCCAAAAAATGATTGTTAAATTATGTAAATACCCTTAACTTATAAAAAAATCTAACTAAAAAACTTCATACTATAGCCTACAAACCCATCCCCGCGCTAGACTCTCCATGCTAAAAGCTATCACTTTCAAGTTCCAACTCCCCCAAATTATACAGCCACCAACGTCTACAAATTTTCCAATGAATGCATTTTCTCCCTTCAATGAAAATTCTATTTTTTTTCATTTTTATCAACCAAACGTAGAATTTCATCTTCTTTGTTTTGGGCTTATGTGTAGTGACAAATTACATCGGCGCGCACACCTATTTTACAATTGCTTAACATACACAACCCCTCAAAGCTCTGATGCTTTTTAAATTAACTGTTAAATTGATGGAAATGCTATACCGCTCAATTCACCCCATTTATACTCTTGTGTTCTTATCCCATCTCAACTTCGCCATTCTCACATTAATTTTGATACATCATCCATTAATGTTATTCAATTTTTTCAAAAATTATGAATTTGTTACAAACAACTATATGATTCCATTAAATTTTACTAATACACATAAACACCCGCAATGAATATTGTTATTAACTTACCCCTGTATACCTCTAACAATCAAGAATCAACACGCAACGACTACAATCGATCTATCAAAGTAGAGTGTCCTAAATAACATGATATCAAAACACACTATTGATTGGGAGATGAGAGTATTATTTACTTCAAAGGGTCTAATAATTTTGTATAAGAATTTACGGCATGAAGGCACGTTCCGGAGATAATGTTTGTTGACAACGAGGTACTATTGTTGACTCTTTCACTTAGCTTTAATTCGTTGCGCATAAATGCATGCTCTTGAAGACGAAGCACCAAACATAGTGAAAGAAAAGCAAAATTTTTATGAGATTGCGAAAGAAGAGGGGCAAGAAAGCAAATGATGAGAATCTCCTAATCCAAAATAAGAAACATCAAAGTCAAGGCAAAAGATAACTTCCATGATAGTGTATCTGACAATTGAGTTCCATCTCCAAGTAAATGGATTTCTATATCTTAAGAGTTTTGTCTCGTTCTTAATGAATGGATTGTGTATATTATTACCTAATTCAGTGTGAATTATGAAAAATAGAACATTTCTAATTCAAACCTTTGTCGCTTTATGCTATCTATCTCCTCATAAAATAATGTCGACTTATCGCCATCGAAAAGCTAAGACATTAAATTATTTGAGATGGTATAACATTAAATATTGTTTTATGATATTATAAATTTTAGAAAACTAAAACCTAAAAAAAATTTAAAAGTTTTTCATGGCCCACATAGTTTACCCATTTTACTCTTTTTCACACAAGAATATAGTATTGTAAGACTTATTTCGATCTCCATAATCCAACAATCCCTTCAACTAAAATACCACAAATAAAATAATTTGATACCACAAAGGCAAAGAATTTTAAGCCCCACACCACAAACATATAGAGTATGGATACAATTGCACAGTAAATTACATAATGGAGTATGTAGACAATCACAATGAGGTAACCACGTTTGTACTCTACCATTCATTAATCATACCACATATTCATTTTTATGGATGAAAATCGTACAAATACTTTAATACACTCATAATTATCGTTTCTTAGTTTCTAATGGATGTAGCTCCTTCCCATAATATAAAGGTAAGAGCATGGTTGCCACAAACACACACAATCAAACATCTATTTCCACCAATGTTACACAACGTTGAATACTTCCTTCATTGAAACAAATAAAAGGTTTGACCAATGTTTATAAAACCTTTAACTATATTTGACTGACTTGCTACCCAAAATGAAATAGATGACTTTTAAACTTTCAGAAAATTACCCCTCTAATAAATTCAATAATTTATAGTTGATACATTTAATCTTATGTAAAATGTGAGAATTTCTGCAAATTGGAATTGATTACAATTAATCAAAAGAAGAATGTATAGATACTATTTCATTGTTCTAGGCATCTCAATACAAGGTTACTAAGTGTAACACACGTGTGGTGAACCGAACAAACAAAAAACAAAAAGCCTTGGTCTTGCTAACTTAGTGAAAGAAAACTTACTAATACAAAAAATTTCAAAATAAAATAAATCCCTAATTGCTATGCATTTTTGCCAAACAACTTGATGGGAAAGGGGAAACTGAAGCTCGACATATGGGACAACTTTTTTCCCGTCGCAACCCTTTTCTGGTGCAGCATGCATAATATTCTTGTTCACGCCCAATTTTCCCAATAATCTCTTCATGCTTAAATTTCCCAAGACATATGCTACAAAGCTCTTGTGTATTCGTTGGATTTTTTACTCCTTCTTTAGGCACAACAACATGATGAATTCTTGTGTTAAAATATCTCAATATATCTTCATCCTCTTTTTCCTCCATGTAAGCCTCGGATTGACCTTGAAGATTGTCTTCTACACCTGCCCTTAAGATTTTCTCTATGGAATCACGATCACTAATATTACTTATAACAAGACCAAGAGAAGAAACATGTGACTTACTCATATTTCAATACCAATAGTAAAAGAAAAAATTAAATAAAGAACAATGTTGAATTTTTTTTTGAGTTCTTCAAAACAGCATAAATAAGAAAATAGAAGTGAATAATAAGTTTGGAATGACAGTAAACTTTATAGAGAGATGACCGACCACATTTTCTACCTTAATAGGAAAATTAATAAATTGCATTCCTAGTATATTTGGAAAAATAAATAAATTGTATTCCTAGCTCAAGTAGAAAATTGATATACTGTATTTCTAATTCATTTGGAAACTTAATAAATTGTAATCCTAGTTCTTGTGTAAAATCTATAATTGTATTCCTAGTTTTTGCGAAAAATGTCTAATTATATTCCTTGTTCATTTGGAAAAACAATAAATTGTATTACTGTTTAATGGGGGATATACAACTCTAAATGCTAGGGGCTCACCAAAGTCTCCGATCCAAGCTTAGTCCACACGAGGCACAAGCCAATGGTGAGAAATCGTATTACGATTGGAATGGTGAAGAAGTGTAGTATGAGTACTAAACATTTAATACTGTGATGACCCTTTTAAGTATATATTAGTACGCCAATGGTGAATTAAATTGAGCCAAAGAACATTTCGGATAGGGACTTAAAAATGTTAGGCTAGGCTAGCCTCAGAAGAAATCTAGATTTGGTGAAGTCTTGGGCTATCCAAGAATGGGTGGGGTGTAATGTCTAGAATTATTGGATATTTTTTATTTCCAAGACATTAAGAAACCCATAAGACTTCACAAAATAGAGTTCGGGTGAGTAGAACTCAAATGATCCATTTTGGCATAGAAGGAATAGTTTGAGATGCCAAGGGAGGAAGATATGTTGTAAAAAATAACTTTTCAGGGTATGCCACTTTTGAGGGAATTCCAATTTGCAGTACTTCATGCAATCTTCTATAGCACGTTGCACCCACTAAAACAAGTGTGTGCATGCTCTATAATGGGGTAAGTAAGGATTTAATGTAGAACAAGTCTAAAAATCTCCTATTTTCCTTATCATTATTCTTGAGATTGAGAGGAGTGATTTAGGGTTGTTTGCACCTATTTTTCCATGAAATTTGTGAGTTAAGGTAAATTTGTTAAATCGCAATCTTATAAAATGATTCTTAAGCCCCTTAAAATCAAAGATATTACTGTTAGGTGAGGGTTCTGATTGATTTAATGACGGAAAAAGACATCTGTTGGGAAGAATGATCATGAACAGGCTCATGGTTAGGATTTAGTTATAATCCGGGTGATTTCTAGTCTATCTATGATTGATTGTTGTGTTTAATTATTATTTTAGACGAAGAACAAGTCAAGACACTTCAAAAGGGAAAACTTGGTTGTTTAGAATTTCCAAGGGACTTGATTTGAGGTAGGTGATGGTTATATATTATTTGGTTTATGTATATATGCATGTCTGCTACTTTATAATTTCAATGATGCAATACATGTTGGGGAAAATATAGAAAATATATGAAATGATATCATGTTGATAATCTCATGCATAAACCTGGTTATGTGACATGTTATTGGAATTGTTATTGTTCATTGTGTTTGTGGTTGTTCATACTTGTTTGTGATTGCTGTTGGACTGGGTTACATATTGGTACACAAATACTAATGGTTGCTCAGATAACACGTCTATTATGAATTCTAATGGTTGGCTTGGATTTCACCCCTTGTATGATTACTAATTGTGATTGGCCCAGGTACCACACCAACACACTATCAGTTTGTATGTGGTTTCCATGAGAGGATTGGGTATATGTATTATTGTGCCCTTAGAGGACTGGTATTTGTAACTATGATCATGTGGGATATGCATCCAGTTCTTTTGGATTCATAATAATGTGACTACAGTCCACATATGTTGGTGATTGTTGTTCTATGTCTTAAACTTTGTTACTACATGTCATGACCTTAAAATGGACGGGATGTAACTTGTCTAATCTATCCAAGATATGTTGAGATGTGGGTCTAGGCCAATTCTGCACTACCTCTATCTTCTGAGTATCAACGTTAATTCCCTCTCCAGACACAATGTGGCCTATGAATTCTCAGACTCAAGCCAAAACTCACTTAAAGAATTTGACATACAACTTTCTATCCTTTAAGGATTGGAGAATTATTCTAAGATGACTAGGATGATCCTCTCATTCCTTGAATATATTAGTATGTCATCAATGAACACGATAGCAAACATATCTGTAAGTTTTTAATACCCTATTCATAAAGTCTGTGAATGTTGCAGGTGCATCGGTCAAACCAAACGACATGAGAAAAAATGCATAATGACCATAACGGGTAGTGAAAGCTATATTTAAAATATCATATTCCCTTACTCTTAACTGATGGTATCCAGATTTGGGATCTATCTTAGAGAAATTGGTGGCACCCTGAAGTTGATAGAAAAGATCATCAATCTTTGGGAGAGGATACTTGTTCTTGATGGTAACCTTTTTCAAGTGATGGTAATTGATACACATCCTAAGGGAACCATCTTTCGTTGTCACAAACAAGACTGGACCGCCCCAAGGTGAGACATTTGGTCGAATAAAGCCCATATCTAAGAGATTGTTTAATTTCTCTTTAAGCTCTTTCAACTCTGCTGGTTCCATTCTATATGGCGGAATAAACATAGGAGAAGTAGGTGGAAAAATATCTATAACGAAGTCTATATCTCTCTCAGGAGGACTCCATGAAGATTATCCGGAAAGACTTCTAGAAACTCTTTACTACTGAAACTGACTGAATAAGAGGTAACTCAATACTAGAGTAGTTAACTAGGAATAAGCGATAAACACACCCTTTAGAAACTAACTTCCTTTTCTGAAGGTAAGAAATTAAACGATCCTTAGGCACTGTTGAACTACTTTTCCACTCTTAGACGGGCTCATTTAGAAACTAAAACTTGACAAATCGAGTCCTACTAAATTGAGGTATAACATGTGTGAAGCCATTACATAGAAAGAATTACATTGAAATCTACCATGTTTAACTAAATTAAAATACTCATGGTACTCTTGTGATTGATAGAAAATGAGAATATCAAGATAGACACTCTCTGCTAGAATTGACTCACCATAAGGTGTAGAAACATTGAATGGTTCACTAAGTTGCTCATAAATAACATCAAAACTCATGAAAAACTTATGATATTTAGAAATGATAAACTCGCTCATGGATGTAGCAAAGCATAAACAGTAAATTCAAAGACTTGGATCATACCAATGACAACATGTAACACTTCAAAAATCCAAGATGTGTTCTAGAGCATAACATAAGTGTCATAAGGTCTAGACACTATTTTAAGTTCCAATATAATATTTATAAGTCATTTAGGAAGTCTAGAAACCAAAACGTTCAAGAACGTCCATGACGTCCGGAAAGTAGTTCAAGGAGGTACTAGCGTGCCTTAGCCTATTTGACTAGTTTTTAGGAGTCGGAAAATGATGAAAATTGGTGGAAGGGTTTATACCATGTGCTTAAGTTGATTCATGGTTGAAACTTCTGAGTACGAATCCCCAAGGACCAACCAAGGTCCCTTGAGGAGGACCCTTGCAAGTGAAGTTAAACACTGCCTGGGCAACGTGCACCCACGAAAGGGCATAGACGTGGCGCGTCTCGATTTACGTGGCATCGATTCCAACCATCGACCAAAACTTAACCAATTCGTTGAATGGGCTCATTCGCACACTCTCTGAACTCATCGACGGACGTGCAGCATGGAAGGGGGGCTGGTCCGTCGATTGAGCCACGAGGCGTCAACAGGGTCCCATATGTGAGTTTCCTGTTTTTACTGCACGTTTTAACTTAGTTTAAAACAATTAATTAATGGGTTTGGTGGTTATTTAGGGATTAAGGGAAGAATAATTAACTTAATTAACCTCCCATATAAAGACCCCAACCCATTAGTATAATTACAACTCTCAAAACAAAACTCTCTTCCTTCTCTCTTCTTTCTCTCTCTATTTGAAGACACCATTGAATACAAGCCAGGGTAGGTATTTGGGGGATGCAAAGGGACTATTTCACCATCAATTCTTCATCAAACATTGAGGTATGGCATCTAATTCACATTTGAGACCTCTTTCCTCAAAGGGTTCCTTCAAAGTATTTTCAAAAGTTGAGTTTTCATTTGGGTCTTCTCAATCTCGAAAATTATGCTATGAATTGTTTTTTTTTTATATTTTTGATTAGATAATATGAATTTATTAACATGTATTCTAACTTAATTATGACATATCTTGATGGTTTGGTCTATTTTGTAGAATATGACCCTTAACCCTTAACCCTAGTTTTGATCTTGATATGAATTAGGTTGTATTTGGTTCAATAAACTTGGTTATTAGTTGAATTACTATTATATGATTTTGTTAAATTAATCATGAAAAAATTAGAGTGAGTTGTAGTATTTCATGTTAGTTCTTAAGAAGATGATCTAGGTTAGGAAGTATGTTGTGAATTGAATTAAGTATCTTGTCTTAAGCTACGATCTAGGATTGAATTGTGATGTAGCGATTCTTCTAGCCTTGTTATCACGTTGAATATTTAATTATGATGATGTATACCCAAATTGGGTTGAATTAAGGGTTTATGGTAAGACCTTGATGATGAACTATGAAGGAGATTTGGTAAGTCTTATGATCTCTATCCTTTACTTCAAATTGTGGTTAATTATGATTAAATCATGATGTTGTATTGGAGTATGCCTTATATAAGGATTGATAGGATGGTATGATGTTAAATTGAAATGTCTTGATTATGATTGTAAGGTGTTAGATTAAGATGTAAATATTATAAGGAGGGTGAATGATTTACCAATGTGCCTTATCATGATATGTATATGTTAATGTGATAACCTCACCTATATGAATTTTAATGAAAGTATTTATAATAATGCAATTCTTATTGAGCTATGATGACTATGAATATACAAGGGGTAGACCCTATTACCTAAACTAAGCTATGATTGATAATAAAGGCTTAAAGACATTTCAAAGAGGGACTCTAGCTTAGCACCGAGTGATCTAGAGTGAGGAGTGTCCCTTCCTACATAGGGAAGGTAAGATCACTACTGTTCTCTTGAGATTGGAGACTATAATGCATCTAGAATAAATAGGGTCCCAACTATATCTCCTAGTTCTTGAACTATGTTGCCCCCATTGGAATACTAGCTAGTGGATCCACGTAGTTAGTATGTTTCATGTTTTGGTACTACCTTGACAAGTAGTCTGCCTTCCTTCGGTGTTGGGTTTTATGAAATCGGATTCCATACTAGGTCATGTGGTATATGTCGGTTAGGGAAATATGTTCCCAAAAGGTAAAATGAACTAAAGGTTTGAACTCTAACTATGATAACCTAAGGGGTCTAGCTTAGTCTATGAAGGGGTATGGGACCCTACCTAAGCATTGTAGTAGTTAGCCTTAAGGGGAGTCTTAGGAGGGTGTTCTTATGTATGATTATGGACTTTCACATTGTTGATACTATATGTTGATTAGTTCACTTATGAATATGTGTTGGTTTATATGGTTAAAGTAAAATGATATGTACACCTAAATGCCATGTTATGTGAAGTAGGACGTTGGTCATGATTCTTTTTGGGTTACTCGATTGAGTAAGGTTATGGGGATTTACTTGGTCATTGCACTTGTTGACTTGAAAGAGTTCTATGGGTATTTGTCTTACTTTGGTTATGTTGAAATGCACTCTTATTCATGGTTATTTTTAATATGACTTGATGATAGAGTTACTTGAAAATGTATCTAATTATATGATATGCATGGTTGATTAGACTTGATGTTTTTGTCCTTGTGATGTACATGCCTATGACTTAATAAACATGTGTTATAGATTGGTATGATCTTGTTGAATGTGCATAAATTTTTTAAATGAAAAATTCATACTTTATGAAATATCCCTTTTTCTTAGCATGTTTTCAAAGTATGTGTGCATATGATGTCATACTTAGTACAAGTGGCGTACTAACCCCATTTCTTCCTTTTCCCCAACATTTTAGATTCCGGTCGTTGAAGTGTTCTGAAAGCGACTTGAAGAAGGCTTTGATCTCTTATTCATCCAAGTATGGTAGGTCCTCAATTTCCGAGGGCGATGCCACTATCTAACTTATGGAGTTACTTTTAGTCAAAGGCTTCGATGGTTCTTGCTTTTCATTTAGCATGAAATATTGTATAGCTCATGTGAGGCATTTTTACTTTGATATATGGGTTATGACCAAATTCTTACAATCTTATTAGATTGTTATGCGATAAGATGACTATTATGACTATTATGTCTATGCTATACTTTATATAATCATGTGCAATAAAAGTAGNTATATATATATATATATATATATATATATATATATATATGTTATGTGTATTTAGAGGTCTATGTAAACCTCTAAGTAGAAGTAATGAAAAGTTTTAATTTTCCGCTAAATTTGACCTATGAATGTAATGAAGTAAACTAAGAGGCTAGTCTTAGTCCTCAAGAGGATGCCGATGCCGGTTACGTCTAGAGGGTAAACCCGGATGTGACAAACTTGGTATCAGAGCATGAGGTTGAATTATCTTTGGGTTAATGTCTCTCTCAACCATGTCTATGTAAGTTCGTATTCATAATTGTGAAGTGCGCCACACTTATGGATAGGAACCCATGTGATGCCTAAGAAAACTCTCACTTTCATGGAAATCCAATATCGTTCCATTAGAGTATACTTATTGTGTGCTTTTGCACTTAATCCTATTGTTGTGATTATAGGAAATGAACACTCGAAGGAATGCAGCACGAAGGCTTGAAGAGGAGATTGCCGATGCGGGAGCTTCTCCCCGTGGTGATCAAGTTCCTCCTCTTGAAGAAGATACAAATGTGGAAAAAGTTCCAGTCAATCCTCCACCTTTGACGGATGTTTACATTAGGGATGCCCTTATCCACTTAGCCCAAGTCATCACTACTCAAGCCCAAGCTATGATGGCCCAAGCTAACCGGGATGTTGTACCCCATCCAAATCAAAATGTTGCTACCATGGCTTCTCGTCTAAGGGATTTCACTTGGATGAATCTTCCTACCTTCTACGGGTCCAATGTTGAAGAATGTAACAACCCAAAATTTGACTATGCTAAGTAATGCTTAATGTACCTAGAATGCCTAAATTAGACCGGGTTCACACGGATTGATGCGCGTGGAACGAGACCTCTGAACCTATGCATCATCCAAGCCAACCAACTTAGTGAGTTAGTTGAGCTAAGCAAGGTTGGGTCCAGCCATGTAGGGCACCCGATATTAAGATTCACCCGAATGAGTCTTAACCAAACTTCAAAGGGGTAATCTTAAGTTTAGAGGGTCTAAGGGTAAAATGGTCTTTTCCAAACTAAGGTTAGTATTGTAATTACCCTAAATATTTAATTAATTACTTAATTAATTTAAGGAGTGGACAAATCGGGTAGGGTTGACCCGAATTGACTTATTTTTGCGAGTTAGGCTTCACTTCACCTAGGATCGATCCTTGGTGGAAGTAATGATTAAATTGTATTAATTGGCATTTGATGATTGAGTTGAATTAATTGGTATTTAACTTTCTGATTTAAGGGAAAATCAGATTCTTAATAAAAAATTAATAATAAAATAAACTTTGACTAAATCTTCAACTAAAACTCCTACTCCTAAACTTACTCTCATCTCTCTCCACTCTCATTCTCACGTCTCTCACTCTCATTCTCACGTCCATCATCAGCAAAAAGGAACAAAAAATCAAAGTTCATCACTTAAAGAACTTGCACACAAAAACTCAAAAGAAAAACTAAACAAAAAACGAAAAGCGAAAGCATTTTTCAAATGGTTTGCGTGTGAGTTTTAATGGAGAAACATTTGTTTTTTTGTGGGAGTTGGAAGCACTTGAGATAAGATTTGGAAGGTGTTAAACCAAGAAAAAGGTATGGGTTTACTTCCTCTTGGTCCCTTTCCCAATAGACCCCTAAGATTCAGTCGAATTCTAATCCAAAAACTAGGAGTATTCCCTTTGCATGTCCCCGTCACTAGCTCCCATCGATTGTTGTACATTGGGTATATTTTCTGGTAGAAATTAGGGATATAATGTGTTTTAGTGATGATTATGTTCATGTATGTATGTTCGGATTTATGTGATGATGAAAATGTGTGCAATGTGTGTGTAGCTGTGTTCTTGGGCATATTTTGGAGCATGAAATGGCATGTTAAAGCCTTGTGTTTTTTGTATATGATAACTTGGAAAACATACACATAATAATGTACGAAATATCAAGCGAATGACCTCAGAATCTAACGTTCAAATGATGAAAAAAATGGACTAAAAACCTGACCAAATTTCCAGAAAATCTTGAAATTTGGTCTCGGCTAAGCAACAAGTGAGATGCTGAAATTTTTAATTTTTTTTAAGATGTGAGGTCATTAGGGATTGAACCCAAGACCTCACCATATGTAAGCTATTAAAAATTCAATAATAAAAATGAGGTAAGGGGGATTTGAAATGGGGTAAGGCTCAATTGAAGGAATGAAAGAGGAAAAGAATTAAAAAAAATGAGATGTGGGGATCAAACCCACAACCTCTTGGATAGGCTAGAAAGATAGGAGAAAATTGAAAGAAACATAAAATGAGGGGTGCGGGAATCGAACCCACAACCTCTCGGATAGGTGATGAAGTTAGGAGAAAAATTAAAGAAAAATAAAATGAGGTTGTGGGGGATCGATCCACATCCTCTTGGTCTCCATCGAAAAAGAGAGGAAAGAAAAAGAAAGGAAAAAGAAGTGTAGGTGTTGGGATTATACCTCAAGTCTCCAAGATAAAAAATATAAATAAAAAATTTAATATGAGGCTAAGTATTTCTCAAGGGATTCGAAACCGGGTTCCCTTGGCCAATTCCGTATTGATACATAAATCTTACGTGAAAAAATATTTAATGAATGTTGCCCATAGGAATCGAACTTGAGACCTTACCATACTTACAAGATGCATAAGTCTTTTACCACATAATCTTGGGTAAGTATGAGGCACTTAGACGAATTATGAATGAAGCCTCATGGCTTGTACATATGGATTCATTAGTCTAGCTTACGTTTAAAAGTAAGTGAACCTAAGATGTATATGATGAATTGATGTGACTCAAAGGGGGTTAAGTAAGAGTGTGAAACAAACTAAAAGGCCAAGTGCATGGGCATATGAAGAAATGAACATTCACGTAATGGGGTGAGTAATTATGAAGAGATAATATGCTAAAGCTAATGAAAATAGTGAAAACATGATAAGAGGCTAAGATGAATTATGAGGCAAGTTTCAACCAAGCCTAGGAAATGTTACCAAATGTACTCACCTATGGGAGTGTAGAATAATGTAGATTCTAACATCAAGCATACTCCAAAAGAAAGTTTTAAGAATGAATTCATAGTTAATAAGCAAAGGAAGAGTGACTACAAGACTATAGGCTAGTACAAATGAGACAAGCTGCATCTATGCCTAAAAATCAATGTCACTAAATTAAATTTCTAAGAGAGAATATTTATGCTAAACCACGAATAATCAAATAAAGAGTGGCTACATGAGGATAGGTTAGTACAAGTGAGACAAGTTGTATCTATGCCTAGAATCAATGTCCCTCAATGTAAATTCCAAGTGAGCATATGTATGTTATACTATGAGAAAATAATGAAAGGTGAGTAAAGATGAAATGAAAAGATGAATAAGTCTTGTACCACATAATCTTGGGTAAGTATGAGTCACATAGAAGAATTATGAATGAAGCCTCCTGGCTTGTACATATGGATTCATAAGTCCAGCGTACGTTTAAAAGTAAGTGAACCAAAGATGTATGTGAGGAATTGATGTGACTCAAAGGGGGTTAAGTAAGAGTGTGAAACAAACTAAAAGTCCAAGTGTGTGGGCATATGACGAAATGAACATTCACGTAATGGGGTGAGTAATTATGAAGACCTAATATGCTAATGCTAATGAAAATAGTGACCACATAATAAGAGGCTAAGATGAATTGTGAGGCAAGTTTCAACCAAGCCTAGGAAAATGTTACCAAATGTACTCACTTATGAGAGCGTAGAATAATGTAGAGTCTAACATTAAGCATACTCCAAAAGAAAGTTTTAAGAATGAATTCATAGTTAATAAGCAAAGAAAGAGTGACTACATGACTATAGGCTAGTGCAAATGAGACAAGTTGCATCTACGCCTAAAAATTAATGTCACTAAATGAAATTTCTAAGAGAGCATATTTATGATAAACCATGAATAAGCAAAGAAAGAGTGGCTACATGAGGATAGGTTAGTACAAGTGAGACAAGTTGTATCTATGTCTAGAATCAATGTCCCTCAATGTAAATTCCAAGTGAGCATATGTATGTTAAACTATGAGAATATAATGAAAGGTGAATAAAGATGAAATGAAAAGATGTTGAGAAAAAACAGGGTGACACCGCAATATGAGGCTAGTGCAAGTGAGACAAGCTGTACCTACACTAATATAATGTCACCAAATGTACTCACTTAAGAGAGTGTTGAATATTAAGAGACACGTCTCAATCACACTCTATATGTAAGCGTAAGGACAATTCAAACTTAATACGTAAAGAAGAGATGATAAATCATCTAATGAGCTATGACTACCTCATGCTAGAAGCAAGCTTCGATGATGTATAAGTTGAATGTAAATAGGAACTTGAAACAGAGCACCAATAGGCCAGTATGAGTGTTGATTCCCTCTTTCGGGAAAGGTAGAGGTTCACGTAATTCTCATAAGATGAGACTATCCACCAAGGTGGGTATGGGTCTCCCTAAATCTCCTAGTCTTTGAACTATGTTTCCAATATAGGGAACTAGCCAGTGGTTTTCCACCTAAGAGAGCTAGGGATGTTTTGTTTTCACCCAGTGACTCCACCTCTTCTCGGTGTGGGCAAGACACCGGATTTCATGATGCTCACATGATCTATGTCGGTTGAATTTGAAGTTCCT
The DNA here is from genome assembly GCF_001406875.1 of Solanum pennellii. Lineage (NCBI taxonomy): Eukaryota > Viridiplantae > Streptophyta > Magnoliopsida > Solanales > Solanaceae > Solanum > Solanum pennellii. The sequence continues at coordinate 29,489,052 of NC_028638.1, forward strand.
CAAAGTATGAAAGATAATGAAATGAATGATATTGAAGATGTATGTGCAAGACAATCAGGAGGTGAAACCAGATTCAGGTAATGACATTAGGTCATTCTTTGTCATCGCACTTCATGATCCCGATGAGAGTCTTAAACTTCATCCTAGGTATAGCTTGTGTTTATATCAGATTAAAAATGAATGAAATGAATAATGTGACGTACATATGAACGAAAGAAGCAGACTCTGTTTTTGTTCAAGAAGGCTCCCAAGTTGAGGTCCCAGATGTTGAACCCTCATTTGGGAAGTCCTAATGTTAAATCTGTTATTCGAAGGACTCATGGTATATAAAAGAATAATATGTGATATATGTATGTTCTATATGAAATATGTCATGTGCTGGGTGCATTATGAAAAGAATGATGATGCATGTTACTCTCACTGATTTGGAAAGTCCAACTGACTTGGCTTTCCATAACTCGTATTGTTAGGAGAGAGATCTTCTTAATCATGCATGTCCTTGGTGTGTACTTGCATACACCCATACTTTGCACAAGTGTGTACTAATCTCATACATTATACTATTTTAGGTGCAGGTTCAGGAGGGTGTTGAAGACATTCATTGAAGTTGTTCGGACATTAGAGCTTTTCATCCGGACTTGGTAGGTCTTCATGCATTCGAGGATGACTGCCGTTATGTTTCGAGATTAGTAATAAGTTTATGCTAGTGGAGTATATTCAACTAGTATTTCGTTTCTACTTTGTTCAGACTTATGTAATGGTGCCATTTTGTCAAATTGTTACTTATGCTATAAGACTATTTATCTCAAGATTGAATAATGAACTTCTTTATACGCGTATGCATGCTATAACTATGAAGTCTATGTACACTTCAAACAAAACAAAAAGTTTCAAATTTTCCGCTAAAATTATCGAACGAATGTAATGACGATGTAAGTAGGATTGTCTGCGACCTCTGAGAGGTCAATGACGCCGGTTTTCGCTATGGTCTAGACCCCGGTCCTGATAAAGAAGACCCCTACGAGTTCATCGATGAAGTCTTATAGGTACTCTTGGCTATGGGGTTATCTACTAGTGATAAGTCCGAGTTAGCCACTTATTAACTCAATGATGTGACTCAATCATGGTTTGTCCAATGGAGGGATAATAGGCCATGGAGAGGTGGTTCGGTGACTTGGGAGATCTTCAAGAAGGCTTTTCTTGGTTAGTTCTTTCCTAGGGAGATGAGTGAAGCTAAAGTGGTGGAGTTCATCAACCTTCGCCAAGGAGGTATGATTGTTCATGAATACTTCTTGACATTCACTAAATTGTAAAAATATGCATCTTCTTTGGTTTCCGATCCTAGAGATGAAAGAAGCCACTTTGTGAAGGGGGTGTCAGATGATCTGCAAGAGGAGTGTCATTCGGCTATGCTATATGACAACATGAACATTTCCCGTCTTATGGTGCATGCGAAACATGTGGAAGAGACAAGGGCTAAGAGGAAAAGTAGAGATGCTAAGAGGGCAAAATCTTTTGATGTAGGTTCTTCAAAGAATACTCTTGAGATATAAGACAAGCCTAGATTTAAGAAGCGGGCTTCTAATCAAGTTCCTTCGAAGTTACCTAAGGCTTGTGGTTATAGGGCGTCTGACCTTAAGCCTAAGAAGGGAAAAGGCAATAGTTCACCAACCGAAAGGCCAACTTGTGGAAAATGTGGCAAGAAGCACTATGGTGATTGTCTTAAGGGGACGGAAAATTGTTTTGGTTGTGGTAAAAGTGGGCACTTTGTTAGGGATTGTCATAATTTGAGGAGTCAAGACAAGGGTAGTGGTCAAGCTCAAGCAAGTGGTTCAAATGAGGCTCCAAAGAAGAACCGCTTCTATGCTCTCCTCTCTAGGGGTGAGCAAGAGACTTCTCCCAACATGGACCCGGTATGTTGAAAGTCTTCTCTATTAATATATGTGCCTTACTTGATCCCGGTGCTACATTATCATTTGTTACCCCTCTAGTAGCCAAAAAGCTTAACATTTTGCCCAATATTTTGCGTGATCCTTTTATAGTGTCTACTTCGATGGGTGAGTCGGTTGTTGAAAAAAGGGTGTATAGAAATTGTCCTATAGTGTTGCCCAATAGAGATTCTTATGTTGAACTAGTAGAACTTGATATTCTTGATTTTGATATTATATTGGGTATGGATTGGTTGCATGCTTGCTTTGCCTCTATTGATTGTAGGACAAGGGTGATGAAGTTTAACTTTCCAAATGAATCTGTTGTTTAGTGTAAAGGGGGAAATTCTATTCCTAGAGGTCGTATCATCTGTTGTCTGTAAAACCATGCAAAATGATCTTTAAAGGTTGTCTATACCATAATGTGAGAGTCCAAGAGTTAGACTCCGAGAATCCTTCCATTGAGTCGTTCCTTGTAGTGAGTGAATTTCTAGAGGTCTTTCCTAATGATCTTCTCGGTAATTTTCCCGAATGAGAAATTGATTTTGGTATCGACTTATTACCGGATAAAAATCCCATTTCAATTCCTCTCTATCGGATGGCTTTGGCCGAATTGAAAGAGTTTAAGGTTCAACTCAAAGATTTACTAGATAAAGGCTTTATTAGACCTAGTATTTATCCATGGGGTGCTTCGGTTTTATTTGTGAAGAAGAAGTATGGGTCCTTAAGAATGTGTATTTATTACCGCCAACTCAATAAAGTCACAATCAAGAACAAGTATCCTCTCTATCGGATTGACGACTTGTTTGATCAACTCCAAGGGGCAAGCTACTTTTCTAAGATTGACTTGAGGTCGGGGTATCACCAACTTAGGGTGAGAGGTGAGGATATGCCAAAGACGGCATTTCGGACTAGATATGGTCATTATGAGTTCTTAGTAATGTCCTTTGGTCTCACTAGTGCTCCAGCAGAATTTATGGACCTCATGAATTGGGTGTTTCGAAATTACCTAGATTCATTTGTCATTTTCTTCATTGATGACATCTTGGTATATTCAGAAAATAAGGGTGATCACATGAACCATTTGAGGGTGGTGTTACAAGTACTTAAAGAACATCAATTGTTTGCCAAGTAAAGAAAAATGTGAGTTTTTGTTGAGGTCGGTGACATTTCTTTGTCATATCATCTCTAGTGATGGAGTATTGGTTGATCCAAGGAAAACGAAAGCGGTGAAAAATTGGCATAGAACATTGACTCCAACCGACATTAGGAGTTTCTTGGATTTAGCTGGTTATTATTGGGGATTTGTGGATAGTTTTTGCATCCATTGCATCTCCCTTGACTACTTTCACCCAAAAGTGTAAGAAATTTGAGTGGTCGGAGGCATGTAAGAGAAGTTTTCAAATGTTGAAAGATAGGCTCACTTCCGCTCCGTGTTGACTTTACCGGAGGGTACAAAGGGTTTTGTTGTGTATTGTGACACATCCTGAGTGGGTTTAGGGTATGTGCTTATGCAACATTGGAAGGTGATAGACTATGTTTCTAGGAAACTTAAGGTGCATGAGAGAAACTATCCAACTCATGACCTTGAATTAGCGGCCGTGGTATTTGCCTTGAAAATATGGAGGCATTACTTGTATGGTGTCCATGTTGATGTGTATACCGACCATAAGAGTGTCGAATATGTGCTTAGCCAAAAGGGGTTGAGTCTCTGACAAAGAAGATGGTTAGAATTGTTGAAGGATTACGACATGAGTGTCCTCTATCACCCCGGCAAGGTCAATGTGGTTGCGAATGCTCTAAGTCGTATGACTGTGGGTAGTGTGTCTCACATAGATGAAGCCAAGTAAGACCTAGTGAAGGATGTTCATAGTTTGGCTAGTTTGGGTGTGAGGTTGGAAGATTCTCCGAATGGTGGATTCATGGTCCATCATAACTATGAGGCATCATTAGTAGTTAACGTGAAGTCCAAACAACACCTTGATAAATCATTGATGGAGTTGAAGGAATCGGTCCTTGGCAAGATTGATGAGGCTTTCTCCTTAGGGGGATGGTGTTTTGAGGTACCAAGGAAGATTGTGTGTTCCTAAGGTATGTGAGTCTAGGAACCGGATCCTTGACGAAGCCCATGGGTCCCGCTACTCCATTCATCCGAGTTTGACAAAAATGTATCATGACCTTAGGGAAGTATATTGGTGGGAAGGTTTGAAGAAGCACATAGTGCAGTTTGTTTCTAAGTGTCCAAATTGCCAACAAGTGAAAGTCGAACATCAAAATCCGGGTGGCTTACTACAAAAAATCCAAGTTCCTACTTCGTAGTAGGAAGATATCAATATGGATTTTGTAATGTCTTTACCTCGGACTCAAAGGCAATATGACTCTATATGGGTGGTTGTGGATAGGTTGACCAAGTCTTCTCACTTTATTCTCGTCAAGTCTACTTACTTGGTCAAAGATTATTCTAGGATCTTCAAAGATGAGATTGTATGTCGCCATGGTATTCCGTTATCCATCATACCAGATCGGGGTGCACAATTCACATCTAGGTTTTGGAGGTCATTCCAAGAAGGGTTGGGTACTAAGATGAATTTAAGTACCGCTTTTCATCCCCAAACAGATGGTCAAGCGGAGCGTACTATTCAAACCCTTGTAGATATGCTTAGGTCTTGTATTATTGATTTCAAAGGAAATTGGGATAATCATTTGCCTTTTGTGGAGTTTTCTTATAATAATAGTTTTAATTCATCCTTTTCCATTGCTCCCTCTGAAGTCTTGTATGGTAGGAGGTGTAGGTCTCCTATTGGATAGTTTGAAGTGGGTGAGCCTTCGCTTCTTGGTCCCGATTTGATTTATAAGACTTTGGAGAAAGTTCATATCATAAGGAACAATTTGCAAACGGCCTATAGTCGGCAAAAGTCTTATGCCGATCATAGGAGAAGAGATTTGGTGTTTGAAGAAGGTGATAAGGTGTATTTAAAAATATCGCCTATGAAAGGGGTGGTTAGATTTTGCAAGAAAGGGAAGTTGAGTCCTCGTTATGTGGGTCCTTATGAAATCTTGCAAAGGGTTGGTAAGGTGGCATATGAATTGAAACATCCTAGTGAATTGGCTTCGGTTCATCTGGTTTTCCATGTTTCCATGCTTAAGAAGTGTATCGGTGATCCTGAGTCTACTCTTCCTATTGAGGATCTTGGCGTGAAGGATAACATATCTTACGAGGAAGTTCCTGTTCAAGTTCTTGATAGGCAAGTCAAGAAGTTAAGGAATAAAGAGGTGGCTTCCGTAAAGGTGTTACGGAAAAATCACCTAGTTGAGGGTGCAACATGGGAGGCCGAGGCCAACATGAAGTCCCGTTATCCTTATCTATTTGATAACTAAGGTTAGTAGTTCTTACTAATAATTCAAATAATGACAAAAATTGAAGTTGCTTTGATTTTTAGTATAGTCTTGCAAAAGATGCATTTTTGATAGTGTTACAGTGAATCATTGTGAAATTATGCATTTGAACTTGATATTTTGCTCTTTGTCTTGATTTGAGTTATGTTGTGCATTTTGCTATGGTGAGTCTTTATGAAATAACATGTGGCATGTTGGTAAGTGAACTTTGACATAATTGACTCATAAATTCCATGTTGAGCTCTTGTTCTTATGAGAAGGATATTCCTCATAATGTAATGTTGAGCCTTATGTGTGGTAATTGAAGTTTTGAATTGCCTTGTGGAAGAGATATGGTTGATGTTTTTATGTATTGTTGTTGGTTGGGCTTCTAGTCTTGAGTCTATTCCTTCATTATAAAGATTTTGTGTCATTCGGGGACGAATGTACCTAAAGGGGGGGGGGGAGATAACGTAATACTTTAAATATCCAAGACGTGTTCTAGAGTCTAACGTAAGTGTCATAAGGTGTAGAAACTGTTTTAAGGTCCATTATAATGTTTATAAGTCATTTAGGAAGTCTAGAAGCCAAAACGTCCAAGAACGTCCATGACGTGTGGAAAGTAGTTCAAGGAGATACTAGAGTGCCTTAGCCTATTTGACTAGTTTTAGGAGTCGGAAAATTATGAAAATGGGTGGAAGGGTGTCTAACCTGTGCTTAAGTTGATTCATGGTCGAAACGTTCAGGTACGACTCCCTAAAGATAAACAAGGGCTATTGAGGAGGACCCTTGCAAGTGGAGTCAAACACTGCCTGGGCGGTGTGCACCCACGAAAGGGCACAGACATGGGCATGAGTTGATCGACGGGGCGTTGATGCTAAACGTCGACCAACACGTAGCCAATTTGTTGAAGGGTCTTGTTTGCACACTCTTTGAACTCATTGACGGATGTGCAGCACATAAGGGGGGCTGGTCCATCGATTGAGCCACGAGGCGTCGACAGGGTCCCATATGTGAGTGGCCTCTTTTTGCTGCACGTTTTAACTTAGTTTAAAAAAATTAATTAAGGGTTTTGGTGGTTAGTTAGGGATTAAGGGAAGACTTATTAACTTAATTAACCTTCCATATAAAGACCCCAACCCCATTAGTCTAATTACAACTCTCAAAACAAAACTATCTTCCTTCTCTCTTCTTTCTCTCTCTATTGGAAGACACCATTGAAGACAAGTTCGGGGAGGGATATGGGGTATGTAAAGGGACGATTTCACCATCAATTCTTCATAAAACATTGAGGTATGGGATCTAATTCACCTTTGAGATCTCTTTCCTCAAAGGGTTCCTTCAATGTATTTTCAAAAGTTGAGTTTTCATGTGGTTCTTTCTCAATCTCGAAGTTATGTTATGAATTTGGTTGTTTATGTTTTCTATTGGATAATATGAGTTTATTAAAATGTATTCTATATTAAATATGATATATCTTGATGGTTTGAGCTAGTTTTAGAAGATAACTGATATACCGTGGTTTCACGGTATAATTAATACTTTTTCCTTAAGTTTAGTGTGTCCAAAAGCCTTTTTTGTGCTAATTTTTATATAAGTTTCTCTTTGTTTTGCAGGAAATCTGTCCAAAGCTGAATGCGGAGATTTAGAGCGAAGAAATGCAGAAGAGACCACCTACGGAGCATATGACGGTCCGTAGGTGGCAGCGTAGTGAAGCAGCTGAAGGAAGATGGGGAAGTCTGAGCAAGTGTGGGGTTAAGAAGCTTGTGACGGTCCGTCGTGCTTATGACGGTCCGTCCTGCAGGTTCGTCATGAAGTTCAGAGAAGTGATCCTAATACCCATATTCCAAGAGTTGAAGTGTTTTGAAACGAAGGCCCTCGACGGACCGTTGTGCCTATGACGGTCCGTCATACTTGCCGTCGAGGGTGGTGAAGAGAGCAGCAGAAGAAATTGCA
>NC_028638.1:29497218-29499605 GCF_001406875.1 Solanum pennellii
TAGATTTAGTGTATACTATCTAATAGGCTAGTATTGATTGGTATGAGGTAATAACTTAGTCAAATGTCGAATACGATGCTTAATATGAGGTAAAGATAAGGGTTAGGCAGGCAACACACGTAGCCGGACCAAGGTGCGGAGTGAGATTTTCTAGATGCCGGACCAAGGATTTAGAAATACATAACTTGTCACTTTGCATGCAAGATACTAGGAAAGAATTGTTATAGTTAGAATTATCAAGTTATGAATCTGTGGGGAACACGTAAACCCTAGTTACTTTGATTAATTGATTAAACTCCAACATTCAATGCTGTTAAGTGTCTCTTTCAATTTCGTTGGTTATTTTACTCATTTAGAACTAGAAACCCCCCTTTTATTTTTTTTACTTTCCAAGGAAGTCATTGACCAAACAATAGTAATAACAAGTTGTAGTTGATGGAGAGGGTGCAGATTGGGAGACTGAGCCAAAGGGGGCCATCAAAAAGGCCAATCTCACTTTCACGGCGAAGTTCTTGTGGCTGCTTGTCCGTCACTGCCTTTCCCCCACAGCTGCAGATAATATCGTTACCTGGGATCGAGCAGTGTTGATGGCGGCGATGATAGCCGGGTTCGAGGTGGACTTCGCATGGCTTCTACAGGCAGTCATGCACGAGAGGGCATTCAAGGTCACTACTACTTACCCTTTCCCGTGCATGATCTTTGCTCTCTGCAGGTCCGCAGGTGTGCCCATATGGCACGTAGATCAGCTCAAGACCCCGCAGGGCACTGTTGACGTCGGCCTCATCAGAGACGAGGCCAATGAGTTGGCTCCACGCAGAGGGCCCCGTCCAGAGCTGCCCCCACTTGCTGATGATCTTGCTGATACGGTATCCCAGGCCCGCACAGCTACACAGGCGGCGTCCCCTGACACTACCCCGGTCGAGTCTATCCCGGGTAGTAGCACTGCCCCGAGCTCCTCTCGCACAGCCCCTCTCCCGGCACTGGTCCCGCTTGCTAGGGTCCAAAAACTAGAGGCGCAAATGGCCACACTTCTGCATCATATCCAGCCGTGGATGAAGAAGTCTATTACTGAGTCCGAAGAGCGCCTAGAGAGGAAAATGGGCCAGTTTACAGAGCGGAAGATCGCTGAGGTTAACCAGCGTTTGGACGCCTTTGAGTTGAGGGTGATAGCCCGACCATCCCCTCCGGTGGATGTGTCGACTCTTCAGGCTGCAGTCTATAGTCTTCGTGCAGATATCGACACGATCTTAGAGGCTAGGGTGCCGGAGTCTGAGGCCCCTTCTGTTGAGCCTGCTGAGGACACAGTGTTGGCGGCCCTTTTTGCTACATCAGAAATTCCACCACCTCCCCCTCGCGAGAGTGCCAAGAGGCGTAGGGGTCGAGCAGAGGACGAGGCACGAGCATGGAAGAAGGAGCGCCGAGAGATAGAGGCCGCGAGGAGAGCCTCACTTACTGAGGAGGAGGCGCACCAAATGAGAGCATCAGAGTTAGCGGCTGGGGCGTCTAGCTCCCGCACTGTAGAGATAGTAGGAGGCACTACTAATGGTGCGATTGTTGCTGAGGACACCACTGAGGGTGTCCGGATTGGAGAGGACGTGGGTTCCGGGGAACCGGACCCACCATCTTGCTGATCGACGGTGCTTTGCACCACAGGTTTGCTTCACCTACCACTCTAGTATTTAGATTTTTATGCATTGGGGACAATTGCATGCTTTTTTGTTGGGGGTGGGGTAAATGGATAGTGAGTGTTAGGGTGACGTCTGAGTAGCCCAATTCACTATCCTCTTTTGGGGTTTTCTTGCCTGTGTTCTTTTTCCCCAAAATACTGATTTCTTTTTCTGTTGAACCGGCATGTTTATATATTTTGTACATAGTTTAATTCTGGAGCATGATGGCTAAAATGATATCCTGATAAACTGGAAAATGATGCATGACTAGGCATAGTAACTGATAATTGTGTGGCTCTAAGCATGGAATAGAGTTACACCATTGCATTACGCTAAGTCTTAAATTCGAACTAGGTGTCTGATAATCTGGGATAGTGATGAGATGTCAAGTGAGTGTGAGGAAAATTTGAATAGTCCACTATTGGTACTGAGCTAGAACTTGCCTGGTTAGTCCTGCTATAAGTAAGCTGTAATAGACAATTAGGAAAGGATCATACGCCCTCATTCAATATAGCCCATTTCTAGCCTAAATAAAAGAAACCAAATGAAGTTTATCCTTCTTTGATCGAAATAATCTGAGCTTAAATTAGACCTTTCTTTTTCACCCCAACTTATCTTTTCTGGGAACAATGTGTTGGCCCTGATCCCTCCTTGGACATGTGCACCTCAGCTTATGCCAATAGCATAAGTTGAGGGTGGCTAATGCAGTAAACAACCTTC
>NC_028638.1:29500810-29513298 GCF_001406875.1 Solanum pennellii
AAGTGAGGACACTAGTTGCAATACCGGAATTGTTAGCACCTCGGTGAGAAATTGAAGAGGATAGGTGTTAATGTATGGTGAGTCTTTGTCATGTTCTGATCCCACAAAATTGAAGCCTAATAGTGATAGCATGCATAGATTTGATGAGATTAAGCGGGATTGATAGCCAAATGATTGCAAAGGATAAAACATGGATACTATTGTACAAAGATTGTGTAGTGAGTCATAGTGCGTCGCTTGAGGACAAACAACGAATTTAAGTTGAGGGTGTTGATATACCGTGGTTTCACGGTATAATTAATACTTTTTCCTTAAGTTTAGTGTGTCCAAAAGCCTTTTTTGTGCTAATTTTTATATAAGTTTCTCTTTGTTTTGCAAGAAATCTGTCCAAAGCTGAATGCGGAGATTTTGAGCGAAGAAATGCAGAAGAGACCACTTACGGAGCTTATGACGGTCCGTCGTGCTTGTGACGGTCCGTAGGTGGCAGCGTAGTGAAGCTGCTGAAGGAAGATGGGGAAGTCTGAGCAAGTGTGGGGTTACGAAGCTTGTGACGGTCCGTCATGCTTATGACGGTCCGTCCTGCAGGTTCGTCATGAAGTTCAGAGAAGTGATCCTAGTACCCATATTCCAAGAGTTGAAGTGTTTTGAAACGAAGGCCCTCGACGGATCGTTGTGCCTATGACGGTCCGTCATACTTGTCGTCGAGGGTGGTGAAGAGAGCAGAAGAAGAAATTGCATAAGTATGGGACGACGGAGTCCATGACGGTCCGTCGTGACCACGACGATCCGTCGCGAGGTCCGTCGATCCAGCCGCGTTTTGGCAGATTTCCAGCAAATAGAGTCCTTGTTTAATTAGGTTTTTATTTTTTATAAATAGTTCAAAAAACCTCGTTTTTGAGGTTAGACTCTGTATGATTAGTTAGACTCCGTATTGTCAGACTCCGTATTGTTAGACATCATATTAGTAGACACTGTATTGTTAGACTTTTGAGAATCATTAGACTTTTTGTGAGATTGTTGATTACTTTGAGATTCTTGCAAGTGATTATTGGTGATTAATCAAGCAAACTTTCGGATTTTACTCTTTCTCATTGAAGTAAGTACATGAACTCTTATTTAATATATTTGAATATTGTGTTTATGGCCATGAGTAACTAAACTCCATAACTAGGGTTGTGGGAACCATAGACAAATAATTAGATAAACCCTAACTAAAATAACAATTCTAGAATAGTGTCTTGCATGTATTATTAATTCTTTCGCTTAGAAGTCTTTTTAACGGATGGCTAATGTTAGAACTCGCCTTAATGCTACTTGCCGGACCAAGGAGGTAGATAATAGGAAAAGAATTATCAACATAGATTTAGTGTATACTATCTAATAGGCTAGTATTGATTGGTACGAGGTAATAACTTAGTCAAATATCGAATACGATGCTTAATATGAGGTAAAGATAAGGGTTAGGAAAGCAACACACGTAGCCGGACCAAGGTGCGGAGTGAGATTTTCTAGATGCCGGACCAAGGATTTAGAAATACATAACTTATCACTTTGCATGCAAGATACTAGGAAAGAATTGTTATAGTTAGAATTATCAAGTTATGAACCTGTGGGGAACACGTAAACCGTAGTTACTTTGATTAATTGATTAAACTCCAACATTCAAAGCTGTTAAGTGTCTATTTCAATTTCGTTAGTTATTTTCACTCATTTAGAACTAGAAACCCCCCTTTTATTGTTTTTACTTTCCAAGGAAGTCATTGACCAAACAATAGTAATAACAAGTTGAAGTTAAGTCTAGACTATTTTCCTCGTGGGAACGATCCCAACCTTACTAGTTGGGTTATTTACTTGACACGACCGCTTTACTTCTTATTTGAGAAGTAAGTTTGAGCGTATCAATAACCCTTAACCCTTAACCCTAGGTTTGATCTTTATATGAATTAGGTTGTATTTGGTTCAATTAACTTGGTTATTGGTTGAATTACTATTAGATGATATTGTTACATTAATCATGAACAAATAATAGTGGATTGTAGTCTTTCATGCTAGTTCTTAAGAAGATGGTATAGGTTAGGAAGTATGTTGTGAATTGACCTAAGTATCTTGTCTTAAGCTATGATCTAGTATTAAATTGTGATGTAGCGATGCTTCTAGCCTTGTTATCATGTTGACTATTAACTTATGATGATGTATACCCAAATTGGGTTGAATTGAGGTTTTATGGTAAGACCTTGATGATGAACTATGAAAGAGATTTTGTAAGTCTTATGATCTCTATCCTTTACTTCAAATTGTGTTTAATTATGATTAAGTCATGATGTTGTATTTTAGTATGCCTTGTATTATGATTGATAGGATGGTACGATGTTGAATTGAAATGTCTTGATTATGATTGTGAGGTGTTGTCTTAACATGTCAATGTTATAAGGAGGGTGAATGATTTACCAATTTGCCTTATCATGTTATGAAGATGTTAATGTGCTAACCTAACCTATATGAATTGTAATGAAAGGATTTATACTCATGCAATTCTTATTGAGCTATGATGATGATGAATATACAAGGGGTAGACTCTATGACCTAACTAAGCTATGATTGACAAGAAAAACTTAAAGATATTTCAAAAAGGAACTCTAGCTTAGCACCGAGTGAACTAGAGTGAGGAGTGTCCCTTACTACATAGGGAAAGTAGGATCAATAATGTACTCTTGAGATTGGAGACTATAATTCATGTAGCATAAAGAGGGTCCAACTATATCTCCTGGTTCTTGAACTATGTTGCCCCCATAAAAATACTAGCTATTGGATCCACGTAGTTGCTATGCTTCATGTTTGGTACTACTTTGGAAAGTAGTGCGCCTTAATTCGGTGTAGGGTTTTATGACACCGGATTCCACACTAGCTCATGTGTTCTATGTCGGTTAGGGAAAGATGTTCCCAAAAGGTAAAATGAACTAAAGGATTGAACTCTAACTATGATAACATAAGGGGTCTAGCTTACTCTATGTAGGGGTATGGGACTCTACCTAAGCATTTCACTAGTTAGCCTTGAGGGGAGTCTTAGTAGGATGTTCTTATGTATGATTATGCTTATAATGTTATATGACATGTATATGACGGACTTGCACATTGCTGATACTATATGTTGATTAGTTCACTTATGAATATGTGTTGATTTATATAGTTAAAGTAAGATGATATGTATATCTAAATGCCATGTTATGTGAAGTAGGACGTTAGTCATGATTGTTGTTGGGTTACTTGATTGATTATGGTTATGGGGATTTACTTGTTCATTGCACTTGTTAACTTGATAGAGGTTCATGGGTATTGCCTTGCTTTGGTTATATTGAAATGTATTCTTATTCATGGTTATTGTTAATATGACTTGATGATAGAGTTACTTGAAAATGTATCTAATTATATGATTTGCATGGTTGATTAGACTTGATGTTGTTGTCCTTGTGATGTACATGCCTACGACTTAATGAACATGCGTTATTGATTGGTATGGTCTTGTTGAATATGCATAGAAGTTTTAAATGAAAAATGCATACTTTATGAAATGTCGCTTTTTCTTAGCATGCTTTCAAAGTATGTTTGCATATGGTCTCATATTTAGTACAAGTGGCGTACTAACCCAATTTCTTCCTTTTTCCCAACATTTTCGGTTCCGGTCATTGAATTGTTTTGATGGCGACTTGAAGAAGGCTTCGATCTCTTATTCATCCAAGTAGGGTAGGTCCTCTATTTCCGAGGGTGACGCCCTATCTAGCTTATGGAGTTACTTTTAGTTAAAAAATTCTATGGTTCTTGCTTTCCATTTAGTATGAAACATTGTATAGCCCATGTGAGGCATTTTTACTTTGATGTATGGGTTACGCCCAAGTTCTTACAATCTTATTAGATGGTTATGAGATGAGACAACTATTATGATTACTATGTCTATGTTATACTTTATATACTTATGTGCAATAAAAGTATAAGACTAAGTATCTTCCTATATGAAGGGTCTATATATACTAGATATATATATGTTATGTGTATGTAGAGGTCTATGTAAACCTCCAAGTAGAAGTAACAAAAATTTCTAAATTTTCCGCTAAATTTGACTTATGAATGTAATGATGTAAACTAAGGGGCTAGTCTTAGTCATCAAAGTGGACTACGACGCTCGTTACGTCTAGGGGGTAAACCGGATGTGACACAACAACTGATGAATCTTTTTGCTCTTGGTGACTATTGATAGCATATAAGTGAGTTGTTTGCCTGCAGTGCGAAAGTAGCCCCTCTAGGTGCACCTCTGTTTCGTGGAGCAACTAAAAAAGACAGCGCTCTATTTCCCCTATTACCATTATCCTTCTTGTTTTTTTTTGGAAATTCTTGCATGAAATGACCATTCTGACCACACTTGAAACGATCTGTGGAGCCCTCAAAACAAGTACCTCAGTGGTTCCTTCCACACTTGGCGCATGCAGGAGGCTTACTACCCTTATGTCATGCTACCCTGAGAATAAGCAGGTTTAGCTCTAAGGTTCTGACTATTGTTCTCACCTTTGTTCTTAGGCACAGGTGCACTAGCAAATGATAGAGCAGGTCCCTTCCGTTTTACTTTGAAGGATGACCGGTTGGCATTACTCTTCTATTGTCCCGACTTTTTCCTTGTCTTAGATTTTTTGTTCTTTAACTCTTCTCTATTCCTTCACTTCTCTTTCTCAACCTGTTGTATGTATATCATCAACATCGATATATCAATGTCCCCAATAAGCATTGCTGCCCTACCCTCTTTTCCTGATAGACGGGACAACCTAGCAACAAACAAACTCATTCTACTCCTTGTATCCGCAACCATCTACGGAGTGTAACGGGATAGTTGGGTGAATTTCAACCAATACTCATGAACACTCAGAATCTTATTTTAGTGTGAGAAACTCTTGTACCTTAGCCTCTTTTTATTAGCGAAGAAAGAAACCGCGCAACAAAGCCTCCTCAAAACAAGCCCAACTCGCAGGTGGTACATCCTCAACTCTACCCTTTTTCCACTTACCAAACCAAGTCTTAACAATATTCATCAGTTTATATGCAGCTAGTTCTACTCCCTCATCATCAGCGATATGCATGACATCAAATACCTTTTGTAGTTCCTCAATAAAACTCTCAGGATCTTCCATAGTGATCAAAGCCGTGAAACTTACAGGATTCATCCTCAAGAACTCTTAGATGCTATAAGTATCATTCACTTACTATCTAGATCCTCTTTGTTGCCCATCTTGGTTGGTCACAACTTGGCTCAAAATTCCAATAGTCTCACGAAACTAAACATTGGTAACTTCTCCTTGAGGTTTCACTTTAGTTAAATTACGTACCCCTTGTTCTTGATGTTCAACATTCATCCTAGTCGTAAGAATTTTGACTGCTCTTCGTGAAGGCATGATTATCTGAAAACATGCGCAAGAACGAATTAGAAGGAAATTTTTTAAAGATCAAACTCTAACGCTCGAAATGGGTGTGAAAGAAGTAATAACTTTTTCTATGTGTTTCCGCCGCCTAATTATAGATGTGGCATGCTAACACCGATAACGAGGACTCTAGAGACATGTCTTCAGAGACTCTGTAGGACTCTTGAACTTTGTGATTTAATTACAAAGTTTTTCACGCCAAGATCCTAGACCTTAGGAGTGGCTGACACTCGAGAATCATTTGTCGGAGAACCCTTGGTCTAACTTACTTACTCAGGGGAAGACATAACTAAATAATGATAAATCTATTGAATAAACTTGAATGTTATAAATGAACATTCAACTGGACATCAAAACAAACGGAAGTCTTATTATAAAATGACAATGAGAACACTAAGGAACTAACATGTAACTATCTATGAAGCCTCTAAAATAACTGAGAGGGATGTCGAGAAAGGACCCCCGGTCATCCTAACAAATGAAATACTCAAAAGAACTAAAAGAAATAAAAAGGAGTCTTTTAGAATGCAAGGAGTCTCACCAACTTACTTATGAGTGCTCAACTAGATCAACAATGTGCTGGATGCCGATCCTAGCTAGATGTATCTGCATCATAATAATACAGGATAACTGACATCATTACATTGAATGTACGAATATGCGAGTTGGAATGCTAAACACAACTTAAGCTTGAAGAGAATCTAAAGAACTTACCTGGATCAACTCAACTAAACATAACTTAACTCATTTCAATATAAAGCAGTTTAAAACAAGTGTAGTATAAAGGAAAGTTGTTTAAAAACATGATGTCAACTCTGTGTGTATGCAACAATATAATACAACTCTAAAATGTATCTAAAATAAAAATAATTTTGTATATAAGAATACAATTACTTCTATGGAGTTTCGCTAACTGAAAACCATCACGTAAGAGCTATTGTGATGATACAAATTTTTTACTCACGTTGCCAAGGTCTTCCTATACCCTGCCGAGGGTATAAACCTGAACTACTAAGTGGACCACTAGCCTATGTTAAAAAGCACTAAAGGAACAATATATTAGGTATGACCCTTTTCTACCCATGATGGCTACTTGGTTTATGGGTGGTTTGAGTTGTCTGAACTCTCCCTCATATCGGTGTGCAATACTACTCCCAAAAATATAATATTAGATCTTATGTTTAAAGATATACTTCTTTCTACGATTTAAGATTACTGTCAAAAAACTTAAAGCAAAGGCTATCTTGAAAATCAAAGTTTCCTTACTTGCTTCATTTAGAAAGCGACTACTCTTTTCTTAAAACTAGCCCAAAGGCTCTTTGGAAATCGAGGATTCCTTTCTTGTTTAAATGTAAAAAAACATTTCAGCCCTTTTGGAATACATAGTCCCATATACTTTTGAAGAAATGAACTTCAATATTTACTCTTTACTATTTATTCAACTTGAAATTTATGTCTTAAAACAAAAGAAAATCATTCGAAAAAAGACTTTTGGAAAACTCTAAGAACTCCTCTTAACTCGACTCCTACTTCTCTTAAAATTGATATTAACTTTTCTTGAATTGGTTATGGATTCAAGGTTCATGATATAATGTTTATGGATGATTTCATGATGTTTAGATGTACCTTAGAGTGTTTGAATCAACTAAGAAACAAAGGTTCATTGATAAGGAACAATTGTGAAAAGGTGGGAAAGAAATGGGAAAGACTGGCATCTCTTGAGCTTTGAAAGGAACGGGGCACCATAGGGAAAAGATCAAAGACTGCCTGGGGGCTGTGGATGGCGCATCACCCCAAGGGTGAACATTCAGATCCTTCTTTGAGGCGTGCTGACTAGCACGACCGCCCCACCCCTATCCCCATGTGCTCGCTTTTAATTTCTAAACCCTCTAAACTTCATTGGTTCTTTCCCCAAACACTTAGAAGAATTTATATCCTCAATATACAAAAGATTCAACTTGAAAATACATGCGGAAACATGAATCAAATCATCAAGAACTTTAGCAACACAACCCACAAGAAATCAAACGAATATCATCAAGAACTCAAAGAATTTACTCTGAAATCAAATATATCTCTGTGAATTGAATCATGATTGGCACGTTTCTGAACTAAACTAACTCTATGTGGTTTCAAATACATTGTAGGGATCAACCCTTAACTAAATCCACAAGCTAAACTCGACGATCTTGACTAAATTTGCTTCTCTTCTCCTTTCTCTTGTTCTTTTCTCTTCTCTCTAAATCCTAACTCTTTTTCTTAAAGTGTAAATGAATGACAATAACTCAGTTGGATTATTCGAGTAAAAGTGACACATGTTTAGAGGTCTAGAGCTTGAAAAAATTGTGTATACAATAGAAAGAAACAATATTGATGATAAATATGAAAATGATATTACACCTTCGGAACCAGTTATGCATAAGAACTTATCACATTTAGAACTTTCAAAATTTTATGGTGCAGTTCAAAAAGATAACATCGGAGCTCTTGGATGCAATAAGGAAAATTAGAGATGAGTTTCAACTAGATTTAAACTTTAAGAAAAAACAGAACACAATAGAATCATATTTCACTAAATTGTCTTACATCCATTTGTACTTTTAAATAATCATTAATTTATGATATTAATGGTACCATATATTTCGACATGGGTCTTCTGAAAATATATTATCTTATAGAAATTGGTGATGTTTTCCATTGTCCCAAGACAGGACCAGAGAAAAATATTATTATAAAGAGAATATAAATTTACTGAGCATTAATTTATAGAGGGTTTACAGTATTTTTATAGACTTCCCCCACTATTTTGTTTAAATTAAGATAGCATCGTATGATGTTGCATGAGTTTGATTGTCAAGTGTTGGTTCACCAACTTGGGGGTTGGTGTAGGTGCATCATGATGATTTGAGATGTAACATCCCCGTTCTGCAAATTGTTCCATCTTTGCATGGATTGCCATTGAAGATTGGTTTTTTCACGCGGCAATAAAACCCTATCCACTAAATCACAAACATTTCATGTTGAAATAAGATCCTGTCCATTGAATAACAAAAACTTATATTAGTTTAATCAAATTCATTTGAATGCTCACAAGAATTTTGAGTGTCAATGAAATATATGTAAAGAGGACCTACCATATTTCGTAGATCATTATATTTGAGAAATGCATAAATTGTATTCCTAGTTCATTGTGTTTGGAAAATTAACAAATCATATTCCTAGATCACTATATTTGAGAAAATAATAAATTGTATTCCTACTTCATGTGCAAAATTAACATATTGCATTCCTAATTTATTTTGAAATCACATTTAAAGAAAATATGAAATATATAGAGATGGTTTGCCATACTTAATTTGGGAAGTCAATAATGGTTTATTCCAAAAAATTTTTCCAAATAAGATTTGTTGATATTCCATTTTTAATACATATCTATATGGTTTTAAACATACAAGCCTTTTATTTTCGAAAATTTTGCGAGGAATGGATCTGAAAAGAAATGTAGAAAAAGACAATTTTGTATCGTTGTTTAGTTTTAATCGAAAAGGGTAAATGATTAAAAGCTTGTTGAAATCGATTAAAAATAAAAGTAAGCGAAAAATATGTAATGTATTTGGTTTTGTTCAATTTTCCATGTTCGTTTCGATGAGATTTCAGTTTGATTCTTCAATATGATATAAATTATATTTAAGTGTGGTGACTACATTATCATTGTTCATTTGAAAATGGATGGAATATCTATAGTGATAAACAATTGTACAAAGTAATTTTTGGTATAGTTTATTACATGGACAAATTAAGATGTTGAAATAGTTATCTATTATTATTCTTAATTTTCACGTTAATCTTACTTATTTATTAATTATTGAAATTTGTCTTCAATCATAAAAAACTTTCTTGTATTTATGGGACTGTACTAATATTATTTTTTTTCTAGTATCGAAGATAAAAAAATAATACAAATGGTTCCATGTTTTGAGGGGAAATATATCTTAGATATTTAGCCTAACAAAAATCTTGTTCAACTTCTTTTTACTTTCACTCTATTTGCGTAGTAGGTATAATATTTAAGTTTAAATTTTATTTGTGGCTTCATTATTCGTTCATCACAAGCTTGGTGCCCAGGCCAAGACAAACTACATTATCATACATATTCGAGTGTCTACATAAGCTTAATGTATATGACATTGTAATTCATTGTTCTTAACAATAATAATTAGGATACATAGCAGAATGTTCTTGTATGTATGAAAGTTGTGTAGTGAGTGATATCAATTTAGAACTTATTTACTACCTTAAAGGGATGAACTCCAAAAAAATGATTTTTAAATTATGTAAATACCCCAAACTTATGAAAAAAATCTAACTAAAAAACTTCATGCTACAGTTTACAAACCCCATACCCGCACTGGACCCTCCATGCTAAAAGCTACCACTTTCAAGTTCCAACTCCCCCAAATTACCCAGGTGCCAACGTCCACAAATTTTCCAACAGATGCATTTTCTCCCTTCAATGCAACTTCTAATTTTTTTCTATTTATATCAACCAAATGTAGAATTTCATCGTCTTTCTTTTGGGCTTATGTGCAGTGACAAATTACATCAGCCCGCATACCTATTTTAAAACTGCTTAACATACAGAACCCCTGAAAGTTCTATACTTTTTAAATTAATAGTTAAATTTTTGGAAATGTTGTACCGCTAAATTCACCCCACTTATACTCTTGTCTTCTTATTCTAGCTCAAATTCTTCATTCTCACATTGATTTTGGTACATCATCCATTAATGTTATTCAATTTTTCCAAAAATTATAGATTTGCTATAAACAACTAAATGATTCCTTTGAATTTTACTAATACACATAAACACATGGAATGAATATTGTTATTACTTACCCCTCTATACTTCTAACAATCAAGAATCAACACACGGCGACTAAAATCGAAATATTGAAGTATAATTTTCCAAATAACAAGATATCAAAACATACTGTTGATTGGGTGATGAGAGTTATTTATTTCAAAGGGTCCAATAATTTTGTACATGAATTTACGGCATGAAGGCACTTTCCAGAGATAATGTTTGTTGACGACGAGGTAGTATCATTGACTCTTTCACTTATCTTAAACTCGTTGCGCAAGAAATGCATGCTCTTGAAGATGAAGCACAAAACATTGTAGAAGAAAAAATAAAAAAATTATGAGACTGCGAAAGAAGAGGGGCAAGAAAAAAAAATGAAGAAAACCTCCTAATTGAAAATAAGTAAAATCAAAGTCAAGGGAAAGGATAGCTTCCTTGATAGTGTAGCTGATAATTGAGTTCCTTCTCCAAGTAAATGGATTTCTCTATTTTAAGAGTTTTATGTCATGCTTAATGAATGGATGTGTGTATATAATTACCTAATTCAGTGTGAATTATGAAAAATAGAACATTTCTTATTCAAACTTTTGTCGCTTTGTGCTATCTATCTCGTCATAAAATAATGTCGACTTATTGCCATTGGAAAGCTAAGACATTAAATTATTCCAAAAGGTATAACATAAATATTGTTGTATGATATTATAAATTTTAGAAAACGAAAACCTTAAAAAAATTAAAAAGTGTTTGATGCCCTGCATACTTTACCCATTTTACTCTTTTTCGCACAAGAATTTAGTAATGAAAGACGTATTTCGATCTCCATAGTCCAACAATTCCTTCTACTGCAATACCACAAATAAAATAATTTGATAGTACAAAGGCAAAGAATTGTAATCCCCACACCACAAACATATAGAGTATGGATACAATTGCACAGTTAAATCACATAATGGAGTATGTAGACAATCATAATGCTATATTAGCATACTATAGCTTAGATATGAATCTCATGACGAAGTAACCACGTGTGTACTCTACCATTCATTTATCATACAACATATTTATTTTCATGGATGAAAGTCGTACAAATACATTAATACACTCATAATTATCGCTTCTTAGTCTCAAATGGATGTAGATCCTTCCCATAACACAAAGGTAAGATCATAGTTGACAAAACACACACAACCCCACTATAGGTGTGTTCCTCACGATTGATAAAAATCGTTTCGATTTAGGAGGAAAATAACGGTTAATCAGAATGTACATGGAAAACTGGTTTCCCATTGGTGGAAGAAGATTGTCATCATTTACATATATAGTACAATGAAACATCTATTTCCGCAAATGTTACACAACGTTGAGTACTTCCTTGATTCAAACAAAGAAAAGGTATGCCCAATGTTAATAAAAGCTTTCACTATATTTGACTGACTTGCAACCCAATGAATTTTAAATTTTCGGAAAATTACCCCTAACAAATCACAATATTTATAGTTGATACATTTAATCAAATGAAGAATGTGAAAATTTTCGCAAGTTGGAATTGAGTACATTTCATCAAATGAAGAATGTATATATACGATATCATAGTTCTAGGAATCTCAATACGAGGCTACCACGTGCAACACACGTGTGGTAAACCTAATAAACAAAAACAAATAATTCTTGTTCTTGCAAACTTAGCGAAAGAAAACTTACTTCAATTAGTTACATTCCTACTTTCATTTGGAAAAATAATAAATTGTATTCCTAGCTAATGGGGGAAATCAATAAGTTACATTCCTACTTTGTTTTGGAATTAATTTAATGACAATGTGAAATATATATAAATATGGTCTATCATATTTCTACTTAATTTTGAAACTTAATAAGTTTTGCTCCTATTTTATTTTAATGCATAATTATATAGAAATACAATAAAATATATATTCATGATTACATAATTTGATAAATACGTTGGAGAAGAATGAATAAATTAATTTTTCGCTAGACCTCTCCTTTTTGGTAGGGAAGGAAATATAAAAGAAAATAAATACATTTATTTTTCAATATACGTTTAATTATTTAGTTAAACGAATTGTGTTAAATAAATAAAAATTTAATTATACATACATACATACATATATATATATATATATATATATATATATATATATATATAT
>NC_028638.1:29516007-29517754 GCF_001406875.1 Solanum pennellii
TCAACTCAAAATAGAAATCAGTATATATTAAACAATAGTATAAAATCAACTACAATACTTAACAGGTGGCAAACAACAAACACGTGAACCATAGACAACAACACCATATTGGTTACACCATCAATCACAACATCAAGCACGCCTATGAGGACTCATGCCTCCACACCATACTCTTTTGGAAAAATAGGTTCTTTGAGTTCGAGTACGTTAAGTAAATTCAAGATTTCTTGCCTTTAGTGCTATTGTGTCGGAACGTGAAACTCCGATCCCCTAATACCGTGACGGAACGTGACACTCCGATCCAATAATACTTGTCAGAACGTGACACTCCGATCCAATAATCCGTGTCGGAACGTGACACTCCAATCCAATAATTCGTTAATTATCATTTAATATCACCACTTTTTCTTTCGTTAATAAATTTCATCGAGCCTTCTTTATTCAAGGCATTACTTCGATAGAGATGGTTCAAGATTAGAATTTCAACATTCTCATAATTTTAGGCCAACCACAAACCACACAATCAAAAACATACAACCACACAATCAAGTACATATGAGACTTACAATATCATTCAATACATATCAATTGCTATTTAGAGTTTATCTATCACATAGAATTAAACCATAACCTACCTCCACAGAAGAATCGAAATCAAGCAAGCTATCTCCCCAATGCCTTTGAACCTTTTCAATTCACGTTGCTCGCTCCCCTCGCTCGTTCACGTCCTTCTCCTCCTTTTATTTTTCTTTTTACAGATTCTTTTAACCCTAATTATCATATAATCAATTATAAAAGATGATAAAAGTAACCCACTATTTATTTTAAAGTTATCTCCTTTAACCCCCAACAAACTCAATTATAAAAATTACCCCACTAATTTCATAATAATAATTATGAATAGTCCAAAACACCCCTTATAAAATTTAGCGGAAGTCTGACCAAGTCGGGGTTACGCAGCTTGTGACGGTCCATCGTATCTACGACGGTCCGTGCTGCAGGTCCGTCGTGAAGTTCAAAGAGTCGATCCCAGTACCCAGATTCCAAGAGTTGAAGTGTTTCGGGACGAAGACTCTGTGACGGTCCGTCTTGCAGGTCCGTCATGAAGTTCAGAGAAATAATCCCTGTACCCCGATTCCTAGAGTTGAAGTGTTTTGGAACGAAGGCCCTGGACGGACCGTTGTGCCTATGACGGTTCGTCCTACTTGTCGTCGAGGGTAATGAGGAGAGCAGCAGAAGAAATTGCACAAGTATGGGACGACGGAGTCCATCACGGTCCGTCGTGACCATGACGGTCCGTCGCGTGGTCCGTCGACCCAGTCATTTTTTATCAAAAATAATTCTACTGCTCGAACCGACTAAACATGTTGTTACAATAGATCCCAATTTACCCATCGTTCGTCCTCGAACGATCACAGGAAGAAAAGCAAGGGCGAGAAAGAGTACCTGAATCTGTAAAAAGATGTGGATATCTTTCTTGCTTATCAGCCTCATTCTCTCAAGTAGACTCTTCAACTGGCCGATTCTTCCACTGAACCTCGATAGATGCAATCTCCTTTGATCTCAACTTGCGGACCTCTCTATCTAAAATGGAAACAGGCTCCTCCTCACAAGACAAATTCTCATCAAGAAGAACTGAATCCCAACGAATAATGTAGTTTCCATCCCCATGGTATTTTTTCAGCATAGACACATGAAATACCGGGTACACTCCTGAGAGTCCTGGAGGCAATTCCAATTCAAAAGC
>NC_028638.1:29518570-29567682 GCF_001406875.1 Solanum pennellii
GATCTTGCCTCCACACAGGCCAAAAATCCTCCTTTCTCTAGTACTTCCATCCTCATAAAGTCATTCGCCAAAGTCTGAACCTCTCTGGCCAATGGGCGTCTAGATACCTGTAAGTGGGCTAAACTACCCATGCTCCCTGCTTTTCTACTTAGAGCATCTGCCACAACATTAGCTTTTCCTGGGTTATACAATATAGTAATATCATAGTCCTTCAATAGTTCCATCCACCTTCTCTGCCTCAAATTCAAATCTTTCTGAGTAAAGACATACTGTAAACTACGATGATCTGTATAAACTTAACACTTGACCCCATATAGATAATGTCTCCATTGTTTTAATGCAAATACAACTGCAACCAACTCCAAATCATGGGTCGGATAGTTACGTTCATGCACTTTTAATTGCCTCAAAGCGTAAGCAATTACATTTTTCTCCTGCATTAGCACTGCACCCAAACAAGAATAAGATGCATCACAATAAACAATAAAATTCTTACCTTCCACTGGCAAGGTAAGAATTGGTGCAGTAGTCCACAAGGTCTTGAGTTTCTGAAAACTTTCTTCACATTCATCCGACCATAAAAATGGAACATTCTGCTTAGTCAAATTTGTCCGCTGCGAAGCAATAGAAGAAAATCCCTTGACAAATCGACGGTAGTAGCTAGCTAAACCAACAAAGCTTCTTACCTCTGTAACATTAGTAGGTCTTACCCAACTCTTCACTGCTTCAATCTTAGAAGGATCCACCATCACTCCATCCTTAGAAACCACGTGCCCCAAGAAGGACACTGAATCTAGCCAAAACTCACACTTGGAGAATTTGGCATAAAGCCTTTTCTCCCTCAACAACTCCAATACAATTCTCAAATGCTCCTCATGTTCTTTCTTGCTCTTTGAGTATATCAGTATATCATCAATGAATACAATAACAAAGAGATCCAGATATGGCTTAAAAATCCCGTTCATCAGACTCATGAAAGCAGCAGGGGCATTCGTAAGCCCAAAAGACATTACTAAGAATTCGTAATGCCCATACCTGGTTCGAAAAGCAGTCTTTGGCACATCTGCTGCCCGTATTTTCAATTGATGATAACCGGATCTCAGATCAATTTTAGAGAAGACACAAGCACCTTGTAACTGATCGAACAAATCATCAATTCGAGGAATAGGATACTTGTTCTTAATAGTTACCTTATTCAGCTGCCTGTAGTCTATGCACATCCGAAAACTTCCATCCTTCTTCTTCACAAATAAAACAGGAGCACCCCAAGGGGATGCACTTGGTCTAATAAAACCTTTACCTAACAACTCCTGAAGTTGGGCCTTTAACTCCCTTAACTCAGCTGGAGCCATTCTATAAGGGGGGATGGAAATGGGGCGAGTACCCGGCTCCAGATCAATACAAAAATCAATATCCCTATCCGGTGGCATACCAGGAAGGTCTGCAGGAAACACATCCAGAAACTCACAGACTATCGAAACAGACTCAATCGAAGGTACTTTGGAAGTATCATCCCTGAGATGTGCCAAGAAGGCTAAACAACCTTTACTAACCATCCTCTTAGCGCGAAGAAAAGAGATAATACGGACTGGGGTGGAAATGTAGTCACCCTCCCACACTAGCGGATCTGTCCCAGGCTTGGCCAATGTCACAGTTTTAGCATTACAATCTAAGATTGCAAAATTTGGGGAAAGCCAAGTCATACCCAGAATTACATCAAAATCAACCATTTCTAGGATAATCAAATCTACATAGGTATTGCTCCCTACAAAAGTCACAAGGCAAGACCTATACACCTTCTCAACTATCACAGACTCACCCACAGGAGTAGAGACACTAATAGGCATGTCAAGCAAATCGCAATGTAAATCAAGACCAGTAGCAAATGAGGAAGATACATATGAAAATGTGGATCCAGGATCAAATAATACAGAAGCCATGCAATCACAGACCAAAAGAGTACCTGTGATAACAGCATCAGATGTCTCTGCTTCAGACCTCCCGGGGAAAGCATAACAATGGGCCCTATCACCTGTCTGTCCATTGCTCCTACCCTGTTGCGCTGCAGTAGTTCCAGCTTGCCGGCCACCCTGACTGATTTGGTGACCACCATTACCTTGGACACCACGTCCTCCAGAATGGCGACCTCTACCATGACCACCTCTACCTCTAACTATTGGGGGTCTGTAACTCTGTTTTGGACAATATTTCCTAATATGTCCAGTATCTCCTCATCCATAACAATTTCTTGAGTCAAGCATAGGTCTCTGTGAAAATGCTGAAGTCTGGGGATAACCTCCAAACTCAGAAAAAGGCTGACTGGGCTGCGATGGACCCCCAGCTAAAGCCTGCAGTGAAGACTGAATAGGAAGGGTTGGGTAACCTCCTGAACTCTGCCCTCTGGAGTAAGAACCATTAAACTCACCTCCCTTACGGAACTTCTTAGATGTTGACGCCATGGTGAAGTCGTCTGGCTTCACCCCCTCCACCTCTATCACAAAATCAACCACTTCCTGAAAGGATTTTGCTGCAGCAGCTACCTGTAAGGCTGGGATCCGCAAATCGACCTCAATCCTTTCACAAAACGGCGAATCCGCTCTTGTGGACTGAAGCAAAGCTGAGTGGCATACCTGGATAGTGCACGAAATTTAGCCTCATAAGCAGCAACAGACATCCTTCCTTGCTCTAGGCTCAGGAACTCATATCTCCTCCTATCCCTCAAAGTCCGGGTATATACTTCTCCATAAATAAGCTAGAGAATGATGCCCAAGTCATAGGTGGTGCCTGTGCTGGTTGACACTCAATATACGACCGCCACCACCTTTTGGCATCCCCCTGAAACTGATAGGTCACAAACTCCACACCGAATCGTTCTACTATGTCCATCTTATGTAGCAGCTCATGACAATCAACCAGAAAATCATAGGCATCTTCAGATTCAGCACCCTTGAAGACTGGAGGTTTCAACTTTAAGAATTTAGTGAAAAGTTCATGCTGATCACTTGTCATTATAGACCCTGTAGTCAATCGAGGAAAGGTGCCTACTTCTAATGAGGCATCCATGCGGGGAGCCACAGCAGCTGCATGTTGTACTCCCTGAACCTGAGGTGCTGGTGCAGAAAACACTGGGGGTGTCTGGCCCTGATCAGATAACCCGCTAAGATAAGTAAGAACCTGATTAATCATCTCTGGGTTAGGCTGGGGTGGTAATTCCTCATTTTGAACGTGCTCATTTTCCCCTTCTTCACCCTCTCTCACTACCTCATCAGTCGGTGGAGGAGTCACTGCCCTATTACTAGCTAGACCAGGTGTTTGTCCTCTACCTCTAGAGGGCGTTCTCTTGCGACCTCTACCACGGCCTCTTGCCACTGCTCCTCCTCGAGCTACAGTCCCAATGGTTGGCTCAGACGCACCCTGTCCTGCCGGTGTTGGTGTTGACACAGTTGTTGCTCTAGTTCTAACTATCTGCGAGATAGAGTGAGGATGTCAGATACCAATTTGTATCACCTAGATACCAATTGGACCCAAGTAATAGCACGAAAGAAAGAAAGAAAGGAGTTTTCCTAAAGTCCTATAGCCTCTCAAAGAAAAGTAAGGGCGTCCCCCTACCGTTCCTCAAGACTCTACTAGACTCGTTCTTGTGTGATGAGACCAACGAACCTAAGGCTCTGATACCAAGTTTGTCACGACCCAAAACGAGCCGCGAGTGGCACCCACACTTATCCTACTAGGTGAGCGAACCAACAATCCAAACCCCAACGTTTACCATTATATAAATTTTGAATAGTAAAATATAATGCGGAAGATTCAAAAGATACTAAGCAACGAATTTAAATAAGTTTCTAAAGTTTAATACTTATTATCCCCAAAATCTGGAAGTCATCACATCAAGAACATCTATCCTGAAATTACTAAGTCTAAGAGTATTTAAGAAACTAAAATAAGTAAAAAGATGGTCCATGTCCGAACTTCAAAGACAGCAAGACGTGAAGAAGAGAATCCAGCCCGAGCTAGGAATAATAGCTCACCCTGAAATCTGATGTGCTGAAGGCTGGATAGAGTTGAGGACGAGTCGAAGTCGATGGTGCACTTGCTGCACTCCACAAAACAACAACAAGAAAACAAGTAGGGCTCAGTACGAGGCAACATGTACAGAGTAAGTATCATCGGTCAACTCAAAATAGAAATCAGTATATATTAAACAATAGTATAAAATCAACTACAATACTTAACAGGTGGCAAACAACAAACACGTGAACCATAGACAACAACACCATATTGGTTACACCATCAATCACAACATCAAGCACGCCTATGAGGACTCATGCCTCCACACCATACTCTTTTGGAAAAATAGGTTCTTTGAGTTTGAGTACGTTAAGTAAATTCAAGATTTCTTGCCTTTAGTGCTATTGTGTCGGAACGTGACACTCCGATCCCCTAATACCGTGTCGGAACGTGACACTCCGATCCAATAATACGTGTCGGAACGTGACACTCTGATCCAATAATCCGTGTCGGAACGTGACACTCCGATCCAATAATTCGTTAAATATCATTTAATATCACCACTTTTTCTTTCGTTAATAAATTTCATCGAGCCTTCTTTATTCAAGGCATTACTTCGATAGAGATGGTTCAAGATTAGAATTTCAACATTCTCATAATTTTAGGCCAACCAAAAACCACACAATCAAAAACATACAACCACACAATCAAGTACATAGGAGACTTTACAATATCATTCAATACATATCAATTGCTATTTAGAGTTTATCTATCACATAGAATTAAACCATAACCTACCTCCACCGAAGAATCGAAATCAAGCAAGCTATCTCCCCAATGCCTTTGAACCTTTTCAATTCACGTCGCTCGCTCCCCTCGCTCATTCACGTTCTTCTCCTCCTTTTATTTTTCTTTTTACAGATTCTTTTTACCCTAATTATCATATAATCAATTATAAAAGATGATAAAAGTAACCCACTATTTATTTTAAAGTTATCTCCTTTAACCCCCAACTAACTCAATTATAAAAATTACCCCACTAATTTCATAATAATAATTATGAAGAGTCCAAAACGCCCCTTTAAAAATTTAGCGGAAGTCTGACCAAGTCGGGGTTACGCAGCTTGTGACGGTCCGTCGTATCTACGACGGTCCGTGCTGCAGGTCCGTCGTGAAGTTCAGAGAGTCGATCCCAGTACCCAGATTCCAAGAGTTGAAGTGTTTCGGAACGAAGAATCTGTGACTGTCCGTCGTATCCATGACGGTCCGTCCTGCAGGTCCGTCATGAAGTTCAGAGAAATAATCCCTATACCCCGATTCCCAGAGTTGAATTGTTTTGGAACGAAGGCCCTCGACGGACCGTTGTGCCTATGACGGTTTGTCGTACTTGTCGTCGAGGGTAATGAGGAGAGCAGCAGAAGATATTGCACAAGTATGGGACGACGGAGTCCATCACGGTCCGTCGTGACCATGACGGTCCGTCGCGTGGTCTGTCGACCTAGTTAGTTTTTATCAAAAATAATTCTACTGCTCGAACCGACTAAATAGGTTGTTACAATATAATGTGGTACGTAAGGATTTAATATATAACAAGTCTAAAAATCTCCTATTTTCCTTATAGTCATTCTTGTGATTGAGAGGAGCGATTTAGGGTTGTTTGCACCTATTTTTCCATGAAATTTGTCAGTTAAGGTAAATTTGTTACTCCGCAATCTTATAAAAAGATTCTTAAGTCCCTTAAAATCAAATATATTACTATTAGGTTAGGGTTTTGATTTTATTTAAAGATGGGTATGTGTATTTTTTGGTGCCCTTAGAGGACTCGTATTTGTAACTGTGTTCATGTGGGATATGCATCCAGTTCTTTTGGTTTCATAATATTGTGACTACAGTCCATCCATGTTAGTGATTGTTGTTCTATGTCTTGAACATTGTAATTACATGTCATGACCTTAAAATGGACATGATGAAACTCGTCTAATCTAACAAATATAGGTCATCGTAAATCCAATAATAAGAAAGAAAGTGGAAGTAAACTAATAATAAAATAAGTGCGGAGAACTTAGCCATTCTCAAATACCCTTATAACCTGATTGTTACGTGTACAAACCACTAGTGTGATGATGCAGCGTTTGAAAGATAGATTCAAGTATCCGTGTATTTGTTTCTTGAATAAAACAAGAACATATATAAGGAACAAAACGACTCGCTGGTATTACTAGCAACTATCCCTCAAATGTCCATACTAACCCTCAAATGTAGATAGAGGAAGAATAATCACACAGATCTGGGCTCAAAAGCTACAAAAGTGTAAAAACAAGAACTGAGTGTAAAAAACAACATAGTACTCCACAAGTAACCCACTAATATTATATAAACCTATCTTGAAATGATAACTCCTCTTATCCCAACCGAACCTCTACAACTACAACCTGCACAACTAGAATTACTCCCATAATTATCCACGACATTATGGAATACCTAAAGGCAATATTTTAGATCCTTATCCACTTTTGAACCATAATATTATAGAGGATTCATCTTGTAGGGTCTCTAACCTTTGTTGTCATCACAACCATTGATGTTCTCGCGAGATCTACAACCTCTCTCTAGATTATAGAATAATGACTATTACATGGGAAAATAATTGGTAAACAACCCTAAAATTTTCATAAGACACTTTCTCAATGGAAGGATCAATCAAATCTTGAGGAACTTTGAGTTTCCCATTATCGTTGACATTCTGAAAATGCATAAAACAACAGTTAGAAGGAAGAGTGTTATAGAACTCAACTCTATCACACGACTTAAGAGTAATAAATGAGATGAAGCTTTCTAACAACTTGTAGCCTTCTATTCATAAATGTGGCACACTTCCACTAATGAAAATTCTCTATGTGATATGATTTGTCAGATTTTGAGAAACTTTTAAATCTAGTTGTGATACATCTTTGTAGAACATGGATGAATGGAATATCTGGAGCTATGAGTTTCCTCTGTGATCCTCTCTTGGAGCCTATCCACCATTCGTACATGTAATCTTCCTTGATGTCTCAATACACCATCTACCGTTGTTTAGAAGTTAATACTTTTTTGCTGATGAATATTTTCCTTCAATTCAAGCAAGTAAGATCTTGGTCTTGTTTTTCTTTCATTTCAGACACTAATGATAATTCAACCCCATTCATCCCCACTACTCCTTTTATGGAATCCAATAATCGGACACCTAATCATGCAATTCTATGAACATACTTCCCTAACTCTTATTCCTCAACATGGGCGATATTACCTATAAACATTGTGCTTAAGGCATCAACAAAAACATTAGACTAATTTTTGAGATAAATAATACTCATGTCATAATCCCTTAGTAATTCTAAACACCTCCTTAGTCTGAGATTAAGATCTTTCTGACTGAACAACATATTCAAGGCTCTTGTGATTAGTGAATGCATAAACATGAACACCATACAAATAAAGATGACATCTATTTAAAACGAATAATACAACAACCAACTTTAAGTTATGGGTTGGAAATTCTTCTCATGAACTTTCAACAGTCCGGAGGCATAGGCTATACCTTTGCAATTCTATATTACGACACAACCCAAACCAACTCTAGATGCATCACAATAACCATAAAACATTTAGTACCTTCCGGTAAGGTCAAAACTGGCTCAGTAGCCAACTTCTTTTTCGATTCTTGAAAGTTTTTCTCACAAGCTTTATACTATTGAAACATAATTGCCTTCTGAGTCAATTTCGTCAAAGTAGGCAAAATAGACGAGAACCCATTTACATACCTTCTATAATAGCCATCCAAATCCATGAAATACCTAATATCGGGTTAAGATGTGGGTCTAGTCCAATTCTTCACTACTCTATCTTTTGAGTATCAACTTTAATTCCCTCTCCAGACACAATGTGATGTTGGAATTCTACTCACTCAAGCCAAAACTCACAGCTAAAGAATTTGACATACAACTCTCTGTCCTTTAAAGTGTGGAGAACTATTCTAACATAGCCAATATGATACTCTTCATTCCTTGAATAAATTAGTATGCCATCAATGAAGACGATAACAAACATATATATAAGTTTTGAATACCCTATTCATAACGTTTATGAATGCTGCAGGCACATCGGCCAAACCAAAGAACATGACCAAAAATGCATAATGACAATAATGGTTTCTGAAAGTTGTCTTTGAAATATTACATTCCCTTACTCTTAACTGATCGTATCCAGATCTGAGATCTATCTTAAAGAAACAGGTGGAACCCTCAAGTTGATTGAAAAGATCATTATTCCTTGGAAGAGGATACTTGTTCTAAATGGTAACCTTATTCAACTGACAGTAATCTATTCACATCCTAAGGGAACCATCTTTCTTTCTCACAAACAAGACCGGAGCGCCCCAAGGTGAGACCCTTGGTCGAATAAAGCCCTTATCTAAGAGATCCTTTAACATTTTTTTAAGATCTTTCAATTCTAGTGTTTCCATTCTATATGGCGGAGTAAAGATATGAGGAAAATCTGAAAAAATATCTATAACTAAATCTATATCTCTCTTAGGAGGGAATCCATGAAGATTATCAGGAAAGACTTCTGGAAACTCTTTTACTACATAAATGTACTAAATATCAGGTACCTGAATATTAGATTTATTAACTCGGACTAAGTAATAAACACACCCTTTAGAAACTAACTTCTTTGTCTGAAGGTACAAAATGAAATGATCCATGGCACTGTGAACTACTTTTCCACTCTAAGACGGGCTCTTTTAGAAACTAAAACTTGGCAACTCGAGTCCAACTAAATTGAGGTATAACATGCGTGAAGAAAGTCCATACAAAGAATGACATTGCAATCTATGATGTCTAACTCAATTAAATCAGCCATGGTACTCTTGTGATTGTCGGAAAATGAGACAATCATGATAGATTGTCTCGGCTAGAATGGACTCACTAACAGGTGTAGAAATACTGAATGGTTCACTAAGTTTCTCAGCAATAACATAAAAATTCATAAAAACATATGGATTTATAAAGGATAAATCCACTCATGGATCTAGCAATGCATAAACACTAAAGTCAAAGACTTGAATCATACCAATGACAACATCTGAGGAATATTTTTGCTCTTGGTGACTATTGATAGAATATAAGCAGTTTGTTCATCCGTAAGTACGAAAGTATACCCTCTAGGTGCAACTCTTTCTAGTGGACCAACTAAAGAAGACTGGCTATATTGCCCCATTACCATTACCCTTCTTGTTCTTTGGAAATTCTTGTATGAAATGACCATTCTGACCACTCTTAAAACGACCAGTGGAGCCCTCACAACAAGTAACTGAGTTGTTCCTTCCACACTTGGCGCATGCAAGAGTCCTACTACCCCCTTGTGTCATGCTACCCTGAGAATAAGCAGGTTTATCTCTGAGGGTCTTACTATTGTGCTCACTTTTGTTATTAGGCACAGGTGCACTAGCACATGATGTAGTAGGTCCCTTCCATTTTTGTTTGAATGATGAAAGGTTGACATTACTCTTCTTTTGTACCGACTATGAGAAGACTAAGGAGCGGGGAGCCAGAGGGAAAAGATCAGAGACTGTCCCGGGGGAAGTGGATGGTGCGTCACCCCCAGAATGAAAGTTCAGAGCCCTTTTTGGGGCACGCTGACTAGCGCGACCGCCCACCCCTATCCCTAGGTGTTCGCTTTTAATCTCTTAACCCTCTAAACTTCATTGGTTCTTTCCCCAAACACTTAGAATCATATATATTCTCAATAAACAAAAGATTCAACTCGAAATTACACTCAGAAACATGAATCAAATCATTAAGAACTTAAACAACACAACCCACAAGAATTCGAATGAATATCATCAAGAATTCAAAGGATTTACTCTCAAAATCAAATATATTTCACTGAATTGAATTATGATTGGCACGTGTCCGAACTAACCAACTTTATGTGGTTTAACATACCTTGTAGGGATCAGCTCTTAATTAAATCCACAAGCTAAACTCGACGATCTTGATGAATCTTGCTTCTCTTCTCCTTTCTTCTATTCTTTTCTCTTCTCTCAAAACCCTGTTTCTTTTTCTAAAAGTGTAAACTAACTACGTTCAATTTAGAACGTTAACTAATCACCTAACCGAATTAAAATAAAAAGGGTAAGGAAAATATCAAACTACCCTTCTAAAATCCGGTTTTGACTTTTCTTATTCGAACAACGCAATTTCAATAGATTAATAACTCACTCATACGAACTCGAAATTGCGCAAACTCGGTGGACTTGGAAAGATAATTTCAATATATTTCCTTCCATATCTGGAATTGCTTCTAACTTATCTTGATCTAAAACTATCGTCTTTTGAAGATGGCCAAAACTCAACTTATTCTAACTTAACAAAATTTCCAGATTTTAATTCTTTCCAATAATGACTATTTTCAATTATTAGCTTCTTCCTTGTTATTTCAATTTGCGAGATGTTACATGATGCTACTCCTTCTCTTTCTTTTAAGTGCAAATTATGATCCATCGGCGTTTTTCGGACATCGCATTTAGCCGTGTACTTTCAAATATGAGAGTGAGATACTTCCATCCAGAATGCCACATATTTTATTCATTTTTATATCATTCTTTGAGACATTGAGGCTACTTGGTACTTTTTTATTTGCTACCATTATACATTTTCGTTAGATGTTTTAATACAATGACTTTCAGTTTTTTGGGATACAGTAAAACCTCTATAAATAAATACAGGTGGGACCAGAAGGTTTTAATACAATGAATTTCAAACTTTAAGATGTTGTAATATTAAAGAACGGTTTGAGATTTAATGAAGGTTAATTTTAATTATATCAAAATCATTGTATCTTACAATTTATGTATCATATTTATTGATTTCAGATAAAATATTATGCATAAAGTACAATAAATACGTCATAATCATTATATCTTACTAATTTTTTTGTGATGTATGGATAATAACAGCACACAAGATGTATTATCATAAATGATTTTAGTGTAGGATATTAGAATTCTATAAAGTGGGACAAACTGATCCATAAAATATTAATGTTTTGGGTGCTATAGATTTTGTAATCCCTACTTGGACAACATATGTATAGCATGAGACAATCGTAAATAATTTTCGGCACTGTAAAATTCGTTTGGGGGATGCAATTTCAGAGAACTTGAATGAACCCACTTATGAAAACTTTATTCATGAACTCGAGGTCATGATTAATTATCTAGGTTACCATAATATAGTGAATGGAAATAACCTGTTGGATTATTCGAGTGAAAGTGATACATGTTCGGAGGTCCAGAGCTTAGAAAAATTGTGGATACAATAGAAAAAAATAATACCGATGATAAAGTTGAAGACGATATTACACCTTTGGAATTAGTTTAGAACTCTTCAAATTTTTATGGTGCAGTTCAAAAAGATAACATCGGAGCTCTTGGATGCAATAAGAAAAGTTAGAGATGATTTTCAACTAGATTTAAACTTTTAGAAAAAACAGAACACAATAGAGTCATATTTCACTTAGTTTTCTTACATAATTTATGATATTAATGGTACCATATATTTAGACATCGGTCTTCTGAATATATATTATCTTATTGAAATTGATGATTTTTCCATTGGCCCAAGACGGGGCCGGAGAAAAATATTACTTTAAAGAGATTATTAATTTACTGAGCATTAATTTATAGAGGGTTTACAGTATTTTATAGACTTTCGCCACTATTTTGTTTAATTTAAAGACAGTTTATTTGTAGTACTCTTATATTTCGAGTCAGCATCGTATGATGTTGCATGAGTTTGATTGTCAAGTGTTGGTGTAGCTGCATCAAGATGATTTGAGATGTAACATCCCCGTTCTGCAAATTGTTCCATCTTTGCATGGATTACCATTGAAGATTGGTTTTTTCATGCGGCAATAAAACCCTATCCACTAAATCACAAACTTTTCATCTTGAAATAAGATCCTGTCCATCGAATAACGATCACTTATATTAAATTAATCAAATTCATTTGAATGCTCACAAGAATTTTGAGTATCAATGAAATATATGTAAAGAGGACCCACCATATTTCGTAGATTATTATATTTGGAAAATGAATAAATTGTATTCCTAGTTCATTGTGTTTGGAAAATTAACAAGTCATATTCTTAGATCACTATATTTGAGAAATTAATAAATTGTATTCCTACTTCATGTGCAAAATTAGTTTATTGCATTCCTAATTTATTTTGAAATCACATTTAAAGAAAATATGAAATATATAGAGATGGTTTGCCATACTTAATTTGGGAAGTCAATAATGTTTTATTCCTTTTTTTTTTGCAAATAAGATTTGTTGATATTTCGTTATTAATAACATATAAGCCTTTTATTTTCAGAAACTTTGCGAGGAAAGGATTTGAAAAGAAATGTAGAAAAAGAAAATTTTGTATCGTTGTTTAGTTTTAATGGAAAAGGGTAAATGATTATAAGCTTCTTTAAATCAATTAAAAAGAAAAGTAAGCGAAAAATATGTAAAGTATTTGGTTTTGTTCAATTTTCCATGTTCGTTTCGATGCGATTTCAGTTTGATTCTTCAATCTGATATAAATTATATTTAAGTGTGGTGACTACATTATCATTGTTCATTTGAAAATGGATGGAATATCTATAGTGATAAACAATTGTACAAAGTAATTTTTGGTATAGTTTATTACATGGACAAATTAAGATGTTGAAATAGTTATCTATACTTATTCTTAATTTTGACGTTAATCTTATTTATTAATTATTGAAATTTGTCTGCAATCATAAAAAACTTTCTTGTAATTATGGGACTGTACTAATATTATTTTTTTCTAGTATCGAAGATAAGAAAATAATACAAATGGTTCCATGTTTTAAGGGGCAATATATCTTAGATATTTAGCCTAACAAAAATCTTGTTCAACTTCTTTTTACTTTCACTCTATTTGCATTTTAGTGGGTATATTATTTATTTTTAAATTTTATTTGTGGCTTCATTATTCTTTCATCACAAACTTGGTGCTCAGGCCAAGACAAACTACATTATCATACATATTCGAGTGTCTACATAAGCTTAATGTAAATGACATTGTAATTCATTGTTCTTAACAATAATAATTAGGATACATAGCAAACTGTTCTTGTATGTATGAAAGTTATGTAGTGCGTGATATCCATTAAGAACTTATTTACTACCTTAAAGGGATGAACTCCAAATAAAAATGATTTTTAAATTATGTAAATACCCCAAACTTATGAAAAAAACCTAACTAAAAAACTTCATGCTACACTTTACAAACCCCATACCCCAAATAACAAGATATCAAAACATACTGTTGATTGGGTGATGAGAGTTATTTAATTCAAAGGGTCCAACAATTCTGTACATGAATATACGGCATGAAGGCACTTTCCAGAGATAATGTTTGTTGACGAAGAGGTAGTATCATTGACTCTTTCACTTATCTTAAATTCGTTGCGCAAGAAATGCATGCTCTTGAAGATGAAGCACAAAACATTGTAGAAGAAAAAATTAAAAAATTATGAGACGCGAAAGAAGAGGGGCAAGAAAAAAAATGAAGAAAACCTCCTAATTCAAAATAAGTAAAATCAAAGTCGAGGGAAAGGATAGCTTCCTTGATAGTGTAGCTGATAATTGAGTTCCTTCTCCAAGTAAATGGATTTCTATATTTTAAGAGTTTTGTGTCATGCTTAATGAATGGATGTGTGTATATAATTACCTAATTCAGTGTGAATTATGAAAAATAGAACATTTCTTATTCAAACTTTTGTCGCATTGTGCTATCTATCTCCTCATAAAATAATGTCGACTTATTGCCATTGGAAAGCTAAGACATTAAATTATTCCAAAAGGTATAACATAAATATTGTTGTATGATATTATAAATTTTAGAAAACGAAAACCTTAAAAAAATTAAAAAGTGTTTGATTCCCTGCATACTTTACCCATTTTACTCTTTTTCGCACAAGAATTTAGTAATGAAAGACGTATTTCGATCTCCATATTCCAACAATTCTTTCTAATGCAATACCACAAATAAATTAATTTGATACCACAAAGGCAAAGAATTGTAATCCCCACACCACAAACATATAGAGTATGGATACAATTGCACAGTTAAATCACATAATGGAGTATGTAGACAATCATAATGATATATTAGCACACTATAGCTTAAATATGAATCTCATGACGAGGTAACCACGTGTGTACTCTACCATTCATTCATCATACAACATATTCATTTTTATGGATGAAAGTCGTACAAATACTTTAATACACTCATAATTATCGCTTCTTAGTCTCTAATGGATGTAGATCCTTCCCATAATACAAAGGTAAGATCATAGTTGACACAACACACACAACCCCACTATAGGTGTGTTCCTCACAATTGTTAAAAATCGTTTCGATTTAGGAGGAAAATAACGGTTAATCAGAATGTACTTGGAAAATTGGTTTCCCATTGGTGGAAGAAGATTGTCATCATTTACATATGTAGCACAATGAAACATCTATTTCCCCAAATGTTACACAACGTTGAGTACTTCCTTGATTCAAACAAAGAAAAGGTATGACCAATGTTAATAAAAGCTTTAACTATATTTGACTAACTTGCAACCCTATGAATTTTAAATTTTCGGAAAATTACCCCTAACAAATCCAATATTTATAGTTGATACATTTAATCAAATGAAGAATGTGAAAATTTTCGCAAGTTTGAATTGAGTACATTTCATCAAATGAAGAATGTATATATACGTTATCATAGTTCTAGGAATCTCAATACGAGGCTACCACGTGCAACACACGTGTGGTAAACCTAATAAAAAAAAACAAAAAAGTCTTGTTCTTGCAAACTTAGCGAAAGAAAACTTACTAATAAAACAAATCCCTAATTGTTATGCATTTGTACAGTCTTTGTTGATGGGAAAGGGGATACTGAAGCTCGACATATTGGACAGTTTTTTTTCCGTAGCAACCATTTTCTGATGCAACATTCATGATATTCATGTTCACACCGAATTTTCCCAATAGTCTCTTCATGTTTAAATTTCCCAAGACATATGCTCCAAATCTCTTTTGTATTCGTTGGATTTTTTACTCCATCTTTAGGAACAACAACATGATGAATTCTTGTGTTAAAATACCTCAATATATCTTCGTCCTCTTTTTCCTCCATGTAAGCCTCGGACTGACCTTGAAGATCGTCTGCTACATCTGCCCTTAAGATTCTCTCTATGGAATCACGATCACTTACATTACTTTTAATAAGATCAAGAGAAGAAACATGTGAGTTACTCATATTTCAATACCAATCATAAAAGAAAATATTAAACAAAGAACACTGTTGAGATTTTTTTGAGTTCTTGAAAACAGCACAAAGAGAAAAATAAAAGTGAATAATAAGTTTGGAATGACGGGAAATTTTATAGAGAGATGACCTACCGTATTTTCTACCTTAATAGGAAAATTAATTAATTGCATTCCTAGTATATTTGAAAAAAAATAAATTGTATTCCTCGTTGAAGTAGAAAATTGATATATTGTATTTCGAATTCATTTGGAAAATTAATAAATTGTATTCGTAGTACTTGTGTAAAATCTATAATTCTATTCCTAGTTTTTGCAAAAAATCTCTAATTATAATCCTTGTTCATTTGGAAAAATAATAAATTGTGTTCCTTGTTATGGGGTAAATCAATTAGTTACATTCCTACTTTCATTTGGAAAAATAATAAATTGTATTCATAGCTAATGGGGGAAATCAATAAGTTACATTCCTACTTTGTTTTGGAATTAAATTAGTGACAATGTGAAATATATATATAAATATGGTCTATCATATTTCTACTTAATTTTGGAACTTAATAAGTTTTACTCCTAATTTATTTTAATGCATAATTATATAGAAATACAATAAAATATATATTCATGATTACATAATTTCATAAACACAAAAAAAGGTAAAATATTGAAAGTTGGAGAAGAATGAATAAATTAATTTTTCGCTAGACCTCTTCTTTTTGGTAGGGAAGGAAATATAAAAGAAAATAAATACATTTATTTTTCAATATACGTTTAATTATTTAGTTAAATGAATTGTGTTAAATAAAAAAAATTTAATTATATATATATATATATATATNAAGATCGGAATTCTTGTTCTTTTAAAATTGGAGGAAAATCCTCTATTTATAGACAACAAAAGGTAGTGTGAAAAAATGTTTATTGTGCCTATTATAAAGGTCACAACTATTTGGAATAGTTGCAACCCTTCAGAAAGTTCGCAACTTTTCATAAAAGTCACAATTTTTCTTGAAGTCGAACCTCTTCATTAAGTCACAACTTTTCATAAAACTCACTACTTTTGATAAAAGTCTTGTTTCATTTAAGTCACAAATATTGAAAAGAGTCGCAACTCTTCATTAAAGTTGCAACTTTTCATAAAAAGTCATATCTTTCAATGAAAGAGGAAGATTAGTTTTAGAAATAAATAAATTTAAAAAGAAATTCTTACTTGTGGTGACGCCACGTAAGCGGGACATATATATATATATATATATATATATATATATATACTAGGTAAATTCCCCGCGCTTCGCGTGGTGGTGAACTATGTAAGTAATCTACTTTTAACATATTATAAACACGTTTTTGAGCGGGTAGAACCCTACAATAAATTGTCAAAAATATTTTATTCAAAGTTGAAATGAAATCTTTTTTTAATCTTTAAACGAAAAAGATTTGATTCTGAGTGTTTACGAATATTGTTATTAATTCTTTATTTTACTGTCGTTATTCATCACCAAAGTCTTTAAAAAAGATACATATGATATGCAATTTTTTCACTGGTTATATTTGTATTTTGGAAAAGTTTAAAAACATTATATTCATTAATTGCAAGAGCTTTTCTCCTATTCAATGCTGCTACATACAAAACTTAAATATTATACGTCTTATACAATTAGTTGCGTACTTGATAAATTAATTTAAATATAAAAACACATCTCTTGGAGTTCCATGAAATAACGTATGTTGCTCAAATATTTTGGATTAGAAGATGTCTTGGTAGGTCCCTCATTCAAAATCATACGCAGTCGATGACACTAGTTTGATAGACAAAAGACAAATTTCATTGTTTATGCTTCGATCAATAAAGTATAAACTTTATTGTTTTAGGATATTTAATCTAAATTTTATAAGGTGGTAATTATTTCTTTAATATTTCATTAATATAGATCCATCCTACTTTGAGGGGTAATTCATTGACTCCAACCTAAGATTTGAACCCCAAACGTTTGATTAAGGTTGAGTACAATACTTACCATCCCACTACATTCCTTTATTTTTTGAATGTCACTCATCGATTGAATACATCGATAAGATAGAAAGTAGAATAAATAAAACTCCAAGGTAGTGTAAAACCACCATAACTTTTTAACATCGAAAGTCCTTTGCTGCACATCTCATACATCTTTTAGACACTGAAAATTCTATAAAGATTAAAGTAATTTATTTTACAAGTTTAAGAATTCTAATCTACATGACACCAATAGTCTAATATTACATCAAACTCTTGATTAACATTTATTTACTTCAACATAATGATCAAAAGCATAAACATAAACAACAAAGTTTAAAACATGTACACAAAAATAAAAAATTAAATGAAATAAGCATAAATTAGTCAGTGTAAAAAACATACCAGAATCTGTAATAATAAAATGAAACATAAAGGAAAAACCAATCTCACTTAATGCACATTGTTACCTTAAGAATATGAGTTCATTCTACTACCCAAAGTTTAAATATATCCTCTCAAGATAGAGCGATTCTATTCACAAGTGTGTTGATACAAAAATAATGGTGTGAGTCAGTCACCCAACATGACCAAAGTACACGAATATATAATTCTCCAGAAGAAGAAGAAGAAGAAGAAGAAGAAGAAGAAGAAGAAGTAGAAGAAGAAGAAGAATAAGAAAAAGAAGTTCAGTACTTTTGTTGTTTTAAAATGAGAGGAAATCTCTCTGTTTATTGAAAACAAAGGGTAGTGTGAATAAATGATTATTGTGCCTTATCAAAAATGTCACAACTCTTTTGAAAAGTCACAATTTTTTCATAAAAGTTGCAACTCCTCATAAAACTCGCAACTCTTCATTAAAGTTGCAACTCTTCATAAAAAGTTGCAACTCTTCGTAAAAATCACAACTTTTCATAAAAAGTCACAACTTTTTGTAAAAGTTACAATTTTTCATAAAAAGTCACAACTTTTAATGAAATGTAAGACTAATTTTTGAAATAAATAAGTTATAAGGGAATTCTGCTTTGTGGTTGCGCCACATAGGCAGGCCTAAGGTTCACACACACACACACACACACACACACACACACACACACACACACACACATATAATATATATATATATATATATATAATTTAAAGAATGTTTAGTCAAACTTTTCGTCATGACCCAAAAACTCTAGTAATGATAACGTCTTTTAACATCTCTCTAGTAAGTAAGTTGATCTCATAGCTCGGTAATAGAAATTATGGGCTATTACACGGAACAGAAGAATAAGAAAGACAAAGAATAATGATAGAAGTTAAATAAGGAAGGGAGAATCAAGAAACACAAAGTTTCACCAAGATCACGTATCAGTCGGTGTTCAAGCTACTATTCATAAGAAAATTATAAAGAAAGTAAAAATATGCAGAACTATCTCCGAACACAAAACAAAGACTACTCCAGCAAACATAGAAGGAGATATACAACTCTAAATGGTAGGGGTTCACCCAAGTCTCCTATCCAAGCCTAGTCCACACGAGTCACACACCAATGCTGAGAAATCGTATTACAATTGACATGGTCAAGAAGTGTAGTATGAGTACTAAACATTTTTAATGACCCTTTTAAGTTGTTAGAAGTAGGCCTATGGTGAAATAAATTGAGCCAGAGAACATATCATTTAGGGACTTAAAAATGTTAGGCTAGGCTAGCCTCAGACAAAATCTCGATTCGGTGAAGTCTTGGGCCAACCAAGAATGGGTGGTGTGTAATATCTAGGATTGGTAGATGTTTTTTGTTTCCAAGATATGAAGAAACCCATACGACTTCACAAAATAGAATTCGGGTGAGTAGAACTCCAATAAAACATTTTTGCATAAATGGGATAGTTTGAAATGCCAAGGGAAGAAGGCATGTTGTAAAAAAAAAAACTTTTCAGGGAATCCAAAGTTGTAGTACTTCATGCAATCTGCTATAGCGTGCTGCGCCCACTAAAGCAAGAGTGCGGATGCTCTATAATGTGGTACATAAGGTTTTAATATATTACAAGTCTCAAAATCTCCTATTTTCCCTATAGTTATTCTTGAGATTGGGAGGAGCAATTTAGAGTTGTTTGCACCTATTTTTCCATGAAATTTGTCAGTTAAGGTAAATTTGTTACTCTGCAATCTTATAAAAAGATTCTTAAGTCCCTTAAAATCAAATATATTACTATTAGGTTAGGGTTTTGATTTGATTTAAAGATGGAAAAAGACATAAGTTGGTGAGAATGATCATGAATAGGCCCAATGTTACGATTTGGCTATAATCCGGGTGATTTCGAGGACATCTATGATTGATTGTTTTTTTTTTATTGTTTTAAATAAGAACAAGTCAAGACACTTTAAAAGGGAAAATTTGGTTCTTTAGAATTTCCAAAGGGCTTGATTTGAGGTAGGTGATGTTATATATTATTTGGTTTGTGTATGTATGCATGTGTACTACTTTATTGTTTCATTGATGCAATACATGTTGGGAAAAATATAGAAAACATATGAAATGATATCATGTTGATAATCTCATGCATAAACCCGATTATGTGACATGTTATTGAAAGTATTATTTTTCATTGTGTTTGTGATTGTTCATGATTGTTTGTGATTGCTGGTTAGATTAGGTGACATATCGGTACAAGAATACTAATGGTTGGCTCAGATACCACGTCTATTATGAATTCTAATGGTTGGCTTGGATTCCATGCCTAGTATGATTACTAATATTGATTGGCCTAGGTACCACCCCAGTACACTAACAATTTGTATGTGGTTTCAATGAGAGGATTGGGTATGTGTATTTATTGGTGCCCTTAGAGGACTCGTATTTGTAACTCTGTTCATGTGGGATATGCATCCAGTTCTTTTGGTTTCATAATATTGTGACTACAGTCCATCCATGTTAGTGATTGTTGTTCTATGTCTTGAACATTGTTATTACATGTCATGACCTTAAAATGGACATGATGAAACTCGTCTAATCTAACCAATATAGGTCATCATAAATTCAATAATAAGAAAGAAAGTGGAAGTAAACTAATAATAAAATAAGTGTGGAGAACATAGCCATTCTCAAATACCTTTATAACCTGATTGTTACGTGTACAAACCACTAGTGTGATGATGCAACGTTTGAAAGATAGATTCAAGTATCCGTGTATTTGTTTCTTAAATAAAACAAGAACATATATAATGAACAAAGGGACTCGCTGGTATTACTAGCAACTACCCCTCAAGTGTCCATAATAACCCTCAAATGTAGATAGAGGAAGAATAATCACACAGATCTAGGCTCAGAAGCTACAAAAGTGTAAAAACAAGGAATAAATGTAAAAAACAACATAGTACTCCACAAGTAACCCACTAATATTATATAAACCTATCTTGAAATGATACCTCCTCTCATCCCAACCGAACCTCCACAACTACAACCTGCACAACTATAGTTAACCCCATAATTATCCACGACATTATGGAATACCTAAAGGCAATATTTTAGATCCTTATCCACTTTTGAACCATAATATTATAGAGGATTCATCTTGTAAGGTCTCTAACCTTTGTTGTCATCACAACCATTAATGTTCTCGCGAGATCTACAACCTCTCTCTAGATTATAGAGTAATGACTATTACATGGGAAAATAATTGGTAAACAACCCTAAAATTTGA
The DNA here is from genome assembly GCF_001406875.1 of Solanum pennellii. NCBI lineage: Eukaryota > Viridiplantae > Streptophyta > Magnoliopsida > Solanales > Solanaceae > Solanum > Solanum pennellii. The sequence continues at coordinate 29,539,642 of NC_028638.1, forward strand.
ATAAGACACTTTCTCAATGGAAGGATCAATCAAATCTTGAGGAACTTTGAGTTTCCCATTATCGTTGACATTCTGAAAATGCATAAAACAAGAGTTAGAAGGAAGAGTGTTATAGAACTCAACTCTATCACACGACTTAAGAGTAATAAATGAGATGAAGTTTCTAACAAGTTGTAGCCTTCTATTCATAAATATGGCACACTTCCACTAATGAAAATTCTCTATGTGAAATGACTTGTCAGATTCTGAGAACCTTTTAAATCTAGTTGTGATATATCTTTGTAGAACATGGATGAATGGAATATCTGGAGCTATGAGTTTCCTATGTGATCCTCTCTTGGAGCCTATCCACCATTCGTACATATAATCTTCCTTGATGTCTCAATACACCATCTACCATTGTTCAGAAGTTAATACTTTTTTGCTGATGAATATTTGCCTTCAATTCAAGCAAGTAGGATCTTGGTCTTGTTTTCTTTCATTTCAGTATCTAATGATAATTCAACCCCATTCATCACCACTACTCCTCCTTTTATGGAATCCATTAGTCGTACATCTAATCATGCAATTCTATGAACATACTTCCCTAACTCTTTTTCCTCAACATGGGCGATATTACCTATAAACATCGTGCTTAAGGCATCAATAAAAACATTAGACTTATTTTTGTGATAAATAATACTCATGTAATAATCCTTTAGTAATTCTAAACACATCCTTAGTCTGAGATTAAGATCTTTCTAACAGAATAACATATTCGAGACTCTTGTGGTTAGTGAATGCATAAACATGAACACCATACAAATAAAGATGACATCTATTTAAAACGAATAATACAAAAACCAACTTTAAGTTATGGGTTGGAAATTCATCTCATGAACTTTCAACTGTCTAGAGGCATAGTCTATACCTTTGCAATTATATATTACGACACAACCCAAACCAACTCTAGATGCATCACAATAACCATAAAACATTTAGTACCTTCCGGTAAGGTCAAAACTGGCGCGGTAGCCAACTTCTTTTTCGATTCTTGAAAGTTTTTCTCACAAGCTTTATACTATTGAAACTTAATTGTCTTCTGAGTCAATTTGGTCAAAGTAGGCGAAATAGACGAGACCCATTTACATACCTTCTATAATAGCCAGCCAAATCCAAGAAATACCTAATATCGGGTTAAGATGTGGGTCTAGGGCAATTCTTCACTACTCTATCGTTTGAGTATCAACTTTAGTTCCCTCTCCAGACACAATGTGGTCATTGAATTCTACTCACTCAAGCCAAAACTCACACCTAAAGAATTTGACATACAACTCTCTGTCCTTTAAAGTGTGGAGAACTACTCTAAGAAAGCTAATATGATACTCTTCGTTCCTTGAATAAATTAGTATGCCATAAATGAAGACGATAACAAACATATATAAGTTTTGAATACCCTATCCATAACGTTTATGAATGTCGCAGGCGCATCGGTCAAACCAAAGAACATGACCAAAAAAGCATAATGACAATAATTGTTTCTGAAAGTTGTCTTTGAAATATCACATTCCCTTACTCTTAACTGATCGTATCCAGATCAGAGATCTATCTTAGAGAAACAGGTGGCACCCTGAAGTTGATTCAAAAGATCATTAATCCTTGGAAGAGGATACTTGTTCTAAATGGTAACCTTATTCAACTGACAGTAATCTATACACATCCTAAGGGAACCATCTTTCTTTCTCACAAACAAGACCGGAGCGCCCAAGGTGATACCCTTGGTCGAATAAAGCCCTTATCTAAGAGATCCTTTAACTTTTTTTTAAAGCTCTTTCAATTCTAGTGTTTCCATTCTATATGGCAGAGTAAAGATAGGAGGAAAATCTGGAAAAATATCTATAACTAAATCTATATCTCTCTTAGGAGGGAATCCATGAAGATTATCAGGAAAGACTTCTGGAAACTCTATTACTACTTAAATTTACTGAATGAGGTACCTAAATATTAGAGTGGTTAACTCGGACTAAGTAATAAACACACCCTTCAGAAACTAACTTCTTTGTTTGAAGGTACAAAATGAAATAATCCTTAGGCACTGTGAACTACTTTTCCACTCTAATACGGGCTCTTTTAGAAACTAAAACTTGGCAACTCGAGTCCTACTAAATTGAGGTATAACATGCGTGAAGAAATTCCATACAAAGAAGACATTGCAATCTACGATGTCTAACTCAATTAAATCGGCCATGGTACTCTTGTGATTGTCGGAAAATGAGACAATCATGATAGATTGTCTCGGCTATAATGGACTCACTAACAGGTGTAGAAATACTGAATGGTTCACTAAGTTTCTCAGCAATAACATAAAAACTCATAGAAACATACGGATTTATAAAGGAAAAATCCGCTCGTGGATCTAGTAAAGGATAAACACTAAAGTCAAAGACTTGAATCATACCAATGACAACATCTGAGGAATATTTTTGCTCTTGGCGACTATTGATAGAATAAAAGAAGTTTGTTCAGACGTAAGTATGAAATTATCCCCTCTAGGTGCAACTTTTTCTAGTGGAGCAACTAAAGAAGACTGGCTATATTGCCCCATTACCATTACCCTTCATGTTCTTTGGAAATTCTTGCATGAAATGACCATTCTGACCACACTTAAAACGACCAGTGGAGCCCTCACAACAAGTAACTGAGTTGTTCCTTCCACACTTGGCGCATGCAAGAGTCTTACTACCCCCTTGTGCCATGCTACCATGAGAATAAGCAGGTTTATCTCTGAGGGTCTTACTATTGTAATCATTTTTGTTATTAGACACAGGTGCACTAGCACATGATGTAGTAGGTCCCTTCCATTTTTGTTTGAATGATGAGAGGTTGACATTACTCTTCTTTTGTACCGACTATGAGAAGACTAAGGAACTAACATCTAACTGTCTATGAAGACTCTAAAATAACTGAGATGGATGTCAGGACAGGAACCGTGGTCATCCTAACAAATGAAATACTAAAAAGAACTAAAAGCAATAAAAAGGAGTCCTTGAAAATGCAACCAGGCTCACCTACTAACTTTGGAGTGCTCAACTAGATCAACAATGCGTTGGATATCGATCCTAGTTACCTATATCTACATCATAATAAAATGCAAGACAACTGACATCATTACATTGAATGTACGGGTATGCGAGTTGGAATGCTAAACACAACTTAAGCTTGAAAAGAATCTATAGAACTTACCTGGATCAACTCAACTCAACATAACTTAACTCATTTCAATATAAAGCAATTCAAAACAAGTGCAATATAAAGAAAAGTTGTTTAAAAACATGATATCAACTGTGTGTATATGCAAGGCTACAATATAACTCTAAAATGTATGTAAAAATAAAATAACTGTGTAGAGAAGAATACAATTACCTCTATGGAGTTTCTCTAATTGAAAACCATCACGTAAGAGTTATTGTGAAGATACAAAGTTTTTCCTCATGTTGCCAAAGCTGTCCTATACCTTGCCGAGGTATAAAACCTGAACTACTAAGTGGATCCACTAGTCTATGCTAATAACCACTAAAGGAACCATCTAAAAGGTATGGCACTTTATAACCACAATGGCTGCTTGGATTATAGGTGTTGTGAGTTGTCTGAACTCTCCCTCATGTCGGTGCGCAATACTACTCCCAAAAATATGATATTAGATCTTATGTTTAAAGATATACTTCTTTCAGTGATTTGAGATTACTGCTAAAAAACTTAGCTCAAAGGCTATTTTGAAAATCAAAGTCTTCTTTCTTGCTTCATTTAGAGAGCGATTACTCTTTTCAGAAAATTAGCCCGAAGACTCTTTGGAAATCGATGTTTCCTTTCTTGTTTAAATATGAAAAAACATTTTTAACCCTTTTTGGAATACATACTCCCCATATACTTTTGAAGAAATGAACATCAATCTTTACTCTTTAATATTTAATCACTTGAAATTTATGTCTTAAAACAAAGTAAAGCATTTGAAAAAGACTTTTGGATAATTCTAAGAACTCCTCTTAATCGACTCCTACTTCTCTTGACATTGATCTTAACTTTCCTTGAATTGGATTATGGATTCAAGGTTAATGAGATGTTTATGGATGATTTAACTATGGTTAGATGTATCTTAGAGTGTTAGAATCAACTAAGAAACATGGGTTCATTGCTAAGGAACACGTGTGAAAAGGTGGGAAAGAAATGGGGAAGACTTGCGTCCCTAGCGCTCTGAAAGGAGCGGGGAGCCAGAGGGAAAAGATCAGAGACTGTCTTGGGGGAAGTGGATGGTGCGTCACCCCCAGGATGAAAGTTCAGAGCCCTTTTTGGGGCACGCTGACTAGCGCGACCGCCCCACCCCTATCCCCAGGTGTTCACTTTAAATATATTAACCCTCTAAACTTCATTGGTTCTTTCCCTAAACACTTAGAATCATTTATATTCTCAATAAACAAACGATTCAACTCGAAACTACACTCAGAAACATGAATCAAATCATTAAGAACTTAAACAACTCAACCCACAAGAATTCGAATGAATGTCATCAAGAATTCAAAGGATTTACTCTCAAAATCAAATATATTTCACTGAATTGAATCATGATTGGCACGTGTCCGAACTAAACAACTTTATGTGGTTTAACATACCTTGTAGGGATCAGCTCTTAATTAAATCCACAAGCTAAACTAGACGATCTTGATGAATCTTGCTTGTCTTCTCCTTTCTTCTATTCTTTTCTCTGCTCTCAAAACCCTGATTCTTTTTCTAAAAGTGTAAAGTAACTACGTTCAATTTAGAACGTTAACTAATCACCTAACCGAATTAAAATAAAAGGGTAAGGAAAATATCAAACTACCCTTCTAAAATCCGGTTTTGACTTTTCTTATTCGAACAACGCAACTTCAATAGATTAATAACTCACTCATACGAACTCGAAATTACGCAAACTCGGTGGACTTCGAAAGATAATTTCAATATATTTCCTTCCATATCTGGAATTGCTTCTAACTTATGTTGAGCTAAAACTATCGTCTTTTGAAGATGGCCAAAACTCAACTTATTCTAACTTAACAAAATTTCCAGATTTTAATTCTTTCCAATAATGACTATTTTCAATTATTAGCTTCTTCCTTGTTATTTCAATTTGCGAGATGTTACATGATGCTACTCCTTCTCTTTTTTTTAAGTGCAAATTATGATCCATAGGCGTTTTTCGGACTTCGCATTTAGCCTTGTACTTCCAAATATGAGAGTGAGCTACTTCCATCTGGAATGCCACATATCTTATTCATTTTTATATCATTCATTCAGACATTGAGGCTACTTGGTACTTTTTTATTTGCTACCATTATACATTTTCGTTAGATGTTTTAATACAATGACTTTCAGTTTTTTGGGATATAGTAAAACCTCTATAAATAAATACAGGTGGGACCAGAAGGTTTTAATACAATGACTTTTAAACTTTTAGATGTTTTAACTTTAAAGAACGGTTTGAGATTTAATGAAGGTTAATTTTAATTATATCAAAATCATTGTATCTTACAATTTATGTATCATATTTATTGATTTCAAATAAAATATTATACATAAAGTGCAATGAATACATCATAATCATTATATCTTACTAATTCCCTTGTGATGTATGGATAATAAGAGCACACAAGATGTATTATCATAAGTGATTTTAGTTTTGGATATTAGAATTCTATAAAGTGGGACAAACTGATCCATAAAATATTAATGTTTTGGGTGCTATAGATTTTGTAATCCCTACTTGGACAACATAACCTTAGCAAGAGACAATCGTAAATTAGTTTCGGTACTGTAAAATTCGTTTGGGGGATGCAATTTAAGAGAACTTGAATGAACCCACTTATGAAAAATTCATTCATGAACTCGAGGTCATGATTACTTATTTAGGTTATCACAATATAGTGAATGGAAATAACCTGTTGGATTATTCGAGTGAAAGTGATACATGTTCGGAGGTCCAGAGCTTAGAAAAATTGTGGATACAATAGAAAAAAATAATACCGATGATAAAGTTGAAGACGATATTACACCTTTGGAATTAGTTTAGAACTCTTCAAAATTTTATGGTGCAGTTCAAAAAGATAACATCGGAGCTCTTGGATGCAATAAGAAAAGTTAGAGATGAGTTTCAACTAGATTTAAACTTAAAGAAAAAACAGAACACAATAGAATCATATTTCACTTAATTGTCTTACATATGTTTGTACTTTTAAATAATTATTAATTTATGATATTAATGGTACCATATATTTAGACATGGGTCTTCTGAATATATATTATCTTATTGAAATTGATGATTTTTCCATTGGCCCAAGACGGGGCCGGAGAAAAATATTATTTTAAAGAGATTATTAATTTACTGAGCATTAATTTATAGAGGGTTTACAGTATTTTTATAGACTTCCGCCACTATTTTGTTTAATTTAAAGACAGTTTATTTGTTGTACTCTTATATTTCTAGTCAGCATCGTATGATGTTGCATGAGTTTGATTGTCATGTGTTGGTGTAGGTGCATCATGATGATTTGAGATGTAACATTCCCGTTCGGCAAATTGTTCCATCTTTGCATGGATTACCATTGAAGATTGGTTTTTTCATGCGGCAATAAAACCCTATCTACTAAATCACAAACATTTCATGTTGAAATAATATCATGTCCATTGAATAACGATCACTTATATTAAATTAATCAAATTCATTTGAATGCTCACAAGAATTTTGAGTGTCAATGAAATATATGTAAAGAGGACCCACCATATTTCATAGATCATTATATTTGGAAAATGAATAAATTGTATTCCTAGTTCATTGTGTTTGGAAAATTAACAAGTCATATTCCTAGATCACTATATTTGAGAAATTAATAAATTGTATTCCTACTTCATGTGCAAAATTAGTTTATTGCATTCCTAATTTATTTTGAAATCACATTTAAAGAAAATATGAAATACATAGAGATGGTTTGCCATACTTAATTTGGGAAGTCAATAATGTTTTATTCCTATTTTTTTTTCAAATAAGATTTGTTGATATTTCGTTATTAATACATATCTATATGGGTTTAAACATATAAGCTTTTTATTTTCAGAAACTTTGCGAGGAAAGGATCTGAAAAGAAATGTAGAAAAAGAAAATTTTTTATCGTTGTTTAGTTTTAATGGAAAAGGGTAAATGATTATAAGCTTCTTGAAATCGATTAAAAATAAAAGTAAGCGAAAAATATGTGAAGTATTTGGTTTTATTCAATTTTCCATGTTCGTTTCGATGCGATTTCAGTTTGATTCTTCAATATGATATAAATTATATTTAAGTGTGGTGACTACATTATTATTGTTCATTTGAAAATGGATGGAATATCTATAGTGATAAACAATTGTACAAAGTAATTTTTGGTATAATTTATTACATGGACAAATTAAGATGTTGAAATAGTTATCTATTATTATTCTTAATTTTCACGTTAATATTACTTGTTTATTAATTATTGAAATTTGTCTGCAATCATAAAAAACTTTCTTGTATTTATGGGACTGTACTAATATTATTTTTTACTTGTATCGAAGATAAGAAAATAATACAAATGGTTCCATGTTTTGAGGGGCAATATATCTTAGATATTTAGCCTAACAAAAATCTTGTTCAACTTCTTTTTACTTTCACTCTTTTTGCATTTTAGTAGGTATATTATTTATGTTTAAATTTTATTTGTGACTTCATTATTCGTTCATCACAAGCTTGGTGCTCAGGCCAAGACAAACTACATTATCATACATATTCGAGTGTCTACATAAGCTTAATGTATATGACATTGTAATTCATTGTTCTTAACAATAATAAAAAGGATACATAACAAACTGTTCTTGTATGTATGAAAGTTGTGTAGTGCGTGATATCAATTTAGAACTTATTTACTACCTTAAAGGGATGAACTCCAAAAAAATGATTTTTAATTTATGTAAATACCCCAAACTTATGAAAAAAAACTAACTAAAAAACTTCATGCTACAGTTTACAAACCCCATACCCGCACTAGACCCTCCATGCTAAAAGCTACCACTTTCAAGTTCCAACTCCCCCAAATTACCCAGGCGCCAGCATCCACAAATTTTCCAACAGATGCATTTTCTCCCTTCAATGCAACTTCTAATTTTTTTTCTATTTATATCAACCAAATGTAGAATTTCATCATCTTTCTTTTGGGCTTATGTGCAGTGACAAATTACGTCGGCCCGTATACCTATTTTAAAACTGCTTAACATACAGAACCCCTCAAAGTTCTATACTTTTTAAATTAACTGTTAAATTTTTGGAAATGTTGTACCGCTAAATTCACCCCACTTATACTCTTGTCTTCTTATTCTAGCTCAAATCTTCATTCTCACATTGATTTTGGTAATCATCAATTAATGTTATTCCATTTTTTCAGAAAATATAGATTTGCTATAAACAACTAAATGATTCCTTTGAATTTTACTAATACACATAAACACATGGAATGAATATTGTTATTACTTACCCCTCTATTCTTCTAACAATCAAGAATCAACACACGTCGACTAAAATCGAAATATCGAAGTATAGTTTTCTAAATAACAAGATATCAAAACATACTGTTGATTGGGTGATGAGAGTTATTTATTTCAAAGAGTCCAATAATTTTGTACATGAATATACGGCATGAAGGCACTTTACAGAGATAATGTTTTTTGGCGACGAGGTAGTATCATTGACTCTTTCACTTATCTTAAATTCGTTGCGCAAGAAATGCATTCTCTTGAAGATGAAGCACCAAACATTGTGGAAGAAAAAATAAAAAAATTATGAGATTGCGAAAGAAGAGGGGTAAGAAAGAAAATGAAGAAAACCTCCAAATTCAAAATAAGTAAAATCAAAGTCGAGGCAAAGGATAGCTTCCTTGATAGTGTAGCTGATAATTGAGTTCCTTCTCCAAGTAAATGGATTTCAATATGTTAAGAGTTTTGTCTCATGCTTAATGAATTGATGTGTGTATATAATTACCTAATTCAGTGTGAATTATGAAAAATAGAACATTTCTTATTCAAACTTCCGTCGCATTGTGCTATCTATCTCCTCATAAAATAATGTCGACTTATTGCCATTGGAAAGCTAAGACATTAAATTATTCCAAAAGGTATAACATAAATATTGTTGTATGATATTATAAATTTTAGAAAACGAAAACCTTAAAAAAAATTAAAAAGTTTTTGATGCTCTGCATACTTTACCCATTTTACTCTTTTTCGCACAAGAATTTAGTAATGAAAGACGTATTTCGATCTCCATAGTCCAACAATTCCTTCTACTGCAATACCACCAATAAAACAATTTGATACTACAAAGGCAAAGAATTGTAATCCCCACGCCACAAACCTATAGAGTATGAATACAATTGCACAGTTAAATCACATAATGGAGTATGTAGACAATCATAATGATATATTAGCACAGTATAGCTTAGATATGAATCTCATGACGAGGTAACCACGTGTGTACTCTACCATTCATTTATCATACAACATATTCATTTTTATGGATGAAAGTCGTACAAATACTTTAATACACTCATAATTATCGCTTCTTAGTCTCTAATGGATGTAGATCCTTCCCATAATACAAAGGTAAGATCATAGTTGACAGAACACACACAACCCCACTATAGGTGTGTTCCTCACGATTGTTAAAAACGTTTTGATTTAGGAGGAAAATAACGGTTAATCAAAATGTACATGGAAAATTGGTTTCCCATTGGTGGAAGAAGATTGTCATCATTTACATATGTAGCACAATGAAACATCTATTTCCCAAATGTTACACAACGTTGAGTACTTCCATGATTCAAACAAAGAAAAGGTATGACCAATGTTAATAAAAGCTTTAACTATATTTGATTGACTTGCAACCCGATGAATTTTAAATTTTCGGAAAATTACCCCTAACAAATCCAATATTTATAGTTGATACATTTAATCAAATGAAGAATGTGAAAATTTCCGCGAGTTGGAATTGAATACATTTCATCAAATGAAGAATGTATATATACGATATCATAGTTCTAGGAATCTGAATACGAAGTTACCATGTGCAACACACGTGTGGTAAACCTAATAAACAAAAACAAAAAAGTCTTGTTCTTGCAAACTTAGCGAAAGAAAACTTACTAATATAACAAATTTGAAAATAAAACAAATCCCTAATTGTTATGCATTTGTACCGTCTTTGTTGATGGGAAAGGGGATACTGAAGCTCGACATATTGGACAGTTTTTTTCCGTAGCAACCATTTTCGGATGCAACATGCATGATATTCATGTTCACACCCAATTTTCCCAATAGTCTCTTCATGTTTAAATTTCCCAAGACATACGCTACAAATCTCTTTTGTATTCGTTGGATTTTTTACTCCATCTTGTTGAGTTAGTTTTTCTTCAGTTTTAGTTTACTTCAACAAAGACCTATTCTTCAGGGTTGGAACAAGTCAATTTCTATTTCCTATTTTTCTGTCAGTAGTGGAGTTAGTTGAGTCATGTCCTGTATTTTCGTTTTTCTTTAACTTTCATGTATTTCCTATAAAAAGGCATTGGAACCTATGAATAAAGGTAGATCATTCTGGTGCATTTGCTAAGTCTCAAACTTACAGTTCATATTTGGTATCAGAGCCAGAGCAAACAGAGTGATCTAAGAGAAAGAAAAATGAGCGACGACAAAACACTCACCAAGATTCCACAATTTGATGGTCACTATGACCACTGGAGTGAACTGATGGAAAATCTCTTACGTGCCAAGGGTCTGTGGAGTCTAGTGGATGAGGGTTACGACGAACCAGCAGAAGGATTTGAAATGACAGCAGCAGAGAAGAAGAGTCTTGATGAGATCAAGATGAAGGACCATCAAGTGAAGCACTACCTGTTCCAGGCAATTGATCGGGTTGTGTTTGAACAGATCTTGAATCGCAAAACATCCAAGATCATTTGGGATTCGATGAAGAAAAAGTTTGGAGGCAACGAAAGGGTGAAGCGATCTCTTCTCCAAACCTTAAGAAGAGATTTTGAGGTTCTTGAAATGAAGAATGAAGAGAGCATTGATGATTACTTTGGAAGAGTAATGTCTGTCTCCAACAAGATGAGAAGCAACGGAGAAGACATGACAGATTCAAAGATTGTTGAGAAAATACTTCGAACTCTGACTGACAAATTCACATATGTAGTGGTGTCTATCGAGGAGTCAAAAGACACAGAAAGGATGACGATTGACGAACTGCAAAGCTCTCTGTCTGTACATGAAATTTTTTTTAAGAAGATCAGTCATGAAGAAGATGATCAGGCTCTAAATGTTAGAGGCAGAGGCAGAGGATCATACAGAGGCCGAGGCAGGGGCAGAGGACGCTCATTCAACAAAGCAACAATCGAGTGTTACAACTGCCATAATCTTGGACATTTCCAATATGAATGTCCAAATGGGAATAGTGGAGCAAATTTTGCAGAGATCGAAGAAAAGGATGAAGTTCTTCTCATGACGTATGTGGAGCTTCAAGGTGCTCGAAGAAGAGATGTGTGGTTCGTGGACTCTGGATGTTCAAACCATATCTAATAGCCCTTCTCCTGTGGTATAATCTGCAAACCATATGTGTGGAGAAAAAGGTATGTTTNATTGGTTATGTTCATATCCCAGATGTTAAAAGAAGCAAGCTTGATGATAAAAGCGTGAAGTGTTTCCTATTAGGTTCAGCGGTGAATCCAAGGCTTTTAAGATGTTCGAGCCAGTGGAGAAAATAATTCACATTAGCCGAGATGTGATATTTGAGGAAGATAAGAAGTGGAATTGGGAAGCTGTTGGTTATTCTGGTGAAGAAAGCATTGAACTCGAGCGCGAAAACAATTATGAAAGTGTTGAGGAAGCGGAAGAAACAGAAGAATACACTGATGATGTTCCTTCACCAAATAATCCATCAACTGGAGAAACGATAACAACAACTAGCAGGGTGAGAAAACCACCAATATGGTCTGCAGATTATACCACAGGAGAAGGGCTATCAGATATAGAGGAAGAAGTAAACATGGCTAGAGTCGAGACTGAAACTCTAACTTTCATGATCATATCAGATCCAACCAGTTTTCAAGAAGCCATCAGACATCAGAGTTGGAAACAAGCGATGGATGCTGAAATACAGTCCATCGAACGGAACCACACGTGGTCACTAACTACACTTCCCGTTGGAGCCAAGGCTATTGGGGTTAAGTGGATTTACAAGACCAAATTAAATGAACTGGGAGAGATAGACAAGTTCAAAGCTCAGCTGGTTGTAAAAGGATATGCTCAAGAGTACGGAGTATATTACACAGCGGTATTCGCACCAGTGGCTCGAATGGATACAGTAAGGATGATCATTGCTGTAGCAGCACAAAGAGGATGATGAATCTATCATCTAGATGTCAAATCTACTTTCTTACATGGTGAGCTAAAGGAAGATGTAGTTGTAGAGCAGCCACAAGGTTATGAAGTAGCAGGGAAGAAGGACATGGTTTATAAGCTACATAAGGCCCTTTACGGACTAAAACAAGCACCCAGAGCTTGGTTCAGTCGCATTGAGGCTTATATCGTCAAGGAAGGTTTTGTAAGCAGCTCTAGTGAACAAACATTATTCATCAAGCAAAAGGGAGGTAAAATCATAATTGTGAGCATTTATGTTGATGATTTATTGTTCACTAGTAATGATGAGGAGTTGTTGAATGAGTTTAAGCGCTCCATGAAGGATGAATTCGACATGACTGATTTGGGGAAGATGAGATATTTTCTTGGCATTGAAGTGATACAGAAGGCTGATGGCATCTTTATATGTCAAAGAAAATATGTTGCTGAGCTGATCGAGAGGTTTGGGATGCAGAATTACAACTTTGTTTCAATCCGATAGTCCCTGGACAGAAGGTTGGCCGGGATGAAGCTGGTGTGAAGGTCGACTCAACACTATATAACCAAATGGTGGGCAGCTTAATGTATCTCACAGCCACACGACCTGACTTGATGTTCGTGGTAAGTCTTATTAGTCGTTTTATGGCAAATCATACTGAGTTGCACTTTGGTACTGCAAAAAGAATCATGAGGTATGTGAAGGGAACTCTGGAATTTGGAATATGGTATCAACGTGAAGGAAAAAGTGAACTCTTAGGCTACACCGACAGTGATTTTGCGGGGGATGTGGATGACAGTAGGAGCACTTCAGGATTTGTTTTCTTAATGAGTGGAGGAGCTGTGGCATGGTCCTCAAGGAAGCAACCAATCGTCACTCTGTCAACTACTGAAGCAGAGTATGTAGCAGCAGCCACATGTGCCTGTCAAGCCATCTGGATGAAAAGAATATTGAAAGAAATCGGGCATGAACAAGATGAAGAGATGGTTCTGTTTTGTGACAACATATCCACTATCAAGTTGTCAAAAAATGCTGTCATGCACGGAAAGTCAAAGCACATAAGGGTTCGATATCATTTTCTCAGAGAATTGGCAAATGAAGGTGTTGTTAAATTGGTCTATTGCAGCACTGAGGAGCAGCTGGCAGACATAATGACAAAGCCTTTGAAGATGGCATCATTTCAAAGATTCAGAGAAGCATTTGGGATAAAAATTGTGAATTGAAACTCTTGATTGAGTTCAGTTCAAGGGAGGGAGTGTTGAGTTAGTTTTTCTTCAGTTTTAGTTTACTTTAACAAAGACCTATTCTTCAGGGTTGGAACAAGTCAATTTCTATTTCCTATTTTTATGTCAGTAGTGGAGTTAGTTGAGTCATGTCCTGTATTTTCGTTTTTCTTTAACTTTCATGTATTTCCTATAAAAAGGCATTGGAACGTATGAATAAAGGTAGATTATTCTGGTGCATTTGCTAAGTCTTAAACTTACAGTTCACACATCTTTAGGAACAACAACATGATGAATTCTTGTGTTAAAATACCTCAATATATGTTCGTCCTCTTTTTCCTCCATGTAAGCCTCAGACTGACCTTGAAGATTGTCTGCTACATCTGCCCTTAAGATTCTCTCTATGGAATCACGATCACTTACATTACTTATAATAAGATCAAGAGAAGAAACATGTGAGTTACTCATATTTCAATACCAATAATAAAAGAAAATATTAAACAAAGAACACTATTGAGATTTTTTTGAGTTCTTGAAAACAGGACAAAGAGAAAAATAAAAGTGAATAATAAGTTTGGAATGACAGGAAACTTTATAGAGAAATGACCTACCATATTTTCTACCTTAATAGGAAAATTAATTAATTGCATTCCTAGTATATTTGAAAAACAATAAATTGGATTCCTAGTTGAAGTAGAAAATTAATATATTGTATTTCTAATTCATTTGGAAAATTAATAAATTGTATTCGTAGTTCTTGTGTAAAATCTATAATTGTATTCCTAGTTTTTGAAAAAAATCTCTAATTATAATCCTTGTTCATTTGGAAAAATAATAAATTGTATTTCTTGTTATGGGGTAAATCAATTACTTACATTCCTACTTTCATTTGGAAAAATAATAAATTGTATTCCTAGCTAATGGGGGAAATCAATAAGTTACATTCCTACTTTGTTTTGGAATTAAATTAATGACAATGTGAAATTTATAATGGTCTATAATATTTCTACTTAATTTTTAAACTTAATAAGTTTTACTCCTAATTTATTTTAATGCATAATTATATAGAAATACAATAAAATATATATTCATGATAACATAATTTGATAAATAAAAAAAAAGGTAAAATATTGAATGTTGGAGAAGAATGAATAAATTAATTTTTCGCTAGACCTCTCCTTTTTGGTAGGGAAGGAAATATAAAAGAAAATCAATACATTCATTTTTCAATATACGTTTATTATTTAGTTAAATGAATTGTGTTAAATAAAAAAAATTTAATTTTATATCTATATATATATATATATATATAATTTAAAGAATGTTTAGTCAAACTTTTCGTCATGACCCAAAAACTCGAGTTATGATAACATCTTTTAACATCTCTCTAGTAAGTAAGTTGATCTCATAGCTCGGTAATAGAAATTATAGGCTATTACACGGAAAAGAAGAATAAGAAAAACAAAGAATAATGATAGAAGTTAAATAAGGAAGGGAGAATCAAGAAACACAAAGTTTCACCAAGATCGCGTATCAGTCGGTGTTCAAGCTACTATTCATAACAAAATTGTAAAGAAAGTAAAAACATGCAGAACTATCTCCGAACACAAAAAAAAGACTACTCCAGCAAACATAGAAAGAGATATACAACTCTAAATGGTAGGGGTTCACCCAAGTCTCCTATCCAAGCCTAGTCCACACGAGGCACAAACCAATGCTGAGAAATCGTATTACAATCGACATGGTGAAGAAGTGTAGTATGAGTAGTAAACATTTTTAATAACCCTTTTAAGTTGTTAGGAGTAGGCCTATGGTGAAATAAATTGAGCCAGAGAACATCTCATTTAGGGACTTAAAAATGTTAGGCTAGGCTAGCCTCAGACAAAATCTCGATTCGGTGAAGCCTTGGGACAACCAAGAATGGGTGGTGTGTAATATCTAGGATTGGTAGATATTTTTTTGTTTCCAAGATATTAAGAAACCCATACGACTTCACAAAATAGAATTCGCGTGAGTAGAACTCCAATAAAACCATTTTTGCATAAATGGGATAGTTTGAAATGCCAAGGGAAGAAGGCATGTTGTAAAAAAAAACTTTTCATGGAATTCAAAGTTGTAGTACTTCATGCAATCTGCTATACCGTGCTGCGCTCACTAAAGCAAGAGTGTGGATGCTCTATAATGTGGTACGTAAGGATTTAATATATAACAAGTCTCAAAATCTCCTATTTTTCGTATAGTTATTCTTGAGATTGAGAGGAGCGATTTAGGGTTGTTCGCACCTATTTTTCCATGAAATTTGTCAGTTAAGGTAAATTTGTTACTCCGCAATCTTATAAAAAGATTCTTAAGTCCCTTAAAATCAAATATATTACTATAAGGTTAGGGTTTTGATTTGATTTAAAGATGGAAAAAGACATAAGATGGGGAGAATGATCATGAATAGGCCCATGGTTACAATTTGGCTATAATCCGGGTGATTTCTAGGACATCTATGATTGATTGTTTTGTTTTTTATTGTTTTAAATAAGAACAAGTCAAGACACATTAAAAGGGAAAATTTGGTTCTTTAGAATTTCCAAAGGGCTTGATTTGAGGTAGGTGATGTTATATATTATTTGATTGTGTATGTATGCATGTGTACTACTTTATTGTTTCATTGATGCAATACATGTTGGGGAAAATATAGAAAACATATGAAATGATATCATGTTGATAATCTCATGCATAAACCCGATTATGTGACATGTGATTGAAAGTGTTATTTTTTATTGTGTTTGTGGTTGTTCATGATTGTTTGTGAGTGCTGGTTAGATTAGGTAACATATCAGTACAAAAATACTAATGGTTGGCTCAGATACCACGTCTATTATGAATTCTAATGGTTGGCTTGGATTCCATGCCTAGTATGAGTACTAATATTGATTGGCCCAGGTACCACACCAATACACTAACAATTTGTATGTGGTTTAATGAGAGGATAGGGTATGAGTATTTTTTGGTTCCCTTAGAGGACTCGTATTTGTAACTGTGTTGATGTGGGATATGCATCCAGTTCTTTTGGTTTCATAATATTGTGATTACAGTCAATCCATGTTAGTGATTGTTGTTCTATGTCTTGAACATTGTTATTACATGTCATGACCTTATAATGGACATGATGAAACTCGTCTTATCTAACCAATAGGTCATCGTAAATCCAATAATAAGAAAGAAAGTTGAAGTAAACTAATAATAGAAAAAGTGCGGAGAACTAAGCCATTCTCAAATACCCTTATAACCTGATTGTTACGTGTACAAACCACTAGTGTGATGATGAGATAGATTCAAGTATTCGTGTATTTGTTTCTTGAATAAAACAAGAACATATATAAGGAACAAAAGGACTCGCTGATATTACTAGCAACTACCCCTCAAATGTCCATAATAACCCTCAAATGTAGTTAGAGGAAGAATAATCACACAGATTTGGGCTCAAAAGCTACAAAAGTGTAAAAACAAGGAATGAATGTAAAAAACAACATATTACTCCACAAGTAACCCACTAATACTATATAATCCTATCTTGAAATGATAACTCCTCTTATCCCAATCGAACCTCCACAACTACAACCTGCATAACTAGAGTTACTCTCATAATTATCCACGACATTATGGAATACCTAAAGGCAATATTTTAGATCCTTATCCACTATTGAACCATAATATTATAGAGGATTCATCTTGTAAGGTCTCTAACCTTTGTTGTCATCACAACCATTAATGTTTTCGCGAGATCTACAACCTCTCTCTAGATTATAGAGTAATGACTATTACATGGGAAAAGAATCGGTAAACAACCCTAAAATTTTGATAAGACACTTTCTGAATGGAAGGCTCAATCAAATCTTGAGGAACTTTGAGTTTCCCATTATCGTTGACATTCTGAAAATGCATAAAACAAGAGTTAGAAGGAAGAGTGTTATAGAACTCAACTCTATCACACGACTTAAGAGTAATAAATGAGATGAAGCTTTCTAACAACTTGTAGCCTTCTATTCATAAATGTGGCACACTTCCACTAATGAAAATTCTCTATGTGATATGACTTGTCAGATTTTGAGAACCTTTTAAATCTAGTTGTGATACATCTTTGTAGAACATGGATGAATGGAATATCTGGAGCTATGAGTTTCCTCTGTGATCCTCTCTTGGAGCCTATCCACCATTCGTGCATATAATCTTCCTTGATGTCTCAATATACCATCTACCATTGTTTAGAAGTTAATACTTTTTTGCTGATGAATATTTGCCTTCAATTCAAACAAGTAGGATCTTGGTCTTGTTTTTCTTTCATTTCAGACACTAATGATAATTCAACCCCATTCATCACCACTACTCCTCCTTTTATGGAATCCATTAGTCGGACATCTAATCATGCAATTCAACGAACATACTTCCCTAACTCTTATTCCTCAACATGGGCAATATTACCTATAAACATCGTGCTTAAGGCATCAACAAAAATATTAGACTTATTTTTGTGATAAATAATACTCATGTAATTATCCTTTAGTAATTCTAAAGACCTCCTTAGTCTGAGATTAAGATCTTTCTAACTGAACAACATATTCAAGACTCTTGTGATTAGTGAATGCATAAACATGAACACCATACAAATAAAGATGACATCTATTTAAAACGAATAATACAACAACCAACTTTAAGTTATGGGTTGGAAATTCTTCTCATGAACTTTCAACTGTCTGGAGGCATAGGCTATACCTTTGCAATTCTATATTACAACACAACCCAAACCAACTCTAGATGCATCTAATAACCATAAAACATTTAGTACCTTCCGGTAAGGTCAAAACTGGCGCAGTAGCCAACTTCTTTTTCGATTCTTGAAAGTTTTTCTCACAAGCTTTATCCTATGGAAACATAATTGTCTTTTGAGTCAATTTGGTCAAAGTAGGCGAAATAGACGAGAACCCATTTACATACCTTCTATAATAGCCAGCCAAATCCAAGAAATACCTAATATCGGGTTAAGATGTGTGTCTAGGCCAATTCTTCACTACTCTATATTTTGAGTATCAACTTTAATTCCCTCTCCAGACACAATGTGGTCTTGGAATTCTACTCACTCAAGCCAAAACTCACACATAAAGAATTTGACATACAACTCTCTGTCCTATAAAGTGTGGAGAACTATTCTAAGATAGCTAATATGATACTCTTCATTCCTTGAATAAATTAGTGTGCCATCAATGAAGACGATAAAAAACATATATATAAGTTTTGAATACCCTATTCATAACGTTTATGAATGCCGCTGGCGCATCGGTCAAACAAAAGAACATGACCAAAAATGAAAAATGACAATAATGGTTTCTGAAAGTTTTCTTTGAAATATGGCATTCCCTTACTCTTAACTGATCGTATCCAGATTTGAGATCTATCTTAGAGAAACAGGTGGAACCCTGAAGTTGATCGAAAAGATCATTATTCCTTGGAAGAGGATACTTGTTCTAAATGGTAACTTTATTCAACTAACAGTAATCTATACACATCCTAAGGGAACCATCTTTCTTTCTCACAAACAAGACCGGAGCGCCCCAAGGTGAGACCCTTGGTCGAATAAAGCCCTTATCTAAGAGATCCTATAACTTTTTTTTAAGCTCTTTCAATTCTAGTGTTTCCATTCTGTATGGCAGAGTAAAGATAGGAGGAAAATAAGGAAAAATATCTATAACTAAATCTATATCTCTCTTAGGAGGGATTCCATGAAGATTATCAGGAAAGACTTCTGGAAACTCTTTTACTACTTAAATTTATTGAATATGAGGTACCTCAATATTAGAGTGGTTAACTCGGACTAAGTAATAAACACACCCTTTAGAAACTAACTTCCTTGTCTGAAGGTACGAAATGAAATGATCCTTAGGCACTGGTGAACTACTTTTCCACTCTAAGACGGGCTCTTTTAGAAACTAAAACTTGGCAACTTGAGTCCTACTAAATTGACGTATAACATGCGTGAAGAAAGTCCATACAAAGAATGACATTGGAATCTACGATGTCTAACTCAATTAAATCAGCCATGGTACTCTTGTGATTGTCGGAAAATGAGACAATCATGATAGATCGTCTCCGCTAGAATGGACTCACTAACAGGTGTAGAAATATTGAATGGTTCACTAAGTTTCTCAGCAATAACATAAAAATTCATAGAAACATACGGATTTATAAAGGATAAATCCGCTCGTGGATCTAGCAAAGGATAAACAGTAAAGTCAAAGACTTGAATCATACCAATGACAACATCTGAGGAATTTTTGCTCTTGGCGACTATTGATAGAATATAAGCAGTTTGTTCATCCGTAATTACGAAAGTATCCCCTCTAGGTGCAACTCTTTCTAGTGGAGCAACTAAAGAAGACTGGCTATATTGCCCCATTAACATTACCCTTCTTGTTCTTTTGAAATTCTTGCATGAAATGACCATTATGACCACACTTAAAACGACCAGTGGAGCCCTCACAACAAGTAACTGAGTTGTTCCTTCCACACTTGGCGCATGCAAGAGTCTTACTACCCCCTTGTGCCATGCTACCCTGAAAATAAGAAGGTTTATCTCTGAGGGTCTTACTATTGTATTCACTTTTGTTATTAGGCACATGTGCGCTAGCACATGATGTAGTAGGTCCCTTCCATTTTTGTTTGAATGGTGACAGGTTGACATTACTCTTCTTTTGTACCGACTATGAGAAGACTAAGGAACTAACATCTAACTGTCTATGAAGACTCTAAAATAACTGAGATGGATGTCAAGAAAGTAACTGTGGTCATCCTAACAAATGAAATACTAAAAAGAACTAAAAGCAATAAAAAGGAGTCCTTGAAAATGCAACCAGGCCCCCCAACTAACTTTGGAGTGCTCAATTAGATCAACAATGCATTGGATATCGATCCTAGTTACCTATGTCTACATCATAATAAAATGCAAGACAACTGACATTATAACATTGAATGTACGGGTATGCGAGTTGGAATGCTAAACACAACTTAAGCTTGAAAAGAATCTATAGAACTTACCTGGATCAACTCAACTAAACATAACTTAACTCATTTCAATATAAAGCAGTTTAAAACAAGTGCAATATAAAGAAAAGTTGTTTAAAAACATGATATCAACTGTGTGTATATGCAAGGCTACAATATAACTCTAAAATGTATGTAAAAATAAAATAACAGTGTATAGAAGAATACAATTACCTCTATGGAGTTTCTCTAATTGAAAACCATCATGTAAGAGTTATTGTGAAGATACAAAGTTTTTCCTCATGTTGCCAAGGCCGTCCTATACCTTGCCGAGGTATACAACCTGAACTACTCTAAAAACCACTAAAGGAACCATCTAAAAGGTATGGCCCTTTATAACCATGATGGCTGCTTTGTTTATAGGTGTTGTGAGTTGTCTGAACTCTCCCTCATGTCGGTGCGCAATACTACTCCCAAAAATATGATATTAGATCTTATGTTTAAAGATATACTTCTTTCAGTGATTTGAGATTACTGCTAAAAAACTTAGCTCAAAGGCTATCTTGAAAATCAAAGTTTTCTTTCTTGCTTCATTTAGAGAGCGATTACTCTTTTCTGAAAACTAGCCCGAAGACTCTTTGGAAATCGATGTTTCCTTTCTTGTTTAAATGTGAAAAAACATTTTCAACCCTTTTTGGAATACATACTCCCCATATAATTTTGAAGAAATGAACTTCAATCTTTACTCTTTAATATTTAATCAACTTGAAATTTATGTCTTAAGACAAATTAAAGCATTCGAAAAAGACTTTCGGATAATTCTAAGAACTCCTCTTAATTGACTCCTACTTCTCTTGACATTGATCTTAACTTTCCTTGAATTCGATTACGGATTCAAGGTTAATGAGCTCATGTTTATGGATGATTTAATTATGGTTAGATGTATCTTAGAGTGTTAGAATCAACAAAGAAACATGGGTTCATTGCTAAGGAACAAGTGTGAAAAGGTGGGAAAGAAATGGGAAAGACTTGTGTCCCTAGCGCTCTGAAAGGAGCGGCGAGCAAGAGGGAAAAGATCAGAGACTGTCCTGGGGGAAGTGGATGGTGCGTCACCCCCAGGATGAAAGTTCAGCCCTTTTTGGGGCACGCTGACTAGCGCGACCGCCCCACCCCTATTCCTAGGTGTTCACTTTTAATCTCTTAACCCTCTAAACTTCATTGGTTCTTTCCCCAAACACTTAGAATCATTTATATTCTCAAAAAAAAAAGATTCAACTAGAAATTACACTCAGAAACATGAATCAAATCATTAATAACTTAAACAACACAACCCACAAGAATTCGAATGAATATCATCAAGAATTCAAAGGATTTACTCTCAAAATCAAATATATTTCACTGAATTGAATCATGATTGGCATGTGTCCGAACTAAATAACTTTATGTGGTTTAACATACCTTGTAGGGATCAGCTCTTAATTAAATCCACAAGCTAAACTCGACGATCTTGATGAATCTTGCTTCTCTTCTCCTTTCTTCTATTCTTTTCTCTTCTCTCAAAACCCTGATTCTTTTTCTAAAAGTGTAAACTAACTACGTTCAATTTAGAACCTTAACTAATCACCTAACCGAATTAAAATAAAAGGGTAAGGAAAATATCAAACTACCCTTCTAAAATCCGGTTTTGACTTTTCTTATTCGAACAGCGCAACTTCAATAGATTAATAACTCACTCATACGAACTCAAAATTGCGCAAACTCAGTGGACTTGGAAAGATAATTTCAATATATTTCCTTGCATATCTGGAATTGCTTCTAAATTACCTTGAGCTAAAACTATCGTCTTTTGAAGATGGCCAAAACTCAACTTATTCTAACTTAACAAAATTTCCAAATTTTAATTCTTTCCAATAATGACTATTTTGAATTATTAGCTTCTTCCTTGTTATTTCAATTTGCGTGATGTTACGTGATGCTACTCCTTCTCTTTCTTTTAAGTGCAAATTATGATCCATAGGCGTTTTCCGGACTTCGCATTTAGCCGTGTACTTCCAAATATGAGAGTGAGCTACTTCCATGCGGAATGCCACATATTTTATTCATTTTTATATCATTCTTTCATACATTGAGGCTACTTGGTACTTTTTTATTTGATACCATTATACATTTTAGTTAGATGTTTTAATACAATGACTTTCAGTTTTTTGGGATATAGTAAAACCTCTATAAATAAATATAGGCGGGACTAGCAGGTTTTAATACAATGACTTTAAAACTTTCAGATGTTTTAATATTAAAGAACGGTTTGAGATTTAATGAAGGTTAATTTTAATTATATCAAAATCATTGTATCTTACAATTTATGTATCATATTTATTGATTTCAGATAAAATATTATACATAAAGTACAATGAATACGTCATAATCATTATATCTTACTAATTTCATTGTGATGTATGGATAATAAGAGAACACAAGATGTATTATCATAAATGATTTTAGTGTAGGATATTAGAATTCTATAAAGTGGGACAAACTGATCCATAAAATATTTTGGGGTGCTATAGATTTTGTAATCCCTACTTGGACAACATAGTTTTAGCAAGAGACAATCATAAATTATTTTCGGTACTGTAAAATTCGTTTTGGGATGCAATTTCGGAGAACTTGAATGAACCCACTAATGAAAACTTAATTCATAAACTCGAGGTCATGATTAATTATCTACGTTACCACAATATAGTGAATGGAAATAACCTGTTGGATTATTCGAGTGAAAGTGATACATGTTCGGAGGTCCAGAGCTTAGAAAAATTGTGGATACAATAGAAAAAAATAATACCGATGTAAAGTTGAAGACGGTATTACACCTTTGGAATTAGTTTAGAACTCTTCTAAATTTTATGGTGCAGTTCAAAAAGATAACATCGGAGCTCTTGGATCCAATAAGAAAAGTTAGAGATGAGTTTCAACTAGATTTAAACTTTAAGAAAAAACAGAACACAATAAAATCGTATTTCACTTAATTGTCTTACATATGTTTATGCTTTTAAATAATTATTAATTTATGATATTAATGGTACCATATATTTAGATATGGGTCTTCTAAAAATATATTATCTTATTGAAATTGGTGATTTTTCCATTGGCCCAAGACGGGGCCGGAGAAAAGTATTATTTTAAAGAGATTATTAATTTACTGAGCATTATTTTATAGAGGGTTTACAGTATTTTTATAGACTTCCGCCACTATTTTGTTTAATTTAAAGACAGTTTATTTGTTGTACTCTTATATTTCTAGTCAGCATCGTATGATGTTGCATGAGTTTGATTGTCAAGTGTTGGTGTAGGTGCATCATGATGATTTAAGATGTAACATCCCCGTTCTGCAAATTGTTCCATCTTTGCATGGATTACCATTGAAGATAGGTTTTTTCATGCGGCAATAAAACCCTATCCACTAAATCACAAACATTTCATGTTGAAATAAGATCCTGTCCATTGAATAACGATCACTTATATTAAATTAATCAAATTCATTTGAATGCTCACAAGAATTTTGAGTGTCAATGAAATATATGTAAAGAGGACCTACCATATTTCGTAGATCATTATATTTGGAAAATGAATAAATTGTATTCCTAGTTCATTGTGTTTGGAAAATTAACTAGTCATATTCCTAGATCACTATATTTGAGAAATTAATAAATTGTATTCCTACTTCATGTGCAAAATTAGTTTATTGCATTCCTAATTTATTTTGAAATCACATTTAAAGAAAATATGAAATATATAGAGATGGTTTGACATAATTAATTTGGGAAGTCAATAATGTTTTGTTCCTATTTTTTTTTCAAATAAGATTTGTTGATATTTCGTTATTGATACATATCTATATGGGTTTAAACATATAAGCCTTTTATTTTCAGAAACTTTGCGAGGAATGGATCTGAAAAGAAATGTAGAAAAAGAAAATCTTGTATCGTTGTTTAGTTTTAATGGAAAAGGGTAAATGATTATAAGCTTCTTGAAATCGATTAAAAAGGAAAGTAAGCGAAAAATATGTAAAGTATTTGGTTTTGTTCAATTTTCCATGTTCGTTTCGATGCGATTTCAGTTTGATTCTTCAATATGATATAAATTATATTTAAGTGTTGTGGCTACATTATCATTGTTCATTTGAAAATGGATGGAATATCTATAGTGATAAACAATTGTACAAAGTAATTTTTGGTATAATTTATTACATGGACAAATTAAGATGTTGAAATAGTTATCTATTACTATTCTTAAATTTCACGTTAATCTTATTTATTTATTAATTATTGAAATTTGTCTGCAATCATAAAAAAACTTTCTTGTATTTATGGGACTGTACTAATATTATTTTTTACTTGTATCGAAGATAAGAAAATAATACAAATGGTTCCATGTTTTGAGGGGCAATATATCTTAGATATTTAGCCTAACAAAAATCTTGTTCAACTTCTTTTTACTTTCACTCTATTTGCATTTTAGTAGGTATATTATTTATGTTTAAATTTTATTTGTGGCTTCATTATTCGTTCATCAAAAGATTGGTGCTCAGGCCAAGACAAACTACATTATCATACATATTCGAGTGTCTACATAAGCTTAATGTATATGACATTGTAATTCATTGTTCTTAACAATAATAATTAGTATACATAGCAAACTGTTCTTGTATGTATGAAAGTTGTGTAGTGCGTGATATCATTTTAGAACTTATTTACTACCTTAAAGGGATGAACTCCAAAAAAATGATTTTTAATTTATGTAAATACCCCAAACTTATGAAATAAAACTAACTAAAAAACTTCATGCTACAGTTTACAAACCCCATACCCGCACTAGACCCTCCATGCTAAAAGCTACCACTTTCAAGTTCCAACTCCCCCAAATTACCCAGGGGCCAACATCCACAAATTTTCCAACAGATGCATTTTCTCCCTTCAATGCAACTTCTAATTTTTTTTCTATTTATATCAACCAAATGTAGAATTTCATCATCTTTCTTTTGGGCTTATGTGCAGTGACAAATTACATCGGCCCGCATACCTATTTTAAAACTGCTTAACATACAGAACCCCTCAAAGTTCTATACTTTTTAAATTAACAGTTAAATTTTTGGAAATGCTATACCGCTAAATTCACCCCACTTATACTCTTGTCTTCTTATTCTAGCTCAAATTCTTCCTTGTCACATTGATTTTCGTACATCATCCATTAATGTTATTCAATTTTTTCAAAAATTATAAATTTGCTATAAAAAACTAAATGATTCCTTTGAATTTTACTAATACACATAAACACATGGAATGAATATTGTTATTACTTACCCCTCTATACTTCTAACAATCAAGAATCAACACACGTCGACTAAAATCAAAATATCGAAGTAGAGTTTTCCAAATAACAAGATATCAAAACATACTGTTGATTGGGTGATGAGAGTTATTTATTTCAAAGGGTCCAATAATTTTGTACATGAAATTATGGCATGAAGGAACTTTCCAGAGATAATGTTTGTTGACGACGAGGTATTATCATTGACTCTTTCACTTATCTTAAATTCGTTGCGCAAGAAATGCATGCTCTTGAAGATGAAGCACCAAACATTGTGGAAGAAAAAATATAAAAATTATGAGATTGCGAAAGAAGAGGGGCAAGAAAGAAAATTAAGAAAACCTCCAAATTCAAAATAAGTAAAATCAAAGTCGAGGCAAAGGATAGCTTCCTTGATAGTGTAGCTGATAATTGAGTTCCTTCTCCAAGTAAATGGATTTCAATATCTTAAGAGTTTTGTCTCATGCTTAATGAATGGATGTGTGTATATAATTACCTAATTATGTGTGAATTATGAAAAATAGAACATTTCTTATTCAAACTTTTGTCACTTTGTGCTATCTATCTCCTCAAAAAATAATGTCGACTTATTGCCATTGGAAAGCTAAGACATTAAATTATTCCAAACGGTATAACATAAATATTGTTGTATGATATTATAAATTTTAGAAAATGAAAACCTTAAAAAAATTAAAAAGTGTTTGATGCCCTGCATACTTTACCCATTTTACTCTTTTTCACACAAGAATTTAGTAATGAAAGACGTATTTCGATCTCCATAGTCCAACAATTCCTTCTACTGCAATACCACAAATAAAATAATTTGATACCACAAAGGCAAAGAATAGTAATCCCCACACCACAAACCTATAGAGTATGAATACAATTGCACAGTTAAATCACATAATGGAGTATGTAGACAATCCTAATGATATATTAGCACACTATAGCTTAGATATGAATCTCATGACGAAGTAACCACGTGTGTACTCTACCATTCATTTATCATACAACTTATTCATTTTTATGGATGAAAGTCGTACAAATACTTTAATACACTCATAATTATCGCTTCTTAGTCTCTAATGGATGTAGATCCTTCCCATAATACAAAGGTAAGATCATAGTTGACACAACACACACAACCCCACTATAGGTGTGTTCCTCACGATTGTTAAAAATCATTTCGATTTAGGAGGAAAATAACGGTTAATCAGAATGTACATGGAAAATTGGTTTCCCATTGGTGGAAGAAGATTGTCATCATTTACATATGTAGCACAATGAAACATCTATTTCCCCAAATGTTACACAACGTTGAGTACTTCCTTGATTCAAATAAAGAAAAGGTATGACCAATGTTAATAAAAGCTTTAACTATATTTGACTGACTTGCAACCCGATGAATTTTAAATTTTCGGAAAATTACCCCTAACAAATCCAATATTTATAGTTGATACATTTAATCAGATGAAGAATGTGAAAATTTCCGCAAGTTGGAATTGAGTACATTTCATCAAATGAAGAATGTATATATACGATATCATAGTTCTAGGAATCTCAATACGAGGCTACCATGTGCAACACACGTGTGGTAAACCGAATAAACAAAAACAAAAAAGTCTTGATCTTGCAAACTTAGCGAAAGAAAACTTACTAATATAACAAAATTGAAAATAAAACAAATCCCTAATTGTTATGCATTTGTACCGTCTTTGTTGATGGGAAAGGGGATACTGAAGCTCGACATATTGGACAGTTTTTTTTCCGTAGCAACCATTTTCTGATGCAACATGCATGATATTCATGTTCACACCCAATTTTCCCAATAGTCTCTTCATGTTTAAATTTCCCAAGACATATGCTACAAATCTCTTTTGTATTCGTTGGATTTTTTACTCCATCTTTAGGAACAACAACATGATGAATTCTTGTGTTAAAATACCTCAATATATCTTCGTCCTC
>NC_028638.1:29567723-29570223 GCF_001406875.1 Solanum pennellii
GTAACCACGTGTGTACTCTACCATTCATTTATCATACAACTTATTCATTTTTATGGATGAAAGTCGTACAAATACTTTAATACACTCATAATTATCGCTTCTTAGTCTCTAATGGATGTAGATCCTTCCCATAATACAAAGGTAAGATCATAGTTGACACAACACACACAACCCCACTATAGGTGTGTTCCTCACGATTGTTAAAAATCATTTCGATTTAGGAGGAAAATAACGGTTAATCAGAATGTACATGGAAAATTGGTTTCCCATTGGTGGAAGAAGATTGTCATCATTTACATATGTAGCACAATGAAACATCTATTTCCCCAAATGTTACACAACGTTGAGTACTTCCTTGATTCAAATAAAGAAAAGGTATGACCAATGTTAATAAAAGCTTTAACTATATTTGACTGACTTGCAACCCGATGAATTTTAAATTTTCGGAAAATTACCCCTAACAAATCCAATATTTATAGTTGATACATTTAATCAGATGAAGAATGTGAAAATTTCCGCAAGTTGGAATTGAGTACATTTCATCAAATGAAGAATGTATATATACGATATCATAGTTCTAGGAATCTCAATACGAGGCTACCATGTGCAACACACGTGTGGTAAACCGAATAAACAAAAACAAAAAAGTCTTGATCTTGCAAACTTAGCGAAAGAAAACTTACTAATATAACAAAATTGAAAATAAAACAAATCCCTAATTGTTATGCATTTGTACCGTCTTTGTTGATGGGAAAGGGGATACTGAAGCTCGACATATTGGACAGTTTTTTTTCCGTAGCAACCATTTTCTGATGCAACATGCATGATATTCATGTTCACACCCAATTTTCCCAATAGTCTCTTCATGTTTAAATTTCCCAAGACATATGCTACAAATCTCTTTTGTATTCGTTGGATTTTTTACTCCATCTTTAGGAACAACAACATGATGAATTCTTGTGTTAAAATACCTCAATATATCTTCGTCCTCCTTTTCCTCCATGTAAGCCTCGGACTGACCTTGAAGATTGTCTGCTACATCTGCCCTTAAGATTCTCTCTATGGAATCACGATCACTTACATTACTTATAACAAGATCAAGAGAAGAAACATGTGAGTTACTCATATTTCAATACCAATAATAAAAGATAATATTAAACAAAGAACACTGCTGAGATTTTTTTGAGTTCTTGAAAACAGGACAAAGAGAAAAATAAAAGTGAATAATAAGTTTGGAATGACAGGAAACTTTATAGAGAAATGACCTACCATATTTTCTACCTTAATAGGAAAATTAATTAATTGCATTCCTAGTATATTTGAAAAACAATAAATTGGATTCCTAGTTGAAGTAGAAAATTAATATATTGTATTTCTAATTCATTTGGAAAATTAATAAATTGTATTCGTAGTTCTTGTGTAAAATCTATAATTGTGTTCCTAGTTTTTGCAAAAAATCTCTAATTATAATCCTTGTTCATTTGGAAAAATAATAAATTGTATTCCTTGTTATGGGGTAAATCAATTAGTTACATTCCTACTGTCATTTGGAAAAATAATAAATTGTATTCCTAGCTAATGGGGGAAATCAATAAGTTACATTCCTACTTTGTTTTGGAATTAAGTTAATGACAATGGGAAATATATATAAATATGGTCTATCATATTTCTACTTATGTTTGGAACTTAATACGTTTTACTCCTAATTTATTTTAATGGATAATTATATAGAAATACAATAAAATATATATTCATGATTACATAATTTGATATATACAAAAAAAGGTAAAATATTGAAAGTTGGAGAAGAATGAATAAAAAATTTAGTTATATATATATATATATATATATATATATATATATATATACACATATACGTGGTGGTGAACTATGTAAATAATCTACTTCTAAACATATTATAAACACGTTTTTTAGAGGATAGAACCCTACAATAAATTGTCAAGAATATTTTATTCAAAGTTGAAATGAAATCTTTTTTAATCATTAAACGAAAAAGATTTGATTCTGAGTGTTTACGAATATTGTTATTAATTCTTTATTTTACTGTCGTTATTCATCACCAATGTCTTTACAAAAGAT
Organism: Solanum pennellii; assembly: GCF_001406875.1. NCBI lineage: Eukaryota > Viridiplantae > Streptophyta > Magnoliopsida > Solanales > Solanaceae > Solanum > Solanum pennellii. Next base: position 29,569,824 of record NC_028638.1, read on the forward strand.
ACATATGATATGCAATTTTTTCACTGTCTATATTTGTATGTTGGAAAAGTTTAAAAACATTATATTCATTAATTGCATGAGTTTTTCTCCTATTCAATGCTGCTAAATACAAAATTTAAATATTATACATCTTATACAATTAGTTGCGTACTTGATAAATTAATTTAAATATAAAAACACATCTCTTGGAGTTCAATGAAATAACGAATGTTGCTCAAATAATTTGGATTAGAAGATGTCTTGGTAGGTCCCTCATTCAAAATCATACGCAGTCGATGACACTACTTTGATAGACAAAAGACAAATTTCATTGTTTATGTTTCGATCAATATGGTTAAAACTTTATTGTTTTGGGATATTTAATCTAAATTTTATAAGGTGGTAATTATTTCTTTTATAT
>NC_028638.1:29571545-29574272 GCF_001406875.1 Solanum pennellii
TATATATATATATATATATATATATATATATATAATTTAAAGAATGTTTAGTCAAACTTTTCGTCATGACCCAAAAACACTAGTGATGATAATATCTTTTAACATTTCTCTAGTAAGTAAGTTGATCTTATAGCTCGGTAATAGAAATTATAGGCTATTACACGGAACAGAAGAATAAGAAAAACAAAGAATAATGATAGAAGTTAAATAAAGAAGGGAGAATCAAGAAACACAAAGTTTCACAAAGATTACGTATCAGTCGGTGTTTAAGCTACTATTCATGACAAAATTATAAAGAAAGTAAAAATATGCAGAACTATCTCCGAACACAAAACGAAGACTACTCCAGCAAACATAGAAGGAGATATACAACTCTAAATGGTAGGGGTTCACCCAAGTCTCCTATCCACGCCTAGTCCACACGAGGCACAAACCAATGCTAAGAAATCGTATTACAATCGAACCTTTTAAGTTGTTAGAAGTAGGCCTATGGTGAAATAAATTGAGCCAGAGAACATCTCATTTAGGGACTTAAATATGTAAGGCTAGGCTAGCCTCAGACAAAATCTCGATTCGGTGAAGTCTTGGGCCAACCAAGAATGGGTGGTGTGTAATATCTAGGATTGGTAGATATTTTTTTTGTTTCCAAGATATTAAGAAACTCATATGACCTCACAAAATAGAATTCGGGTGAGTAGAACTCCAATAAACCATTTTTGCATAAATGGGATAGTTTAAAATGCCAAGGGAAGAAGGCATGTTGTAAAAAAAAACTTTCAGGGAATTCAAAGTTGTAGTACTTCATGCAATCTGCTATAGCGTGCTGCACCCACTAAAGCAAGAGTGTGGATGCTCTATAATGTGGTACGTAAGGATTTAATATATAACAAGTCTCAAAATCTCCTATTTTCCTTATAGTTATTCTTGAGATTGAGAGGAGCGATTTAGGGTTGTTTGCACCTATTTTTCCATGAAATTTGTTAGTTAAGGTAAATTTGTTACTCCGTAATCTTATAAAAAGATTCTTAAGTCCCTTAAAATCTAATATATTACTATTATGTTAGGGTTTTGATTTGATTTAAAGATGGAAAAAGACATAAGTTGGGGAGAATGATCATGAATAGGCCCATGGTTACGATTTGGCTATAATCCGGGTGATGTCTAGGACATCTATGATTGATTGTTTTGTTTTTTATTGTTTTAAATAAGAAAAAGTGAAGACACTTTAAAAGGGAAAATTTGGTTCTTTCGAATTTCCAAAGGGCTTGATTTGAGGTAGGTGATGTTTTATATTATTTGGTTTGTGTATGTATGCATGTGTACTACTTTATTGTTTCATTCATGCAATACATGTTAGGGAAAGTATAGAAAACATATGAAATGATATCATCTTGATAATCTTATGCATAAACCCGATTATGTGAAATGTGATTGAAAGTGTTATTTTTCATTGTGTTTGTGGTTGTTCATGATTGTTAGTGATTGATGGTTAGATTAGGTGACATATTGGTACAAGAATACTAATGGTTGGCTCAGATACCACGTCTATTATGAATTCTAATGGTTGGCTTGGATTCCATGCCTAGTATGATTACTAATATTGATTGGCCCAGGTACCACACCAATACACTAACAATTTGTATGTGGTTTCAATGAGAGAATTGGGTATGTGTATTTTTTGGTACCCTTAGAGGACTCGTATTTGTAAATGTGTTCATGTGGGATATGCATCCAGTTCTTTTGGTTTCATAATATTGTGACTACAGTCCATCCATGTTAGTGATTGTTGTTCTATGTCTTGAACATTGTTATTACATGTCATGACCTTAAAATGGACATGATGAAACTCGTCTAATCTAACCAATAAAGGTCATCGTAAATCCAATAATAAGAAAGAAAGTGGAAGTAAACTAATAATAAAATAAGTGCGGAGAACTTAGCCATTCTCAAATACCCTTATAACCTGATTGTTACGTGTACAAACCACTAGTGTGATGATGCAACGTTTGAAAGATAGATTCAAGTATCCGTGTATTTTTTTCTTGAATAAAACAAGAACATATATAAGGAACAAAAGGACTAGCTGGTATTACTAGCAACTACCCCTCAAGTGTCCATAATAACCCTCAAATGTAGATAGAGGAAGAATAATCACACAGATCTGGGCTCAAAAGCTACAAAAGTTTAAAAACAAGGAATGAATGTAAAAAACAACATAGTACTCCACAAGTAACCCACTAATATTATATAAACCTATCTTGAAATGATAACTTCTCTCATCCCAACCGAACCTCCACAACTACAACCTGCACAACTAGAGTTACTCCCATAATTATCCACGACATTATGGAATACCTAAAGGCAATATTTTAGATCCTTATCCACTTTTGAACCATATTATTATATAGGATTCATCTTGTAAGGTCTCTAACCTTTGTTGTCATCACAACCATTAATGTTCTCGCGAGATCTACTGTCACGACCCAAAACCAGGCCGCGACTGGCACCCACACTTACCCTCCTATGTGAGCGAACCAACAAATCTAAACCTTAACATTTCAATTTAATATCAACAGAAAGTAATGCGGAAGACTCAAACTCATTAATAAAAACCAATTCAATAACTTCTAAGATTCAACATCTATTATTCCCCAAAATCTGGAAGTCATCACCACAAGAACATCTATGATCAAATTACTAAACTAAGAGTATTCTAAGAAGCTAAAA
>NC_028638.1:29581460-29592926 GCF_001406875.1 Solanum pennellii
GTCCGTCCTGCTGCTCCGTCACAGAGTTCAGAGACTAGATTTTTACCAAGAGTCTGTGACGGCGCGTCACGCCTGTGACGGTCCGTCCTGCCATGTCGTCACGAAGTTCAGAAAGTCGATTTCAGTACCCAAATTTCAGAATTCTAAGTGTTTTGGAACGAGACCCCCTCGACGGTCCGTCGTGCCCATGACGGTCCGTCGTGGGTTCCGTCGTCTCAGCCAGTTTTTCCAGAAATAAAATCTGCTGCTTAAAACGACTAAACAGGTCGTTACATCTAAAACCTCTCTCTAGATTATAGAGTAATGACTATTACATGGGAAAATAATTGGTAAACAACCCTAAAATTTGCATAAGACACTTTCTCAATGGAAGGATCAATCAAATCTTGAGGAACTTTGAGTTTCCCATTATCGCTGACATTCTGAAAATGCATAAAACAAGAGTTAGAAGAAGAGTGTTATAGAACTCAACTCTATCACACGACTTAAGAGTAATAAATGAGATGAAGCTTTCTAACAACTTGTAGCCTTCTATTCATAAATGTGGCACACTTCCACTAATGAAAATTCTCTATGTGATATGACTTGTCAGATTCAGAGAACCTTTTAAATCTAGTTGTGATACATCTTTGTAGAATATGGATGAATGGAATATCTGGAGCTATGAGTTTCCTCCGTGATCCTCTCTTGGAGCCTAGCCACCATTCGTACATATAATCTTCCTTGATGTCTCAATACACCATCTACCATTGTTCAGAAGTTAATACTTTTTTGCTGATGAATATTTGCCTTCAATTCAAGCAAGTAGGATCTTGGTCTTGTTTTTCTTTCATTTCAGACACTAATGATAATTAAACCCCATTCATCACCACTACTCCTCCTTTTATGGAATCCATAGTCGGACATCTAATCATGCAATTCTATGAACATACTTCCCTAACTCTTATTCCTCAACATGGGCGATATTACCTATAAATACCGTGCTTAAGGCATCAACAAAAACATTAGACTTATTTTTGTGATAAATAATACTCATGTAATAATCCTTTAGTAATTCTAAACACCTCCTTAGTCTGTGATTAAGATCTTTCTAACTCAACAACATATTCAAGGCTCTTGTGATTATTGAATGCATAAACATGAACACCATCAAATAAAGATGACATCTATTTAAAACGAATAATACAACAACCAACTTTAAGTTATGGGTTGGAAATTCTTCTCATGAACTTTCAACTGTCTGGAGGCATAGGCTACACCTTTGCAATTCTATATTACGACACAACACAAACAAACTCTAGATGCATCACAATAACCATAAAACATTTAGTACCTTCCGGTAAGGTCAAAACTGGCGCAGTAGCCAACTTCTTTTTCGATTCTTGAATGTTTTTCTCAAAAGCTTTATACTATTGAAACTTAATTGTCTTCTGAGACAATTTGGTCAAAGTAGGCTAAATAGACGAGAACCCATTTACATACCTTCAATAATAGCCAGCCAAATCCAAGAAATACCTAATATCGGGTTAAGATCTGGGTCTAGGACAATTCTTCACTACTCTATCTTTTGAGTATCATCTGTAATTCCCTCTCCAGACACAATGTGGACTTGGAATTCTACTCACTCAAGCCAAAACTCACACCTAAAGAATTTGATATACAACTCTCTGTCCTATAAAGTGTGGAGAACTATTCTAAGATAGCTAATATGATACTCTTCATTTCTTGAATAAATCAGTATGCCGTCAATGAAGACGATAACAAACATATATATAAGTTTTGAATACCCTATTCCTAACGTTTATGAATGCCGCAGGCGCATCGGTCAAACAAAAGAACATGACCAAACATGCATAATGACAATAATGGTTTCTGAAAGTTGTCTTTGAAATATCGCATTCCCTTATTCTTAACTGATCGTATCCAGATCTGAGATCTATCTTAGAGAAACAGGTAGCACCCTGAAGTTGATTGAAAAGATCATTATTCCTTGGAAGAGGATACTTGTTCTAAATGGTAACCTTATTCATCTGACAGTAATCTATACACATCCTAAGGGAACCATCTTTCTTTCTCACAAACAAGATCGGAGCGCCCCAAGGTGACACCCTTGATCGAATAAAGCCCTTATCTAGGAGATCCTTTAACTTTTTTTAAGCTCTTTCAATTCTAGTGTATCCATTCTATATGGCGGAGTAAAGATAGGAGGAAAATCTGGAAAAATATCTATATCTAAATCTATATCTCTCTTAGGAGGAAATCCATGAAGATTATCAAGAAAGACTTCTCGAAACTCTTTTACTACTTAAATTTACTGAATATGTTGTACCTCAATATTAGAGTGGATAACTCGGACTATGTAATAAACATACCCTTTAGAAACTAACTTCCTTGTCTGAAGGTACGAAATGAAATGACCCTTAGGCACTACTGAACTACTTTTCCACTCTAAGACCGGCTTTTTAGAAACTATAACTTGGAAACTCGAGTCCTACTAAATTGAGGTATAACATGCATGAAGAATGTCCATACAAATAATGACATTGAAATCTACGATGTCTAACTCAATTAAATCAGCCATGGTACTCTTGTGATTGTCGGAAAATGAGACAATCATGATAGATTGTCTCGGCTAGAATGGACTCACTAACATGTGTAGAAGTACTGAATGGTTCACTAAGTTTCTCAGCAATAACATAAAAATTCATAGAAACATATGATTTATAAAGAATAAATCCGCTCGTGGATCTAGCAAAGGATAAACACTAAAGTCAAAGACTTGAATCATACCAATGACAACATCTGAGGAATATTTTTGCTCTTGGCGACTATTGATAGAATATAAGCAGTTTGTTCATCCGTAAGTACGAAAGTATCCCCTGTAGGTGCAACTCTTTCTAGTGGAGCAACTAAAGAAGACTCGCTATATTGCCCCATTACCATTACCCTTCTTGTTCTTTGGAAATTCTTGCATGAAATGACCATTCTGACCACACTTAAAACGACCAGTGGAGCCCTCACAACAAGTAACTGAGTTGTTCCTTCCACACTTGGCGCATGCAAGAGTCTTACTACCCCCTTGTGCCATGATACCCTGAGAATAAGCAGGTTTATCTCTGAGGGTCTTACTATTGTATTCACTTTTGTTATTAGGAACAGGTGCGCTAGCACATGATGTACTAGGTCCTTTCCATTTTTGTTTGAATGATGACAGGTTGACATTACTCTTCTTTTGTACCGACTATGAGATGACTAAGGAACTAACATTTAACTGTCTATGAAGACTCTAAAATAACTAGGATGGATGTCAGGACAGGAAGCGTGGTCATCCTAACAAATGAAATACTAAAAAGAACTAAAAAGCAATAAAAAGGAGTCCTTGAAAATGCAACCAGGCTCACCAACCAACTTTGGAGTGCTCAACTAGATCAACAATGCGTTGGATATCGATCCTAGTTACCTATATCTACATCATAATAAAATGCAAGACAACTGACACCATTACATTGAATGTACGGGTATGCGAGTTGGAGTGCTAAACACAACTTAAGCTTGAAAAGAATCTATAGAACTTACCTGGATCAACTCAACTCAACATAACTTAAGTCATTTCAATATAAAGTAGTCTAACACAAGTGCAATATAAAGAAAAGTTTTTTAAAAACATGATGTCAACTGTGTTATATGCAAGGCTACAATATAACTCTAAAATGTATGTAAGAATAAAATAACTGTATATAGAAGAATACAATTACCTCTATGGAGTTTCTCTATTTGAAAACCATCACGTAAGAGTTATTGTGAAGATACAAAGTTTTTCCTCATATTGCCAAGGCCGTCCTATACCTTGCCGAGGTATAAAACCTGAACTACTAAGTGGATCCACTAGTCTAAGCTAAAAACCACTAAAGGAACCATCTAAAAGGTATGGACCTTTATAACCATGATGGCTTCTTGGTTATAGGTGTTGTGAGTTGTCTGAACTCTCCCTCATGTCGGTGCGCAATACTACTCCCAAAAATATGATATTAGATCTTATGCTTAAAGATATACTTCTTTCAGTTATTTGAGATTACTGCTAAAAAACTTAGCTCAAAGGCTATCTTGAAAATCAAAGTTTTCTTTCTTGCTTCATTTAGAGAGCGATTACTCTTTTCTGAAAACTAGCTCGAAGACTCTTTGGAAATCGATGTTTCCTTTCTTGTTTGAATGTGAAAAAACATTTTCAACCCTTTTTGGAATACATACTCCCCATATACTTTTGAAGAAATGAACTTCAATCTTTACACTTTAATATTTAATCAACTTGAAATTTATGTCTTAAAACAAAGTAAAGCATTCGAAAAAGACTTTTGGACAATTCTAAGAACTCCTCTTAATTCGACTCCTACTTCTCTTGACATTGATCTTAACTTTCCTTGAATTGGATTATGGATTCAAGGTTAATGAGCTCATGTTTATGGATGATTTAATTATGGTTAGATGTATCTTAGAGTGTCAGAATCAACTAAGAAACATGTGTTCATTGCTAAGGAACAAGTGTGAAAAGGTGGGAAAGAAATGGGAAAGACTTGCCTCCCTAGCGCTCTGAAAGGAGCGGGGAGCCAGAGGGAAAAGATCAGAGACTGTCCTGGGGGAAGTGGATGGTGTGTCACCCCCAGGATGAAAGTTCAGAGCCCTTTTTGGGGCACGCTGACTAGCGCGACCGCCCCACCCCTATTCCTAGGTGTTCGCTTTTAATCTCTTAACCCTCTAAACTTCATTGGTTCTTTCCCCAAACACTTAGAATCATTTATATTCTCAAAAAAAAAAAGATTCAACTCGAAATTACACTCAGAAACATGAATCAAATCATTAATAACTTAAACAACACAACCCACAAGAATTCGAATGAATATCATCAAGAATTCAAAGGATTTACTCTCAAAATCAAATATATTTCACTGAATTAAATCATGATTGGTACGTGTCCGAACTAACCAACTTTATGTGGTTTAACATACCCTGTAGGGATCAGCTCTCAATTAAATCCACAAGCTAAACTCGACGATCTTGATGAATCTTGCTTCTTTTCTCCTTTCTTCTATTCTTTTCTCTTCTCTCAAAACCCTGATTCTTTTTCTAAAAGTGTAAACTAACTGCGTTCAATTTAGAACGTTAACTAACCACCTAACCGAATTAAAATAAAAGGGTAAGGAAAATATCAAACTACCCTTCTAAAATCCGGTTTTGACTTTTCTTATTCGAACAACGCAACTTTAATAGATTAATAACTCACTCATACGAACTCAAAATTGCGCAAACTCGGTGGACTTGGAAATATAATTTCAATACATTTCCTTCCATATCTGGAATTGCTTCTAACTTATCTTGAGCTAAAACTATCGTCATTTGAAGATGGCCAAAACTCAACTTATTCTAACTTAACAAAATTTCCAGATTTTAATTCTTTCCAATAATGACTATTTTGAATTATTAGCTTCTTCCTTTTGTTATTTCAATTTGAAAGATGTTACATGATGCTACTCCTTCTCTTTCTTTTAAGTGCAAATTATGATCCATAGGCGTTTTCCGGACTTCGCATTTAGCCGTGTACTTCAAAATATGAGAGTGAGCTACTTCCATGCGAAATGCCACATATTTTATTCATTTTTATATCATTCTTTCAGACATTGAGGCTACTTGGTACTTTTTTATTTGCTACCATTATACATTTTAGTTAGATGTTTTAATACAATGACTTTCAGTTTTTTGGGATATAGTAAAACCTCAATAAATAAATATAGGCGGGACCAGAAGGTTTTAATACAATGACTTTCAATCTTTCAGATGTTTTAATAATAAAGAATGAATTGAGATTTAATGAAGGTTAATTTTAATTATATCAAAAACATTGTATTTTACAATTTATGTATCATATTTATTGATTTCAGATAAAATATTCTACATAAAGTACAATGAATACGTCATAATCATTATATCTTACTAATTTCATTGTGATGTATGGATAATAAGAGCACACAAGATGTATTATCATAAATGATTTTAGTGTAGGATATTAGAATTCTATAAAGTGGGACAAACTGATCCATAAAATATTAATGTTTTGGGTGCTATAGATTTTGTAATCCCTACTTGGACAACATATGTTTAGCAAGAGACAATCGTAAATTATTTTCGGTACTGTAAAATTCGTTTTGGGGATGCAATTTCAGAGAACTTGAATGAACCCACTTATGAAAACTTCATTCATGAACTCGAGGTCATGATTAATTATCTAGGTTACCACAATATAGTGAATGGAAATAACCTGTTGGATTATTCGAGTGAAAGTGATACATGTTCGGAGGTCCAGAGCTTAGAAAACTGTGGATACAATAGAAAAAAATAATACCGATGATAAAGTTGAAGACGATATTACACCTTGGAATTAGTTTAGAACTCTTCTAAATTTTATGGTGCAGTTCAAAAAGATAACATCGGAGCTCTTAGATGCAATAAGAAAAGTTAGAGATGAGTTTCAACTAGATTTAAACTTTAAGAAAAAACAGAACACAATAGGATCATATTTCTTTTAATTTTTTTACATATGTTTGTACTTTTAAATACTTATTAATTTATGATATTAATGGTACCATATATTTAGATATGGGTCGTCTGAAAATATATTATCTTATTGAAATTGGTGATTTTTCCATTGGCCCAAGACGGGGCCGGAGAAAAATATTATTTTAAAGAGATTATTAATTTACTGAGCATTAATTTATAGAGGGTTTACAGTATTTTTATAGACTTCCGCCACTATTTTGTTTAATTTAAAGACAGTTTATTTGTTGTACTCTTATAATTCGAGTCAGCATCGTATGATGTTGCATGAGTTTGATTGTCAAGTGTTAGTGTAGGTGCATCATGATGATTTGAGATGTAACATCCCCGTTCTGCAAATTGTTCCATCTTTGCATGGATTACCATTGAAGATAGGTTTTTTCATGCGGCAATAAAACCCTATCCTTTAAATCACAAACATTTCATGTTGAAATAAGATCCGGTCCATTGAATAACGATCACTTATATTAAATTAATCAAATTCATATGAATGCTCACAAGAATTTTGAGTGTCAATGAAATATATGTAAAGAGGACCTACCATATTTCGTAGATCATTATATTTGGAAAATGAATAAATTGTATTCCTAGTTCATTGTGTTTGGAAAATTAACTAGTCATATTCCTAGATCACTATATTTGAGAAATTAATAAATTGTATTCCTACTTCATGTGCAAAATTAGTTTATTGCATTCCTAATTTCTTTTGAAATCACATTTAAAGAAAATATGAAATATATAGAGATGGTTTGCCATAATTAATTTGGGAAGTCAATAATGTTTTGTTCCTATTTTTTTTCCAAATAAGATTTGTTGATATTTCGTTACTAATACATATCTATATGGGTATAAACATATAAGCCTTTTATTTTCAGAAACTTTGCGAGGAAATGATCTGAAAAGAAATGTAGAAAAAAAATCTTGTATCGTTGTTTAGTTTTAATGGAAAAGGGTAAATGATTATAAGCTTCTTGAAATCGATTAAAAAGAAAAGTAAGCGAAAAATATGTAAAGTATTTGGTTTTGTTCATTTTTCCATGTTCGTTTCGATGCGATTTCAGTTTGATTCTTCAATATGATATAAATTATATTTAAGTGTGGTGACTACATTATCATTGTTCATTTGAAAATGGATGGAATATCTATAGTGATAAACAATTGTACAAAGTAATTTTTGGTATAGTTTATTACATGGACAAATTAAGATGTTGAAATAATTATCTATTATTAATCTTAATTTTCACGTTAATCTTACTTATTTATTAATTATTGAAATTTGTCTGCAATCATAAAAAAAACTTTCTTGTATTTATGGGACTGTACTAATACTATTTTTTTCTAGTATCGAAGATAAGAAAATAATACAAATGGTTCCATGTTTTGAGGGGAAATATATCTTAGATATTTAGCCTAACAAAAATCTTGTTCAACTTCTTTTTACTTTCACTCTATTTGCATTTTAGTAGGTATATTATTTATATTTAAATTTTGTTTGTGGCGTCATTATTCGTTCATCACAAGCTTGGTGCTCAGGCCAAGACAAACTACATTATCATACATATTCGAGTGTCTACATAAGCTTAATATATATGACATTGTAATTCATTGTTCTTAACAATAATAATTAGGATACATAGCAAACTGTTCTTGTATGTATGAAAGTTGTGTAGTGCGTGATATCAATTTAGAATTTATTTACTACCTTAGAGGGATGAACTCCAAAAAAGTGATTTTTAAATTATGTAAATACCCCAAGCTTATGAAAAAAAACTAACTAAAAAACTTCATGCTACAGTTTACAAACCCCATACCCGCACTAGACCCTCCATGCTAAAAGCTACCACTTTCAAGTTCCAACTCCCCCAAATTACCCAGGTGCCAACGTCCACAAATTTTCCAACAGATGCATTTTCTCCCTTCAATGCAACTTCTAATTTCTTTTCTATTTATATCAATCAAATGTAGAATTTCATCATCTTTCTTTTGGGCTTATGTGCAGTGACAAATTACATCGGCCCGCATACCTATTTTATAACTGCTTAACATACAGAACCCCTCAAAGTCCTATACTTTTTAAATTAACAGTTAAATTTTTGGAAATATTGTACCTATAAATTCACCCCACTTATACTCTTGTCTTCTTATTCTAGCTCAAATTCTTCATTCTCACATTGATTTCGGTACATCATCCATTAATGTTATTCAATTTTTTCAAAAATTATAGATTTGCTATAAACAACTAAATGATTCCTTTGAATTTTACTAATACACATAAACACATGGAATGAATATTGTTATTACTTACCCCTCTATACTTCAAACAATCAAGAATCAACACACGTCGACTAAAATCAAAATATCGAAGTATAGTTTTCCAAATAACAAGATATCAAAACATACTGTTGATTGGGTGATGAAAGTTATTTATTTCAAAGGGTCCAATAATTTTGTACATGAATTTACGGTATGAAGGCACTTTCCAGAGATAATGTTTGTTGACGACGAGCTGGTATCATTGACACTTTCACTTATCTTAAATTCGTTGCGCAAGAAATGCATGCTCTTGAAGATGAAGCACCAAACATTGTGGAAGAAAAAATAAAAAAATTATGAGACTGCGAAAGAAGAGGGGCAAGAAAAAAATGAAGAAAACCTCCTAATTCAAAATAAGTAAAATCAAAGTCGAGCGAAAGGATAGCTTCCTTGATAGTGTATCTGATAATTGAGTTCCTTCTCCAACTAAATGGATTTCAATATCTTAAGAGTTTTGTCTCATGCATAATGAATGGATGTGTGTATATAATTGCCTAATTCAATGTGAATTATGAAAAATAGAACATTTCTTATTAAAACTTTTGTCGCTTTGTGCTATCTATCTCTTCATAAAATAATGTCGACTTATTGCCATTGGAAAGCTAAGACATTAAATTATTCCAAAAGGTATAATATAAATATTGTTGTATGATATTATAAATTTTAGAAAACGAAAACCTTAAAAAAATTAAAAAGTGTTTGATGCCCTGCATACTTTACCCATTTTACTCTTTTTCGCACAAAATTTTGGAAATGAAAAACGTATTTCGATCTCCATAGTCCAACAATTCCTTCTACTGCAATACCACAAATAATATAATTTGATACTACAAAGTCAAAGAATTGTAATCCCCCCACCACAAACATATAGAGTATGGATACAATTGCACAGTTAAATCACATAATGAAGTATGTAGACAATCATAATGATATATTAGCACACTATAGCTTAAATATGAATCTCATGACGAGGTAACCACGTGTGTACTCTACCATTCATTTATCATACAACATATTCATTTTTTATGGATGAAAGTCGTACAAATACTTTAATACACTCATAATTATCGCTTCTTAGTCTCTAATGGATGTAGATCCTTCCCATAATACAAAGGTAAGATCATAGTTGACACAACACACACAACCCCACTATAGGTGTATTCCTCACGATTGTTAAAAATCGTTTCGATTTAGGAGGAAAATAATGGTTAATCAGAATGTACATGGAGAATTGGTTTCCCATTGGTGGAAGAAGATTTTCATCATTTACATATGTAGCACAATGAAACATCTATTTCCCCAAATGTTACACAACGTTGAGTACTTCCTTGATTCAAACAAAGAAAAGGTATGACCAAGGTTAATAAAAGCTTTAACTATATTTGACTGACTTGCAATCCGATGAATTTTAAATTTGCGGAAAATTACCCCTAACAAATCCAATATTTATAGTTGATACATTTAATCAAATGAAGAATGTATATATACGATATCATAGTTCTAGGAATCTCAATACTAGGCTACCACGTGCAACACACGTGTGGTAAACCTAATAAACAAAAACAAAAAAGTCTTGATCTTGCAAACTTAGCGAAAGAAAACTTACTCATATAACAAATTTGAAAATAAAACAAATCCCTAATTGTTATGCATTTGTACCGTCTTTGTTGATGGGAAAGGGGATACTGAAGCTCGACATATTGGACAGTTTTTTTTCCGTAGCAACCATTTTCTGATGCAACATGCATGATATTCATGTTCACACCCAATTTTCCCAATAGTCTCTTCATGTTTAAATTTCCCAAGACATATGCTACAAATCTCTTTTGTATTCGTTGGATTTTTTACTCCATCTTTAGGAACAACAACATGATGAATTCTTGTGTTAAAATACCTCAATATATCTTCGTCCTCTTTTTCCTCCATGTAAGCCTCAGACTGACCTTGAAGATTGTCTGCTACATCTGCCCTTAAGATTCTCTCTATGGAATCACGATCACTTACATTACTTATAACAAGATCAACAGAAGAAACATGTGAGTTACTCATATTTCAATACCAATAATAAAAGATAATATTAAACAAAGAACACTGTTGAGATTTTTTTGAGTTCTTGAAAACAGCACAAAGAGAAAAATAAAAGTGAATAATAATTTTAGAATGACAGGAAACTTTATAGAGAAATGACCTACCATATTTTCTACCTTAATAGGAAAATTAATTAATTGCATTCCTAGTATATTTGAAAAACAATAAATTGGATTCCTAGTTGAAGTAGAAAATTAATATATTGTATTTCTAATTCATTTGGAAAATTAATAAATTGTATTCGTAGTTCTTGTGTAAAATCTATAATTGTGTTCCTAGTTTTTGCAAAAAATCTCTAATTATAATCCTTGTTCATTTGGAAAAATAATAAATTGTATTCCTTGTTATGGGGTAAATCAATTAGTTACATTCCTACTGTCATTTGGAAAAATAATAAATTGTATTCCTAGCTAATGGGGGAAATCAATAAGTTACATTCCTACTTTGTTTTGGAATTAA
>NC_028638.1:29593186-29643425 GCF_001406875.1 Solanum pennellii
AAGAATGTTTAGACAAACTTTTCGTCATGACCCAAAAACTCTAGTTATGATAATGTCTTTTAACATCTCTCTAGTAAGTAAGTTGATCTCATAGCTCGGTAATAGAAATTATAGGCTATTACACGGAACAGAAGAATATGAAAAACAATGAATAATGATAGAAGTTAAATAAGGAAGGGAGAATCAATAAACACAAAGTTTCATCAAGATCACGTATCAGTCAGTGTTCAAGCTACTATTCATATCAAAATTATAAAGAAAGTAAAAATATGAAGAAATTTCTCCGAACACAAAACAAAGAGTACTCCAGCAAACATAGAAGGAGATATACAACTCTAAATGGTAGGGGTTCGCCCAAGTCTCCTATCCAAGCCTAGTCCACACGATGCACAAACCAATGCTGAGAAATCGTATTACAATCGAACCTTTTAAGTTGTTAGAAGTAGGACTATGGTGAAATAAATTGAGCCAGAGAACATCTCATTTAGGGACTTAAAAATGTTAGGCTAGGCTAGCCTCAGAAAAAATCTCGATCCGGTGAAGTCTTGGGCCAACCAAGAATGGGTGGTGTGTAATATCTAGGATTGGTAAATATTTTGTTGTTTCCAAAATACTAAGAAACCCATACGACTTCACAAAATAGAATTCGCGTGAGTAGAACTCCAATAAACCATTTTTGCATAAATGGGATAGTTTGAAATACCAAGGGAAGAAGGCATGTTGTAAAAAAAAACTTTTCAGGGAAAATAAAGTTGTAGTACTTCATGCAATGTGGTATAGCGTGCTGCGCCCACTAAAGCAAGAGTGTGGATGCTCTATAATGTGGTACGTAAGGATTTAATATATAACAAGTCTCAAAATCTCCTATTTTCCTTATAGTTATTCTTGAGATTTAGAGGAGCGATTTAGGGTTGTTTGCACCTATTTTTCCATCAAATTTATCAGTTAAGGTAAATTTGTTACTCCGCAATCTTATAAAAAGATTCTTAAGTCCCTTAAAATCAAATACATTACTATTAGGTTAGGGTTTTGATTTGACTTAAAGATGGAAAATGACATAAATTGGGGAGAATGATCATGGATAGGCCCATGGTTACGATTTGGCTATAATCCGGGTGATTTCTAGGACATCTATGCTTGATTGTTTTGTTTTTTATTGTTTTAAATAAGAACAAGTGAAGACACTTTAAAAGGGAAAATTTGGCTCTTTAGAATTTCCAAAGGGCTTGATTTGAGGTAGGTGATGCTATATATTATTTGGTTTGTGTATGTATGCATGTGTACTACTTTATTGTTTCATTGATGCAATACATGTTGGGGAAAATATAGAAAACATATGAAATGATATCATGTTGATAATCTCATGCATAAACCCGATTATGTGACATGTGATTGAAAGTGTTATTTTTCATTGTGTTTGAGGTTGTTCATGATTGTTTGTGATTGCTGGTTAGATTAGGTAACATATCGGTACAAGAATACTAATGGTTGGCTCAGATACCACGTCTATTATGAATTCTAATGGTTGGCTTGGATTCAATGCCTAGTATGATTACTAATATTGATTGGCCCAGGTACCACACCAATACAATAACAATTTGTACGTGGTTTCAACGAGAGGATTGGGTATGTGAATTTTTTGGTTCCCTTAGAGGACTCGTATTTGTCACTGTGTTCATGTGGGATATGCATCCAGTTCTTTTGGTTTCATAATATTTGTGACTACAGTCCATCCATGTTAGTGATTGTTGTTCTATGTCTTGAACATTGTTATTACATGTCATTACCTTAAAATGGACATGATGAAACTTGTCTAATCTAACCAAGATAGGTCATCGTAAATCCAATAATAAGAATGAAAGTGGAAGTAAACTAATAATAAAATAAGTGCGGAGAACTTAGCCATTCTCAAATACCCTTATAACCAGATTGTTACGTGTACAAACCACTACTGTGATGATGCAGCGTTTGAAAGATAGATTCAAGTATCCGTGTATTTGTTTCTTGAATACAACAAGAACATATATAAGGAACAAAAGGACTCGCTGGTATTACTAGCAACTACCCCTCAAGTGTCCATAATAACCCTCAAATGTAGATAGAGGAAGAATAATCACACAGATCTGGGCTCAAAAGCTACAAAAGTGTAAAAACAAGGAATGAATGTAAAAAACAACATAGTACTCCACAAATAACCCACTAATATTATATAAACCTATATTGAAATGATAACTCCTCTCATCCCAACCGAACCTCAACAACTACAACCTGCACAACTAGAGTTACTCCCATAATTATCCACGACATTAAGGAATACCTAAAGGCAATATTTTAGATCCTTATCCACTTTTGAACCATAATATTATAGAGGATTCATCTTTTAAGGTTTCTAACCTTTGTTCTCATCACAACCATTAATGTTCTCGCTAGATCTACAACCTCTCTCTAGATTATAGAGTAATGACTATTACATGGGAAAATAATTGGTAAACAACCCTAAAATTTGCATAAGACACTTTCTCAATGGAAGGATCAATCAAATCTTGAGGAACTTTGAGTTTCCCATTATCGTTGACATTCTGAAAATGCATAAAACAAGAGTTAGAAGGAAGAGTGTTATAGAACTCAATTCTATCACACGACTTAAGAGTAATAAATGAGATGAAGCTTTCTAACAACTTGTAGCCTTCTATTCATAAATGTGGCACACTTCCCCTACTGAAAATTCACTATATGATATGACTTGTCAGATTCTGAGAACCTTTTAAATCTAGTTGTGATACATCTTTGTAGAACATGGATGAATGGAATATCTGGAGCTATGAGTTTCCTCTGTGATCCTCTCTTGGAGCCTATCCACCATTCGTACATATAATCTTCCTTGATGTCTCAATACACCATCTACCATTGTTCAGAAGTTAATACTTTTTTGCTGATGAATATTTGCCTTAAATTCAAGCAAGTAGGATCTTGGTCTTGTTTTTCTTTCATTTCAGACACTAATGATAATTCAACCCCATTCATCACCACTACTCCTCCTTTTATGGAATCCATTAGTCGGACATCTAATCATGCATTTCTATGAACATACTTCCCTAACTCTTATTCCTCAACATGGGCGATATTACCTATAAACATCGTGCTTAAGGCATCAACAAAAACATTAGACTTATTTTTGTGATAAATAATTCTCATGTAGTAATCCTTTAGTAATCCTAAACACCTCCTTAGTCTGAGATTAAGTTCTTTCTAACTGAACAACATATTCAAGGCTCTTGTGATTAGTGAATGCATAAACATGAATACCATACAAATAAATATGACATCTATTTAAACGAATAATACAAAAATCAAATTTAAGTTATGGGTTGGAAATTCTTCTCATGAACTTTCAATTGTTTGGAGGCATAGGCTATACCTTTGCAATTCCATATTACGACACAAACCAAACCAACTCTAGATGCATCACAATAACCATAAAACATTTAGTACCTTCCGGTAAGGTCAAAACTGGCGCAGTAGCCAACTTCTTTTTCGATTCTTGAAAGTTTTTCTCACAAGCTTTATACTATTGAATCTTAATTGTCTTCTGAGTCAATTTGATCAAAGTAGGCGAAATAGACGAGAATCCATTTACATACCTTTTATAATAGCCAGCCAAATCCAAGAAATACCTAATATTGGGTTAAGATGTGGGTCTAGGACAATTCTTCACTACTCTATCTTTTGAGTATCAACTTTGATTCCCTCTCCAGACACAATGTGGTCTTACAATTCTACTCACTCAAGCCAAAACTCCCACCTAAAGAATTTTACATACAACTCTCTGTCCTTTAAAGTGTGGAGAACTATTCTAAGATATCTAATATGATACTCTTCATTCCTTGAATAAATTAGTATGCCATCAATGAAGACGATAACAAACATATATATAAGTTTTGAATACCCTATCCATAACGTTTATGAATGCCGAAGGCGCATCGGTCAAACCAAAGAACATGACCAAAAATGCATAATGACAATAATGGTTTTTGAAAGTTGTCTTTGAAATATTGCATTCCCTTACTCTTAACTGATCGCATCCAGATCTAAGATCTATCTTAGAGAAACAGGTGGCACCCTGAAGTTGATTGAAAAGATCATTATTCGTTGGAAGAGGATACTTGTTCTAAATGGTAACCTTATTCAACTGACAGTAATCTATACACATCCTAAGGGAACCATCTTTCTTTCTCACAAACAAGACCGGAGCGCCCAAGGTGAGACCCTTGGTCGAATAAAGCCCTTATCTAAGAGATCCTTTAACTTTTTTTTAAGGTCTTTCAATTCTAGTGTTTCCATTCTATATGGCGGAGTAAAGATAGAAGGAAAATCTGGAAAAATATCTATAACTAAATCTATATCTCTCTTAGGAGGGAATCCATGAAGATTATCAGAAAAGACTTCTGGAAACTCTTTTACTACTTAAATTTACTGAATATGAGGTACCTCAATATTAGAGTTGTTAACTTGGACTACGTAATAAACGCACCCTTTAGAAACTAACTTCCTTGTCTGAAGGTACGAAATGAAATGACCCTTAGGCACTGCTGAACTACTTTTCCACTCTAAGACCGGCTCTTTTAGAAACTAAAATTTGGCAACTCGAGTCCTACTAAATTGAGGTATAACATGCATCAAGAATGTCCATACAAATAATGACATTGAAATCTACGATGTCTAACTCAATTAAATCAGCCATGGTACTCTTGTGATTGTCGGAAAATGAGACAATCATGATAGATTGCCTCGGCTAGAATGGACTCACTAACAGGTGTAGAAATACTGAATGGTTCACTAAGTTTCTCAGCAATAACATAAAAATTCATAGAAACATATGATTTATAAAGGATAAATCCGCTCGTGGATCTAGCAAAGGATAAACACTAAAGTCAAAGACTTGAATCAATGACAACATTTGAGGAATATTTTTGCTCTTGGCGACTATTGATAGAATATAGGCAGTTTGTTCATCCATAAGCACGAAAGTATCCCCTGTAGGTGAAACTCTTTCTAGTGGAGCAACTAAACAAGACTCGCTATATTGCCCCATTACCATTACCCTTCTTGTTCTTTGGAAATTCTTGCATGAAATGACCATTCTGACCACACTTAAAATGACCAGTGGAGCCCTCACAACAAGTAACTGAGTTGTTCCTTCCACACTTGGCTCATGCAAGAGTCTTACTACCCCCTTGTGCCATGCTACCCTGAGAATAAGCAGGTTTATCTCTAAGGGTCTTACTATTGTACTCACTTTTTTTATTAGGCACAGGTGCACTAGCACATGATGCAGTTGGTCCCTTCCATTTTTGTTTGAATGATGACAGGTTGACATTACTCTTCTTTTGTACCGACTATGAGAAGACTAAGGAACTAACATCTAACTATCTATGAAGACTCTAAAATAACTGAGATGCATGTCAGGACAGGAACCGTGGTCATCCTAACAAATGAAATACTAAAAAGAACTAAAAGCAATAAAAAGGAGTCCTTGAAAATGCAACCAGGCTCACCAACCAACTTTGGAGTGCTCAACTAGATCAACAATGCGTTGGATATCGATCCTAGTTGCCTTTATCTACATCATAATAAAATGCAAGACAACTGACATCATTACATTGAATGTACGGGTATGCGAGTTGGAGTTCTAAACACAACTTAAGCTTAAAAAGAATCTATAGAACTTACCTGGATCAACTCAACTCAACATAACTTAAGTCATTGCAATATAAAGCAGTCTAAATCAAGTGCAATATAAAGAAAAGTTGTTTAAAAATATGATATCAACTGTGTGTATATGCAAGGCTACAATATAACTCTAAAATTTAAGTAAAAATAAAATAACTGTGTATAGAAGAATACAATTACCTTTATGGAGTTTCTCTAATTGAAAACCATCACGTAAGAGTTATTGTGAAGATACAAAGTTTTTCCTCATGTTGCCAAGGCCGTCCTATACCTTGCCGAGGTATAAAACCTGAACTACTAAGTGGATCCACTAGTCTATGCTAAAAACCACTAAAGGAACCATCTAAAAGGTATGGCCCTTTATAGTCATGATGGCTGCTTGGTTTATAGGTGTTGTGAGTTGTATGAACTCTCCCTCATGTCGGTGCACAATACTACTCCCAAAAATATGATATTAGATCTTTTGTTTAAAGATATACTTCTTTCAGTGATTTGAGATTACTGTTAAAAAACTTAGCTCAAAGGCTATCTTGAAAATCAAAGTTTTCTTTCTTGCTTCATTTAGAGAGCGATTACTCTTTTCTGAAAACTAGCCGGAAGACTCTTTGGAAATCGATGTTTCCTTTCTTGTTTAAATGTGAAAAAACATTTTCAACCCTTTTTGGAATACATACTCCCCATATACTTTTGAAGAAATGAACTTCAATCTTTACTCTTTAATATTTAATCAACTTGAAATTTATGTCTTAAAACAAAGTAAAGCATTCGAAAAAGACTTTGGATAATTCTAAGAACTCCTCTTAATTCGACTCCTACTTCTCTTGACATTGATCTTAACTTTCCTTGAATTGGATTATGGATTCAAGGTTAATGAGCTCATGTATATGGATGATTTAATTATGGTTAGATGTATCTTAGAGTGTTAGAATCAACTAAGAAACATGGGTTCATTGCTAAGGAACAAGTGTGAAAAGGTGGGAAAGAAATGGGAATGACTTGCGTCCCTAGTGCTCTGAAAGGAGCGGGGAGCCAGAGGGAAAAGATCAGAGACTGTCTTGGGGGAAGTGGATGGTGCGTCACCCCCAGGATGAAAGTTCAGAGCCCTTTTTGGGACACGCTGACTAGCGCGACCGCCCCACCCCTATCCCTAGGTGTTCGCTTTTAATCTCTTAACCCTCTAAACATCATTGGTTCTTTCCCCAAACACTTAGAATCATTTATATTCACAAAAAAAAGATTCAACTCGAAATTACACTCAGAAACATGAATCAAATCATTAGAACTTAAACAACACAACCCACAAGAATTCGAATGAATATCATCAAGAATTCAATGGATTTACTCTCAAAATCAAATATATTTCACTTAATTGCATCATGATTGGCACGTGTCCGAACTAACCAACTTTATGTGGTTTAACATACCTTGTAGGGATCAGCTCTTAATTAAATCCACAAGCTAAACTCGACGATCTTGATGAATTTTGCTTCTCTTCTCCTTTCTTCTATTCTTTTCTCTTCTCTCAAAACCCTGATTCTTTTTCTAAAAGTATAAACTAACTACGTTCAATTTAGAACGTTAACTAATCACCTAACCGAATTAAAATAAAAGGGTAAGGAAAATATCAAACAACCCTTCTAAAATCCGGTTTTGACTTTTCTTATTCGAACAACGCAACTTCAATAGATTAATAACTCACTCATACGAACTCGAAATTGCGCAAACTCGGTGGACTTGGAAAGATAATTTCAATATATTTCCTTCCATATCTGGAATTGCTTCTAACTTACCCTGAGCTAAAACTATCGTCTTTTGAAGATGGCCAAAACTCAACTTATTCTAACTTAACAAAATTTCCAGATTTTAATTCTTTCCAATAATGACTATTTTCAATTATTAGCTTCTTCCTTGTTATTTCAATTTGCGAGATGTTACATGATGCTACTCCTTCTCTTTCTTTTAAGTGCAAATTATGATCCATAGGCGTTTTTCGTACTTCGCATTTAGCCGCGTACTTCCAAATATGAGAGTGAGCTACTTCCATCCGGAATGCCACATATTTTATTCATTTTTATATCATTCTTTCAGACATTGAGGCTACTTGGTACTTTTTTTTTCTACCATTATACATTTTAGTTAGATGTTTTAATATAATGACTTTCGGTTTGTTGGGATACAGTAAAACCTCTATAAATAAATATAGGCGGGACCAGAAGGTTTTAATACAATGACTTTCAAACTTTCAGATGTTTTAATATTAAAGAACGGTTTGAGATTTAATGAAGGTTAATTTTAATTATATCAAAATCATTGTATCTTACAATTTATGTATAATATTTATTGATTTCAGATAAAATATTATACATAGAGTACAATGAATACGTCATAATCATTATATCTTACTAATTTCCTTGTGATGTATGGATAATAAGAGCACACAAGATGTATTATCATAAATGATTTTAGTATAGGATATTAGAATTCTATAAAGTGGGACAAACTGATCCATAAAATATTAATGTTTTGGGTGCTATAGATTTTGTAATCCCTACTTGGACAACATATGTTTAGCAAGAGACAATCGTAAATTATTTCGATACTGTAAAATTCATTTGGGGGATGCAATTTCAGAGAACTTGAATGAACCCACTTATGAATACATCATTCAGGAACTCGAGGTCATAATTAATTATCTAGGTTACCACAATATAGTGAATGGAAATAAGCTGTTGGATTATTCGAGTGAAAGTGATACATGATCGGAGGTCTAGAGCTTAGAAAAATTGTGTATACAATAGGAAAAAATAATACTGATGATAAAGTTGAAGACGATATTACACCTTTGGAATTAGTTTAGAACTCTTCAAAATTTTATGGTGCAGTTCAAAAAGATAACATCGGAGCTCTTAGATGCAATAAGAAAAGTTAGAGATGAGTTTCAACTAGATTTAAACTTTAAGAAAAAACAGAACACAATAGAACCATATTTCACTTAATCGTCTTACATATGTTTGTAGTTTTAAATAATTATTAATTTATGATATTAATGGTACCATATATTTAGATATGGGGCTTCTGAAAATATATTATCTTATTGAAATTGGTGATTTTTTCCATTTGCCCAAGACGGGGCCGGAGAAAAATATTATTTTAAAGAGATTATTAATTTACTGAGCATTAATTTATAGAGGTTTTACAGTATTTTTATAGACTTCCGCCACTATTTTGTTTAATTTAAAGACAGTTTAGTTGTTGTACTCTTATATTTCTAGTCAGCATCGTATGATGTTGCATGAGTTTGATTGTCAAGTGTTGGTGTAGGTGCATCATGATGATTTGAGATGTAACATCCCCGTTCTGCAAATTGTTCCATCTTACCATTGAAGATTTGTTTTTTCATGCGGCAATAAAACCCTATCCACTAAATCACAAACATTTCATGTTGAAATAAGATCCTGTCCATTGAATAACGAACATTTATATTAAATTAATCAAATTCATTTGAATGCTCACAAGAATCTTGAGTGTCAATGAAATATATGTAAAGAGGACCAACCATATTTCGTAGATCATTGCATTTGGAAAATGAATTAATTGTATTCCTAGTCCATTGTGTTTGGAAAATTAACAAGTCATATTCCTAGATCACTATATTTGAGAAATTAATAAATTGTATTCCTACTTCATGTGCAAAATTAGTTTATTGCATTCCTAATTTATTTTGAAATCACATTTAAAGAAAATATGAAATATATAGAGATGGTTTGCCATACTTAATTTGGGAAGTCAATAATGTTTTATTCCTATTTTTTTTCCAAATAAGATTTGTTGATATTTCGTTATTAATACATATCTATATGGGTTTAAACATATAAGCCTTTTATTTTCAGAAACTTTGCGAGGAAAGGATCTGAAAAGAAATGTAGAAAAAGAAAATTTTGTATCGTTGTTTAGTTTTAATGGAAAAGGGTAAATGATTATAAGCTTCTTGAAATCGATTAAAAAGAAAAGTAATCGAAAAATATGTAAAGTGTTTGGTTTTGTTCAATTTTCCATGTTCGTTTCTATGCGATTTCAGTTTGATTCTTCAATATGATATAAATTATATTTAAGTGTGGTGACTACATTATCATTGTTCATTTGAAAATGGATGGAATATCTATAGTGATAAACAATTGTACAAAGTAATTTTTGGTATAGTTTATTACATGGACAAATTAAGATGTCGAAATAGTTATCTATTATTATTCTTAATTTTCACGTTAATCTTACTTATTTATTAATTATTGAAATTTGTCTGCAATCATAAAAAAACTTTCTTGTATTTATGGGACTGTACTAATATTATTTTTTTCTAGTATCGAAGATAAGAAAATAATACAAATGGTTCCATGTTTAGAGGGGCAATATATCTTAGATATTTAGCCTAACAAAATTCTTGTTCAACTTCTTTTTACTTTCACTCTATTTATATTTTATTAGGTATATTATTTATGCTTGAATTTTATTTGTGGCTTCAGTATTCGTTCATTACAAGCTTGGTGCTCAGGCCAAGACAAACTACATTATCATACATATTCGAGTGTCTACATAAGCTTAATGTATATGACATTGTAATTCACTATTCTTAACAATAATAATTAGGATACATAGCAAGTTGTTCTTGTATGTACGAAAGTTTTGTAGTGCGTGATATCAATTTAGAACTTATTTACTACCTTAAAGGGATGAACTCCAAAAAAATGATTTTTAAATTATGTAAATACCCTAAACTTATGAAAAAAACCTAACTAAAAAACTTCATTCTACAGTTTACAAACCCCATACCCGCACTAGACCCTCCATGCTAAAAGCTACCACTTTCAAGTTCCAACTCCCCCAAATTACCCAGGCGCCAACGTCCACAAATTTTCCAACAGATGCATTTTCTCCCTTCAATGCAACTTCTAATTTTTTTTCTATTTATATCAACCAAATGTAGAATTTCATCATCTTTCTTTTGGGCTTATGTGCAGTGACAAATTACATCGGCCCGCATACCTATTTTAAATATGCTTAACATACAGAACCCCTCAAAGTTCTATACTTTTTAAATTAACAGTTACATTTTTTGAAATGTTGTACCGCTAAATTCACCCCACTT
This sequence comes from Solanum pennellii, assembly GCF_001406875.1. NCBI lineage: Eukaryota > Viridiplantae > Streptophyta > Magnoliopsida > Solanales > Solanaceae > Solanum > Solanum pennellii. Next base: position 29,604,060 of record NC_028638.1, read on the forward strand.
ATACTCTTGTCTTCTTATTCTAGCTCAAATTCTTCATTCTCACATTGATTTTGGTACATCATCCATTAATGTTATTCAATTTTTTCAAAAATTATAGATTTGCTATAAACAACTAAATGATTCCTTTGAATTTTACTAATACACATAAACACATGGAATGAATATTGTTGTTACTTACCCCTCTATACTTCTAACAATCAAGAATCAACACACGTCGACTAAAATCAAAATATCGAAGTATAGTTTTCCAAATAACAAGATATCAAAACATACTGTTGATTGGGTGATGAGAGTTATTTATTTCAAAGGGTCCAATAATTTTGTACATGAATTTACGGCATGAAGGCACTTTCCAGAGATAATGTTTGTTGACGACGAGGTAGTATCATTGACTCTTTCACTTATCTTAAATTCGTTGCGCAAGAAATTCATGCTCTTGAAGATGAAGCACCAAACATTGTGGAAGAAAAAATAAAAAAATCATGAGACTGCGAAAGAAGAGGGGCAAGAAAAAAAATTAAGAAAACCTCCTAATTCAAAATAAGTAAAATCAAAGTCGAGGGAAAGGATAGCTTCCTTGATAATGTAGCTGATAATTGAGTTCCTTCTCCAAGTAAATGGATTTCTAGATCTTAAGAGTTTTGTCTCATGCTTAATGAATGGATGTGTGCATATAATTACCTAATTCAGTGTGAATGATGAAAAATAGAACATTTCTTATTCAAAATTTTGTCGCTTTGTGCTATCTATCTCCTCATAAAATAATGTAAACTTATTGCCATAGGAAAGCTAAGACATTAAATTATTCCAAAAGGTATAACATAAATATTGTTGTATGATATTATAAATTTTAGAAAACGAAACCCTTAAAAAAATTAAAAAGTGTTTGATGCCCCGCATACTTTACCCATTTCTCTTTTTCGCACAAGAATTTAGTAATGAAAGACGTATTTCGATCTCCGTAGTCCAACAATTCCTCCTACTGCAATACCACAAATAAAATAATTTGATACCACAAAGGCAAAGAATTGTAATCCCCACACCACAAACATATAGAGTATGGATACAATTGCACAGTTAAATCACATAATGGAGTATGTAGACAATCATAATGATATATTAGCACACTATAGCTTAGATATGAATCTCATGACGAAGTAACCACGTGTGTACTCTACCATTCATTTATCATACAACATATTCATTTTTATGGATGAAAATCGTACAAATACTTTAATACACTCATAATTATCGCTTCTTAGTCTCTAATGGATGTAGATCCTTCCCATAACACAAAGGTAAGATCATAGTTGACACAACACAGACAACCCCACTATAGGTGTGTTCCTCACGATTGTTAAAAAGCGTTTTGATTTAGGAGGAAAATAACGGTTAATCAGAATGTACATGGAAAATTGGTTTCCCATTGGTGGAAGAAGATTGTCATCATTTACATATGTAGCACAATGAAACATCTATTTCCCCAAATGTTACACATCGTTGAGTACTTCCTTGTTTCAAACAAAGAAAAGGTATGACCAATGTTAATAAAAGCTTTAACTATATTTGACTGACTTGCAACCCGAGGAATTTTAAATTTTCGGCTCTAACAAATCCAATATTTATAGTTGATACATTTAATGAAATGAAGAATGTGAAAATTTCCGCAAGTTGGAATTGAGTACATTTCATCAAATGAAGAATGTATATATACGATATCATAGTTCTAGGAATCTCAATACGAGGCTACCACCACTACACCATTTTAGGCCCACGGCCACACTAATTCTTGACTACACTTGTAAAGTGTTGCCTAAAGTAGTTTTGGGAACGCTGTTAAAGCGTAGCTGAAATTTTTAACTTTTAGCTAGAGTAATTTTGGCAACACTTTAAAAATGTACTCTTTAATGGTATAAGATACACTTTATAAGTGTTGTTCGATATGATATAATTGGCAACACTTATTTACATATATGGCCACACTTCTAAAATGTCCTATTTTAATAATTGAAAAAACAACACCTTATAAGTGTTGCCTTAAAAATTTTCAATAAAATTTTATATTCCCTCCAATATTTTAACACTCCCTCCCATTTATATTGGCCAAAAAAATAAACATTAATAAATGATAAATCTTAACTTTTTCACTTCACTTTACTCTGTCACTGCACTTTAAAGGTCATAAAACAAGTAATAAAACATGAAAGTTCAAAGTCCAAATATGATTTTTTTTTTGGGAGAAAAACGCTCTGCCCAGCTCATTGAAGATATCCCCAATTTCTTGAATGAAGAATTTTCCACTCAGCTCAAGACATTGAAGCTCCAAATCAGAAATTTTGATGAAGCAAAACTATAATTTTTTTCTGGTTTCAAGACTTTGTTGTTCATCTCAGACATTCAAAACCTGATGATTTTTTAATTTTTTTCTTGAATATCAGAACACACGATTCAGTTAAGAAGATGATTTCTTAAAGATTCGTTACATTGAAGGGATTTTGTTGGGTAAAACGTTTATCTTTAAACTTCGATGTTTACGGTTTCTGGGTTTATTGCTTGAGCGTTGTTACATATTAAGCATTAGGGTTTTATATTCTTATCTTTGTTGATACAATATTTTATTTTTATTTTTGGGAGTATTGCTCGTAGTTCTTACCTACATCAGTTGATTCTTTGTCGTGTGGGATTCATGGCTGTAACTCCAGCGTATATACATAGATTGTTATTGGTCGTTAATGGAGGAAGTAAATCTCAAGCGTAGAGAGCGTTTCTGGAAGTCTGGAATGAGTGCTTTTTATGAAGATGTCGATAAGAGTAATAATAATGGTACTGTACAAACGGAGAGAACAACACGAATGCGGTCATCACTAATACATGTGAGGTTCATGGCTGTAAGTCGAAGGTAATGGCACTTATGAGGTTCTGTCATACGCATATATTCTTAGATTCTAAGCAGAAGCTGTACAAGGTTTGTAATTTTGCCATCAAAAGGTATTTTTCTTTTCTTCACCTCTCATACATTTATGTCTTAGTATTGTGCAGAGTTCTAAGATTTACGAAGAAATACAACTTTTCTTATGTCTGTGACTCTCACTTTGATATGATTTCCTGCCTTAGAATATCCAGCACTACATATTTTACCATTTCTATTAGGTTACCCTTATTCCTGAGTCTAGTTACTCTGCAAAATTTGTAGATAGTGGAAAAGGTAGTATCTTGTGTTGGTATGCACGCCTGAAGTTTCTTTCTTTGACTGTATATAATTTTTCTCTCAAAGATGCTCCTTTCTAAATTGTTTCAGAAGCAGAATGTATATGCTCGCCCCCAATTTGCTTCATTGTTGGTATAAAGATAGTTATTTTGCTCACATATAACAAAAATATATCATCTTTTTTCCTCAAAAAGAACTTTTCAATTTAGCTTCAAGTTCTTGTTGTTCTTTTTTTTCCTATTTTGTTAAGGTTCTTTGGAGCCTTTTGTGAAGATTTCCTTATACATTTTACCCTTGTGGAATGATTACTCTTTCACCTAGCAAGCAGAACATGTGTGTGAGAGAGAGTATGATTTTGGAAGGCTATAAGCAAAAGTAAAAGTAGTGTTGGTAGTTATATTCACTTATGTTCTGATTGTTTTTACGAGTAAGATCAGGTCTTATGGTGTGTGCATATCATTTAAATGTTTTATAATCATTGGACTTCACTTCCCCAACAACTAGATTTTGTTTTCAATTTTACCCTGCACATTTGTTATATGAGTGTAAACTAGAGTAGACTCATTTTTTTTGTAAGTAATGAAATTTAATATTCACTTCAAATGTTGTAATCAACTTATATGAGAAAGAGAGACATGATTAGGATTTTAAAAATGTGGTCTACCACTCAAACATGGAAACCAGAAGGGAAGGTTCACTTGAATGATTAGAGATGAATTTTGAGGGTTTTTTCTGCATGAAGGTAGATCTTTTAGTTGCTTCTCAAAATTGTAGTCCTTTCCCTAAGCTTTCGTGAAATTCCTGCAGACATAACTTTATTTCCTTGTAGTTGCATGCACTAATTAGTTAATATCTTCTTAGAGACATGCCCTTTTACTCGACATGATTTACATCATCTACCACCTATATCTAGAAGTATTATCATCACTAAGTCACTTGTTTTTTCTAAGATTTGGAAAGACACCCTCTTTTGATCTTTTACACTGTAATAGATTTTGAATATAAGTAGTTAAATGATCAATATCTTCCCGTGTTTTATTTTTGTTTACAGGTTTTAGTTTCTGTTTTGTTCCATATGTGAAGTATGTTTGGCTTAATACAGAAAGTGTAGAGATAACGAGCTATTCCATCTTCTTCCAAACTCTAGCAATATGAATTTGTGGGTAATGAGTTATCTAATACTTGAGCACAAGGCTAAGTTAGTTCGGTTTTTCCTTCAATACTGAAGAAGGTTCTGCACATTGGACATGCATTTTGTGTGCTCTTTGTTTTCTTTATCACTGTGACTTTGAATCACTGTCTTCTGGTAATTATTATAAGCTAGTAATCTACTTTGCATCAGCTTTAGAGTATTTCTTGGCAGATATGTATCCTGTGCTATTGGGTGCCCAGTTGATGGACTGATTTCACCTTCAAAAGAGACATCTGTTGCAAATAAACTTCATGACATGGGATGTTTTGAAATTTTCCATGGAGACACAATAGGAATCACTACTCAAGGTAATATTCTGAATTATGTATTGCATTAAAATTGAAAAATGCCTTAGTTCTTTCATTAAGATTCAACTGATATGTTATTTATGTCGCAGAAATATCTCTATGTTCAGAGTTCAAAGCTAAAGTATTGTACTGCTAGAAAATGAATTTTCTCTGTGTGACCAAACATATTGTGCTAAAAATTAAACTTACAGTTGCACTATAGCTTCAACTTTTACTTGCAATTGGAGGGGTTCGTTAGAGACGATAAAATTAAACATATTGTGCTACAAGATGCTCGAAGTTGACTCTGAAAGGTCCATTTGTTTTTGGTATCTTTTATTTGAACTTAATAACATATTGAACAATATCTTGATACTTTCGTGTTTTATAAAAGAATATTCTAATCTATATGTTATTTTGATTGCTGCCAAAACTCTTGAAGTCTATAGAAGCGTCACCGGTAAGGTCCTGACAAGAACAAATAGAAGCGTTTCAAGATCTAGCTTTCTAAGCATACCAACATGACATCAGATCCACTCAGTGGAGATATTTTTTGTGTATATGTTACATTAGGTACTAGCTACTCTGTTATGTTTAACATTGTTAAAATGTCTATATTGGAGTAGTGTTTTTCTTTATTTATTGTAATCTATTTGAATATTTTTTGACTAAACATGATTTTGGGAGCTTGTATGTTTTCTATATTAAGCAATATTTTATCATGTAAAATGCCAATGTATTTCTACTAGTTCTGGCATCATGTTGTTGCAGGATAAATTAAAGACGGAACATAAAGAATTAGAAGACTAGCTACTTGAACCAGCAGCTACAGTTCCTACTACTCCAGTTTATGTTCCTGCAGGGAAGCAAGATGCTCAGCCCACTCCTTATAAGTGTACCCTCTTAGCTAAATTTCGTTATCTAGCTCACATGAATTTATCTTAGCTGAAGAAGATGAACTTGCTGAATTAACTTGCTTTTTGATGAAGTGTATGTACCCTATTAGCTAAACTTTGTTATCTAGCTCACTTGAATTTATCTATTATCAATACTCATTTCTTCATGTTATTGCTTTTCACTGTTCTACATTACTTTTTTAAAAAGAGAGGATCTAAGTTGACTCTTGTTGTGATAACTATGCACTTTCTAATAATAACATGCATTTTGCTTTCTTGATTTTCTTTTGCAGGCTGGGCCTTTGCCTCCAAGTTTATCAGTCGAATAATCATCTACATATGCTTCTAGTGTATCGCCGAAGGTCAGTTAGTTTGTTAGTCTTGGGAGTGATTCACTCCCCCATTTAAGAGTTTATTAGTTTTATAGAAGTAGTGTTTTTACTAAAAAAAAAAATCTTAAATAAGATTCGACTGAATGAACCTATTAATGTGGTGCAGCCTGTGATTAAAATGTCTACATGCTAGACAATTATAATACTATTGTTATTAGTATAGAGTTTAATGGTTTGAAAACCTTTACCTTTGTAGGGTAGAGAAACCATCTAGAGCTTGACCATTAATAGAAGATCTTATGGGTAGATTTATTATGTTTGATAGGTCCTTAATGGTTACTTGTTTAAACTACAGACAAGGCAGAGAAAATTGGAGAGGAAAATCTGCAGGGTATTTTCTTGCAGCCTGGTCCTCTATTTTTTGTTCACTGTCTGTTAAATCTTTACCTTGTTCAAGATTTTGTTTGTGTCTTTTTATAGCATTCCTTCTCTTCTTACTAAACATTTCTCTTGTCTGTATTTTTTTTTGTGTCTTTTTGTTCATTTTCTGATGATGAACCTTGCCCTAGAGATGCAGTCTGATGATGTTTGTGTCTTTTTTCTATGCACTAGAGATGCAGTCTGATGATGAACTTTGCCCTATGCTGCAGTTCTTTGAAAATATCATGTTCATGTTGTTATGTAATGATTTTTGTGGTCATTCTAAACTATGTTATGAACCTTGTTTCCAGTGGTCATCTCTGGTTTGTTTGAACTACTTGTGTGTAATTTTTACATTGAAGTTTACAACAGAAGACTACACAAATTAAACTTTTGAAGTTTAATTTTTGAGAGCCAACAACAGAAGACTGCACAAATGTTGTAGTCCTTATAATGTGTAATTTTTTTACAGTGAAATAGTATTTAGATTTGGATTGGTTGTCTTACAGTGAATTCTCTCTGATTATGTACTTCCACAATTAATTCACAAACTTATAATTTTATTTAAAATGTGCAGGAAAATGCAGGTAATTGAATTTGAATTTGGCCAGAAGTAAACTCGATCTATTGTGGCAAAAGATGAAGAAATTTTTGTATTGTTGTCATATATGTTTGAATGACACTTTTGGGTTTTTGGAACTTGTTTATATTAGAGATCTTTAAGCAATCACTTTCTAAGTTTAGGTTGTACATGAAATATTTCTCGAAGTTTAGTTGAAATATATAGCTTCAGTTTAATGATTAATTAGTCCATTTTGTGTTTTAGGCCACTTGTATGTACGTAAATCTATTATATATATTTGTGCTACATGTAGGCTTATAAATGTTGAAGTTACACTTTGTAAGTGTTGCTTTAGGTAGATAAAAAGTTACACTTTGAAAGTGTTGCTCTAGGTAGATATAAAGTTACACTTTATAAGTGTTGCTATAGCTGACATATAAAGTAACACCTTATAAGTGTTGCAATAGATGAGATATAAAGTTACACTTTATAAATGTTGCAATTAATGACCAATAAAAGGCAACACTTTTTAAGTGTGACAAGTAAATCTGAAAAGGCAACGCTTTTAAGTGTAGTCTAACAAAAAATAGGTGTTGCTAATGCACGTCTTCAAAGCGTGCCCTTATACCTATTTGGCTACGCTTTATAAGTGTAGCCAAAGATGGCAACATTTAAAAAGTGTTGCCTAATGTCAAAGGTTACGCTTCTTTTGGGCAGCCCCTAAAAAGTGTTGCTGAATGTCCAAAAGTGTAGCCTTTTATCAAAGGCCACACTTTTTGCTAGTTTAGGCTACACTTATGTGGTGTTGCTGTAGGCAGAAAATGGTGTAGTGCACGTGCAACACACGTGTGGTAAACCTAATAAACAAAAATAAAAAAGTCTTGTTCTTGCAAACTTAGTGAAAGAAAACTTACTAATATAACAAATTTGAAAATAAAACAAATCACTAATTCTTATGCATTTGTACCGTCTTTGTTGATGGGAAAGGGGATACTGAAGCTCGACATATTGGACAGTTTTTTTTCCGTAGCAACCATTTTCTGATGCAACATGCATGATATTCATGTTCACACCCAATTTTCCCAATAGTCTCTTCATGTTTAAATTTCCCAAGACATATGTTACAAATCTATTTTGTATTCGTTGGATTTTTTATTCCATCTTTAGGAACAACAACATGATGAATTCTTGTGTTAAAATACCTCAATATATCTTCCTCCTCTTTTTCCTCCATGTCAGCCTCGGACTGACCTTGAAGATTGTCTGCTACATCTGCCCTTAAGATTCTCTCTATGGAATCACGATCACTTACATTACTTATAATAAGATCAAGAGAAGAAACATGTGAGTTACTCATATTTCAATACCAATCATAAAAGAAAATATGAAACAAAGAACACTGTTGAGATTATTTTGAGTTCTTGAAAACAGCACAAAGAGAGAAATGAAAGTGAATAATAAGTTTGGAATGACAGGAAACTTTATAGAGAGATGACCTACCATATTTTCTACCTTAATAGGAAAATTAATTAATTGCATTCCTAGTATATTTGAAAAAAAATAAATTGTATTCCTAGTTGATGTAGAAAATTAATATATTGTATTTCTAATTCATTTGGAAAATTAATAAATTGTATTCCTAGTTCTTGTGTAAAATCTATAATTGTATTCCTAGTTTTTGCAAAAAATCTCTAATTATAATCCTTGTTCATTTGGAAAAATAATAAATTGTAGTCCTTGTTATGGGGTAAATCAATTAGTTATATTCCTACTTTCATTTGGAAAAATAATAAATTGTATTCCTAGCTAATGGGGGAAATCAATAAGTTACATTCCTACTTTGTTTTGGAATTAATTTAATGACAATGTGAAATATATATAAATATGGTCTATCATATTTCTACTTAATTTTGGAACTTAATAAGGTTTACTCCTAATTTATTTTAATGCATAATTATATACAATAAAATATATATTCATGAATACATAATTTCATAAACACAAAAAAAAAGGTAAAATATTGAAAGTTGGAGAAGAATGAAAANTATATATATATATATATATATATATATACTAGGTAAATTCCTCGCGCTTCGCGTGGTGGTGAACTATGTAAATAATCTACTTCTAAACATATTATAAACGCGTTTTTGAGCGGGTAGAACCCTACAATAAAATGTGAAGAATATTTTATTCAAAGTTGAAATGAAATCTTTTTAAATGTTTAAACGAAAAAGATTTGATTCTGAGTGTTTATGAATATTGTTATGAATTCTTTATTTTACTGTCGTTATTCATCACCAAAGTCTTTACAAAAGATACATATGATATGCAATTTTTTCACTGGCTATATTTGTCTTTTGGAAAAGTTTAAAAACATTATATTCATTAATTGCAAGAGTTTTTCTCCTATTCAATGCTGCTAATACAAAATTTAAATATTATACATCTTATACAATTAGTTGCGCACTTGATAAATTAATTTAAATATAAAAACACATCTCTTGGAGTTCAATGAAATAACGTATGTTGCTCAAATAATTTGGATTAGAAGATGTCTTGGTAGGTCCCTCATTCAAAATCATACGCAGTCGATGACATTACTTTGATAGACAAAGGACAAATTTCATTTTTTATGTTTCGATCAATATGGTCAAACTTTATTGTTTTTGGGATATTTAATCTAAATTTTATAAGGTGGTAATTATTTCTTTAATATTTCATTACTATAGATTCCTCCTACTTTGAGGGGTAATTCATTGACTCCAACCTAACATTTGAAACCCAAACGTTTGATTAAGGTTGAGTACAATACTTACCATCCCACTACATTCCTTTATTTTTTGAATGTAACTCATCGATTGAATACATCGATAAGATAGAAAGTAGAATAAATAAAACTCCAAGGTAGTGTAAAACCACCCTAACTTTTTAACATCGAAAGTCCTTTGCTGCACATCTCATACATCTTTTAGACACTGAAAATTCTATAAAGATTAAAGTAATTTATTTTACAAGTTTAAGAATTCTAATCTACATGACACCAATAGTCTAATATTACATCAAACTCTTAATTAACATTTATTTACTTCAACATAATGATCAAAAGTATAAACATAAACAACAAAGTTTAAAACAAAAATAAAAAATTAAATGAAATAAGCATAAATTAGTCAGTGTAAAAAACATACCAGAATCTGTAATAATAAAATGAAACATAAAGGAAAAACCGAGCTCACTTAATGCACATTGTTACCTTAAAAATATTAGTTCATTCTACTACCCGAAGTTTAAATATATCCTCTCAAGGTAGAGCAATTCTATTCACAAGTGTGTTGATACAAAAAATAATGGTGTGAGTCAGTCACCCAACATGAGCAAAGTACACGAATATATAATTCTCCAGAAGAAGAAGAAGAAGAAGAAGAAGAAGAAGAAGAAGAAGAAGAAGAAGTTCAGTACTTTCGTTGTTTTAAAATGAGAGGAAATCTCTCTGTTTATTGAAAACAAAGGGTAGTGTGAATAAATGATTATTGCGCCTTATCAAAAATGTCACAACTCTTTTAAAAAGTCACAAATTTTTCATAAAAGTTGCAACTCCTCATAAAACTCGCAACTCTTCATTAAAGTTGCAACTCTTCATAAAAAGTTGCAACTCTTCGTAAAAATCACAACTTTTCATAAAAAGTTGCATTTTTTCATAAAAAGTCGCAACTTTTAATGAAATGTAAGACTAATTTTGGAAATAAATAAGTTAAAAGGGAATTCTGCTTTGTGGTTGCGCCACATAGGCAGGCCTAAGGTTCTCTTTTATATAAAGATATGATATATGATATATGAACACAAACACACACACACACACACAAACACACACACACACATACATATTAGTCGGTTTTCAAGCTACTATTCATAACAAAATTATAAAGAAAGTAAAAATATGCAGAACTATCTCCGAACAAAATACAAAGACTACTCCAGCAATCATAGAAGGAGATATACAACTCTAAATGGTAGGGGTTCACCCAAGTCTCCTATCCAAGCCTAGTCCACACGAGGCACAAACCAATGGTGAGAAATCGTATTACAATCAACATGGTGAAGAAGTGTAGTATGAGTACTAAACATTTTTAATGACCCTTTTAAGTTGTTAGAAGTAGGCCTATGGTGAAATAAATTGAGCCAGAGAACATCTCATTTAGGGACTTAAAAATGTTAGGCTAGGCTAGCCTCAGACAAAATCTCGATTCGGTGAAGTCTTGGGCCAACCAAGAATGGGTGGTGTGTAATATCTAGGATTGGTCGATATTTTTTACTCCGCAATCTTATAAAATGATTCTTAAGTCCCTTAAAATAAAATATATTACTATTAGGTTAGGGTTTTGATTTGATCTAAAGATGGAAAAGACATAAGTTGGGGAGAATGATCACGAATAGGCCCATGGTTAAGATATGGCTATAATCCGGGTGAGTTCTAGGACATCTATGATTGATTGTTTTGTTTTTTATTGTTTTAAATAAGAACAAGTCAAGACACTTTCAAAGGGAAAATTTGGTTCTTTAGAATTTCCAAAGGGCTTGATTTGAGGTAGGTGATGTTATATATTATTTTGTTTGTGTATGTATGCATGTGTACTACTTTATTGTTTCATTGATGCAATACATGTTGGGGAAAATATAGAAGAATATGAAATGATATCATGTTGATAATCTCATGCATAAACCCGATTATGTGACATGTGATTGAAAGTGTTATTTCTCATTGTGTTTGTGGTTGTTCATGATTGTTTGTGATTGCTGGTTAGATTAGGTGACATATCGGTACAAGAATACTAATGGTTGGCTCATATACCACGTCTATTATGAATTCTAATGGTTGGAGGCCCAGGTACCACACCAATACACTAACAATTTGTATGTGGTTCCAATGAGAGGATTGGGTATGTGTAATTTTTGGTGCCCTTAGAGGACTCGTATTTGTAACTGTGTTCATGTGGGATATGCATCCAGTTCTTTTGGTTTCATAATATGGTGACTACAGTCCATCCATGTTAGTTATTGTTGTTCTATGACTTGTACATTGTTATTATATGTCATGACCTTAAAATGGACATGATGAAACTTGTCTAATCTAACCAATATAGGTCATCGTAAATCCAATAATAAGAAAGAAAGTGGAAGTAAACTAATAATAAAATAAGTGCGGAGAACTTAGCCATTCTCAAATACCCTTATAACCTGATTGTTATGTGTACAAACCACTAGTGTGATGATGCGGCGTTTGAAAGATAGATTCAAGTATCCGTGTATTTGTTTCTTGAATAAAAAAAGAAAATATTAAGGAACAAAAGGACTCACTGATATTACTAGCAACTACCCCTCAAGTGTCCATAATAACCCTCAAATGTAGATAGAGGAAGAATAATCACACAGATCTAGGCTCAAAAGCTACAAAAGTGTAAAAACAAGGAATGAATGTAAAAAACAACATAGTACTCCACAAGTAACCCACTAATATTATATAAACCTATCTTGAAATGATAACTCCTCTCATCCCAAACGAACCTCCACAACTACAACCTGCACAACTAGAGTTACTCCCATAATTATCCACGACATTATGGAATACCTAAAGGCAATATTTTAGATCCTTATCCACTTTTGAACCATAATATTATAGAGGATTCATCTTGTAAGGTCTCTAACCTTTGTTGTCATCACAACCATTAATGTTCGCGCGAGATCTACAACCTCTCTCTAGATTATAGAGTAATGACTATTACATGGGAAAATAATTGGTAAACAACCCTAAAATTTGCATAAGACAATTCCTCAATGGAAGGATCAATCAAATCTTTAGGAACTTTGAGTTTCCCATTATCGTTGACATTCTGAAAATCATAAAACAAGAGTTAGAAGGAAGAGTGTTATAGAACTCAACTCTATCACACGACTTAAGAGTAATAAATGAGATGAAGCTTTCTAACAACTTGTAGCCTTCTATTCATAAATGTGGCATACTTCCACTACTGAAAATTCTCTATGTAATATGACTTGTCAGATTCTGAGAACCTTTTAAATCTAGTTGTGATACATCTTTGTAGAACATGGATGAATGGAATATCTGGAGCTATGAGTTTCCTCTGTGATCCTCTCTTGGATCCTATCCACCATTCGTACATATAATCTTCCTTGATGTCTCAATACACCATCTACCATTGTTCAGAAGTTAATACTTTTTTGCTGATGAATATTTGCCTTCAATTCAAGCAAGTAGGATCTTGGTCTTGTTTTTCTTTCATTTCAGACACTAATGATAATTCAAACCCATTCATCACCACTATTCCTCCTTTTATGGAATCCATTAGACGGACATCTAATCATGCAATTCTATGAACATACTTCCCTAACTCTTATTCCTCAACATGGGCGATATTACCTATAAACACCGTGGTTAAGGCATCAACAAAAACATTAGACTTATTTTGGTGATAAATAATACTCATGTAATAATCCTTTAGTAATTCTAAACACCTCCTTAGTCTGAGATTAAGATCTTTCTAACTGAACAACATATTCAAGGCTCTTGTGATTAGTGAATGCATAAACATGAACACCATACAAATAAAGATGACATCTATTTAAAACGAATAATACAACAACCAACTTTAATTTATGGGTTGGAAATTCTTCTCATGAACTTTCAACTGTCTGGAGGCATAGGCTATACCTTTGCAATTCTATATTACGACACAACCCAAACCAACTCTAGATGCATCACAATAACCATAAAAAATTTAGTACCTTCCAGTAAGGTCAAAACTGGCGCAGTAACCAACTTCTTTTTCGATTCTTGAAAGTTTTTCTCACAAGCTTTATACTATTGAAACTTAATTGTCTTCTGAGTCAATTTGGTCAAAGTAGGCGAAATAGACGAGAACCCATTTACTTACCTTTTATAATAGCCAGCCAAATCCAAGAAATACCTAATATCGGGTTAAGATGTAGGACTAGGCCAATTCTTCACTACTCTATCTTTTGAGTATCAAATTTAATTCCCTCTCCAGACACAATGTGGTCTTGGAATTCTACTCACTCAGGCCAAAACTCACACCTAAAGAATTTAAGATACAACTCTCAGTCCTTTAAAGTGTGGAGAACTATTCTAAGATAGCTAATATGATACTCTTCAGTCCTTGAATAAATTAGTATGCCATCAATGAAGACGATAACAATTATATATATAAGTTTTGAATACCATATTCATAACGTTTATGAATGCGGCAGGCGCATCGGTCAAACCAAAGAACATGACCAAAAATGCATAATGACAATAATGGTTTCTGAAAGTTGTCTTTGAAATATCGCATTCCCTTACTCTTAACTGATCGTATCCAGATCTGAGATCTATCTTAGAGAAACAGGTGGCACCGTGAAGTTGATTGAAAAGATCATTAATCCTTGGAAGAGGATACTTGTTCTAGATGGTAACCATATTCAACTGACACTAATATATACACATCCTAAGGGAACCATCTTTCTTTCTCACAAACAAGACCGGAGCGCCCCAAGGTGAGACCCTTGATCGAATAAAGCCCTTATCTAAGAGATCCTTTAACTTTTTTTAAGCTCTTTCAATTCTAGTGTTTCCATTCTATATGGCAGAGTAAAGATAGTAGGAAAATCTGGAAAAATATCTATAACTAAACCTATATCTCTCTTAGGAGGGAATCCATTAAGATTATCAGGAAAGACTTCTGGAAACTCTTTTACTACTTAAATTTACTGAATATGAGGTACCTCAATATTAGAGTGGTTAACTCGGACTAAGTAATAAACACACCCTTTAGAAACTAACTTCGTTGTCTGAAGGTACGAAATGAAATAATCCATAGGCACTGCAGAACTACTTTTCCACTCTAAGACGGGATTTTTTAGAAACTAAAACTGGGCAACTCGAGTCCTACTAAATTGAGGTATAACATGCGTGAAGAAAGTCCATACAAAGAATGACATTGAAATCTACGATGTCTAACTCAATTAAATCAGCCATGGTACTCTGGTGATTGTCGGAAAATGAGACAATCATGATAGATTGTCTCGGCTAGAATGGACTCACTAACAGGTGTAGTAATACTGAATGGTTCACTAAGTTTCTCAGCAATAACATAAAAATTCATAGAAACATATGGATTTATAAAGGATAAATCCGCTCGTGGATCTAGCAAAGGATAAACACTAAAGTCAAAGACTTGAATCATACCAATGAAAACATCTGAGGAATATTTTTGCTCTTATGGAGCAACTAAAGAAGACTCGCTATATTGCCCCATTACCATTACCCTTCTTGTTCTTTGGAAATTCTTGCATGAAATGACCATTCTGACCATACCTAAAACGACCAGTGGAGCCCTCACAACAAGTAACTGAGTTGTTCCTTCCACACTTGGCGCATGCAAGAGTCTCACTACCCCCTTGTGCCATGCTACCCTTAGAATAAGCAGGTTTATCTCTGAGGGTCTTACTATTGTATTCACTTTTGTTATTAGGCACAGGTGCGCTAGCACATGATGTTGTAGGTCCCTTCCATTTTTGTGTGAATGGTGACAGGTTGACATTACTCTTCTTTTTTACCGACTATGAGAAGACTAAGGAACTAACATCTAACTGTCTATGAAGACTCTAAAATAACTGAGATGGATGTCAAGACAGGAACCGTGGTCATCCTAACAAATGAAATACTAAAAAGAACTAAAAGCAATAAAAAAAGAGTCCTTGAAATTGCAACCAGGCTCCCCAACTAACTTTGGAGTGCTCAATTAGATCAACAATGCATTGGATATCGATCCTAGTTACCTATATCTACATCATAATAAAATGCAAGACAACTAACATCATTACATTGAATGTACGGGTATGCGAGTTGGAGTGCTAAACACAACTTAAGCTTGAAAAGAATCTATAGAACTTACCTGGATCAACTCAACTCAACATAACTTAACTCATTTCAATATAAAGCAGTTTAAAACAAGTGCAATATAAAGAAAAGTTGTTTAAAAACATGATATCAACTGTGTGTATATGCAAGGCTACAATATAACTCTAAAATGTATGTAAAAATAAAATAACAGTGTATAGAAGAATACAATTTCCTCTATGGAGTTTCTCTAATTGAAAACCATCACGTAAGAGTTATTGTGAAGATACAAAGTTTTTCCTCATGTTGGCAAGGCCGTCCTATACCTTGCTAAGGAACAAGTGTGAAAAGGTGTATCTTAGAGTGTTAGAATCAACTAAGAAACATGGGTTCATTGCTAAGGAACAAGTGTGAAAAGGTGGGAAAGAAATGGGAAAGACTTACGTCCCTAGCACTCTGAAAGGAGCGGGGAGCCAGAGGGAAAAGAGAAGAGACTGTCCTGGGGGAAGCGGATGGTGCGTCACCCCCAGGATGAAAGTTCAGTGCCCTTTCTGGGGCACATTGACTAGCGCGACCGCCCCACCCCTATCCCTAGGTGTTCGCTTTTAATCTCTTAACCCTCTAAACTTCATTGGTTCTTTCCCCAAACACAATAAGAAAAGTTAGAGATGAGTTTCAACTAGATTTAAACTTTAAGAAAAAAAAGAACACAATAGAATCATATTTCTCTTAATTGTCTTACATATGTTTGTACTTTTAAATAATTATTAATTTATGATATTAATGGTAACATATATTGAGACATGGGTCTTCTAAATATATATTATCTTATTGAAATTGATGATTTTTCCATTGGCCCAAGACGGGGCCGGAGAAAAATATTATTTGAAAGCGATTATTAATTTACTGAGCATTAATTTATAAAGGGTTTACAGTATTTTTGTAGACTTCCGCCACTATTTTGTTTAATTTAAAGACAGTTTATTTGTTGTACTCTTATATTTCTAGTCAGCATCGTTCGATGTTGCATGAGTTTGATTGTCAAGTGTTGGTGTAGGTGCATCATGATGATTTGAGATGTAACATCCCCGTTCTGCAAATTGTTCCATGTTTGCATGGATTAGCATTGAAGATTGGTTTTTTCATGCGGCAATAAAACCCTATCCACTAAATCACAAACATTTCATGTTGAAATAAGATCCTGTCCATTGAATAACTACCACTTATATTAAATTAATCAAATTCATTTGAATGCTCAAAAGAATTTTGAGTGTCAATGAAATATATGTAAAGAGGACCCACCATATTCGGTAGATCATTATATTTAAAAAATGAATAAATTGTATTCCTAGTTCATTGTGTTTGGAAAATTAACAAGTCATATTCCTAGATAACTATATTTGAGAAATTAAAAAATTGTATTCCTACTTCATGTGCAAAATTAGTTTATTGCATTCCTAATTTATTTTGAAATCACATTTAAAGAAAATA
Source organism: Solanum pennellii (assembly GCF_001406875.1). Taxonomy (NCBI): domain Eukaryota; kingdom Viridiplantae; phylum Streptophyta; class Magnoliopsida; order Solanales; family Solanaceae; genus Solanum; species Solanum pennellii. The sequence goes on from NC_028638.1 coordinate 29,621,365, forward strand.
TGAAATATATAGAGATGGTTTGTCATACTTAATTTGGGAAGTCAATAATGTTTTATTCCTATTTTATTTCCAAATAAGATTTGTTGATATTTCGTTATTAATACATATCTATATGGGTTTAAACATATAAGCCTTTTATTTTCAGAAACTTTTCGAGGAAAGGATCTGAAAAGAAATGTAGAAAAAGAAAATTTTGTATCGTTGTTTAGTTTTAATGGAAAAGGGTAAATGATTATAAGCTTCTTGAAATCGATTAAAAAGAAAAGTAAGCGAAAAATATGTAAAGTATTTGGTTTTGTTCAATTTTCCATGTTCGTTTCGATGCGATTTCAGTTTGATTCTTCAATATGATATAAATTATATTTAAGTGTAGTGACTACATTATCATTGTTCATTTGAAAATGGATGGAATATCTATAGTGATAAACAATTGTACAAAGTAATTTTTTAGGTTATTACATGGACAAATTAAGATGTTGAAATAGTTATCTATTATTATTCTTAATTTTCACGTTAATCTTACTAATTTATTAATTATTGAAATTTGTCTGCAATCATAAAAAACATTCTTGTATTTATGGGACTGTACTAATATTATTTTTTTCTAGTATCGAAGAAAAAAAAATAATACAAATGTTTCCATGTTTTGAGGGGCAATATATCTTAGATATTTAGCCTAACAAAAATCTTGTTCAACTTCTTTTTACTTTCACTCTATTTGAATTTTAGTAGGTATATTATTTATGTTTAAATTTTATTTGTGGCTTCATTATTCATTCATCACAAGCTTGGTGCTCTAGCCAACACAAACTACATTATCATACATATTCGAGTGTCTACATAAGCTTAATGTATATGACATTGTAATTGTGACGACCCTTTTGGTCGTTTTGAGAGCTAAAGCCTTGTGTTTCATAAAATATTTTCCGTTAGATTCTAAGTGGATATTTTGGACTATTCGGAATTATAATTATGAAATTAGTGGGGAAGTTTTTAATAGTTATTATTTGGTGGTTAAGAAAAGTAATATTAGAAGTAAGATGGATCACTTTTACTAGTTTTTATAATTGGTTATATAAGAATTATGGTAATAATTAAATTGGAGAAAGAAGGAAAATTGAGGAGAAAACAATATTTAGGCTATACCTGAAAAAAACAGCATCAAGATCGGAAGGGTTCGAAAGCAATAAGGATAGGAAAAGTGTTGGAGAAGTAGTTGCTTGACTCGGTTCTTCAGTGGAGGTAGGTTATGGTTTATGCTATTTGATAGTAAACTCTTAATAGTGATTGATATGCATTGAATGATATTGTGAAGTTTTCTATGTACTTGATTGTGTGATTGTGTGGCTTGGTCATGTGTTTTGTGATTGGTCAGAAATCGCGAGACTGTAGAATGTATAATCTTAAACCATCTCTATCGAAGTAATGCCTTGAATAAAGAAGGCTACATGAAATATTATTAACGAATGGAAAATTGGTGATACTAACTGATACACTAATGATATTATATGATCGGAGTGTCACGTTCCGACACGGTATTCTTTGATCGGAGTGTCACGTTCCGACACGGTATTCTTGGATCGGAGTGTCACGTTCCAACACGGTATTCTTGGATCGGAGTGTCAAGTTCCGACACGATAATATTAAAGGAAAAACATGTTGAATTAATGGAAGATACTCAATCTCAAAGAACTCAACTCCCAAAATGGTTTGGTTTGAAGGCATGAGTCCTCATGTGTGATCTTGATATCATTGACTTATTACGAGCTTACTTTAATGTTGTTGATACTTGTTCATGTTGTTTGTTGTTTATCACCTGTTAAGTGCTATAGTTGAGTTCATACTATTATTTATTGTATATTAGTTCCTATTTTTGGTTGGCCGATGATATCTACTCAGTACATGTTGCCCCCGTACGGAGTCCTATTGTGTTTTTCTTTGTTTTCCTTTTATTAAATGCAGCGAGTGTACCTATGACTTCAGATTTCCCTCAGCTCTAGGCAACCTCCCGCATATCATGTTCCAAGGTGAGCTATTCATTCATGCTCGTGTTGGATTTTTTCGGTCATGACATGATGTCCTATACATTCGGACACATACCATTTTATTCATTTATTTTGGTGTCTTTGATACTCTTAGACTTAGTAATTAGAGATTAGATGTCCTTGTTGTGATGACTTTCAGGTTTTGGGAAACGATAGTTAATAAATTTTAGAGCTTCCGCAATATTTTGTTATTCACAGTTGAATTATTGGTACATGTTGGTAGTTGAACCTCTTGGTTCGTCCACCTAGGTAGTTAAGTGTTGATGCCACTCACGACTCGTTTTGGGTCGTGCCAAACTTGGTATCAGAGTGTTAGGTTCGTTGATCTCATCACACAAGGACAGGTCTAGTAGAGTCTTGTTGAACGGTATGGGGACGCCTTTACTTTTCTTCGAGAGGCTATAGGACTTTAGGAAAACTCATTTATTTCTTTCTTTCGTGCTACTACTTGAATCAAATTGGTATCTAGTTGATACAAATTGGTATTTTGACTTCTTCACTCTATTTCAAATATGGTTAGTACTAGAGTATTAGGAGTTGAAATAGCGACAAGAGAAAAAAAAAGTTCCTTTGAAATAGGTATATTTTCTGGATTGCAAAATATGGTGGTAGTCTCATGTTGAGTGTCGATTAGTAAAGCCACTACTATGACTTCATGAAGTGAGGATATATCAGAGAGGGTCATCGCTACTTACTTGGTTAGAGTTAGGAAGTGTGTCATTTTTGTTATTGAATTGGTCTTAGAAGTAAAGCGAATTGTTTGGCCTAGAGAGAGAACAAATTTGATAATTTTTTGCAATTATTCAATGGATAGAAATATGTGGGCTATTTGGGTACGATCTTATCGATAGGTATGATGTGTTCTAGTGAGGTATCTAACGGACTTTCACGGTGTGGCAGTACTAGGGTTAAGTGGAAAGGGTACGTCGATTGTCAAGTAAGAATACTAACTCCTAAAGAAGTTATTAGTTGTGTGACATGTTCAGATAATGAGATTCAGTGTTTCATTCATATTTGAGAAACCAACTATGTATTACTACATGCACTTGAAATGCATTATTTGTCAAAAATATTTTAACGGTGGATTTTTGGTACAATACTAATATATTTAGCTTGTGAGACGTATCTTGAGGGTTCTGAATGAGGACTGACGATTTTATCTTAAGCTTCAAAAGGTAGATTTCTACTAGGATGACAGGCTTATGGGGAACAAAAGTCCTATTGAGTATACTTGGGTGAACTAAATTGAAGATTTTAGTAAGAAAATGTTTATAAAGTTGAGTTAGTCCCTTAAATTTGATTGGTGTACCTGAGTTTAAGGTGTCATGTCGAGGAAAAGGTTCACTTTATGGCGATGACAAGGGTTTGTTGAACATGATGGTAATACGAGTTAGTGATGAATTGTGATTGAGATGCAACTATAGAATATAAATTGTTTGTAAAAAAAAAAAATTTATATGATAATAATGACTTGTGAGTATCTAAGGTGTGATTTTCTTTTACTAACTGAGTCACATAGTTGTATAGAAAGTTTTGAGAGATGTTGGGGCACCGCTAGAATAGAACTTAAAGGAGTTAGAGTCATAATTAAAATAAGATAAAATTTGTGAGATATGTAGCCTTCAGAAAAAGGTGAGAACAATAATATTCTCTCTAATTGCAAGGGTCATATAGGTATCTTTAGGAAGGTGATAATTGGGTTCAAGAGCGTGTGGTTTTGTCTATTTTGTTTTGATTAAGGCAATAATGTAACAGGTTAATCATATTGGCTAAAAGTTATTGGATAAAACTTAAAAGAGGAGTGTACAGACGTTCAACTTGAGTGGGGTGATAAGTTCTATTGTAGTGTTGAATTTAGTAATGAGTAGGGTTGGATTTTAGTGAAGGATATGTAAGGTAGATGGAGAAGCAATCAATGATAAGTTAAGGTACAATAATTCATAGAATTCTTCAAAGTATAAGCAAATGTAGATAATTAAGGGCATTGTGTTACACAATTGGACTTATAATTCAAATTTTTTTGTTATAAATCTGAATTTCTGGTGGTATATTTTGTCAAGGTATGAATTAGTAAGATGAGAAATGATTGATTGCATCGGTATTGAGCACGTCAAAGAATTTATGCATGCTTTGGACCATAAAGTCTGTTACTTTTGATTGTTAAAAAGGATCTAAAAAGGGTTTACCTTCAGAGTTATGATTAAGAGTGTGAAGTAAAATGTCATGGATTATTAGTAAAACATGAGATCGGTAAGCAAACTAGATAAACAAGAGTTTGATATATTGAAGGATCGAGATATGTAGAATTTGCACCATGAAAAGAATTTGAGAAGACTGAAGGAATAAGACCTCTCTTATAAATCCATGGGGTGTAGTTGATGGTTGTTTTAATTATTGCCTATGATTGTGAGATGTGAACTAGTTCGGTACAGACTTACTAGGATTTTATCATCGACTTCTATAAAAAAAAAAGAGTTTTGGTTTAGGTGACAAACAATTAGGTACGAAAAATTTAGTATTTTACAATGGGGTTAGATTGCTCAAATTAGGATAGAAGACTTAAGAATGATGTAAAAGGTGAGATATAATTCTACATGATTATTAAGAATTTATAGTTGGATTAATATTACCCTATTGATGGGACTACATAGAATGTAAGATGTGTTACATAGATAATTGATGGTTAACAGAGATTATGAGCTTATAGTATACAAAATAATTTGAGTGATCAAGAATTTTTCTAAGTGTTGACTTCAGTGGATATGTGGTTCGATAAATAAAGTATATGTGTGTAATCATAATAGGAACTAAATTTGTGCTTCTGGTTAGCAATAAAATCAAAGAGATAGAGTCATATGAATGAAAATGTTTACATGGTCACCATGAAAGGAGTATCTAGACTTATTTGACCTTGGTTAGGTATATTCTTATGTGACCACTTTCTTCGTATTGGACATTATTTGGTAGTATGATTCACTACTTATACTACGCGTGTTTTCACATCTATGGGTTGATTTCTAGTGGTGAATCGGATGTAAAGATCCTCTTGTGTCCTCTTGATAGGGTAGGATCCTTGGGCAAACTTGGTATTTTAGTTATGATAGAATTGGTGTTGTTTGGGATAGCTAAAGTATATCAGTAGTTCTATACGCACAAACTTGCTTATGAGAATCTATATAAGAGCTGCTATGAAGAGTTACAATTGCCTAAGAGTAATGTTAGAGGTTCTGCATTTTGAAGTGTATCCCTTGTTGGTGTTTACTTGATATTATTCTTCCTTGGGTTAGATATGTTGATTCTCCCTTGATGAGTAATAGATGTCTAAAGCTAATATTTTCATCACTTAAGCTTGTGATGAGATTGTGTTGTGAAAAGAAAATCCTGATAAGATCTGTGATGTTTTTTGCATTATGAGTGTGTGGTAGTTGATTAAAGTCCACTTCTGGTTGTAGCCACTTTCGATTCAAAATTTTATCGTGGTTATGTTAGATATTTGTTCAGATGGTTGTGTCAATGTCTAGTTGGAGAATAGATCAGTTGAAAATTCCATTATTAGAAATAGTTTTGTTGTTAGATGAGTTTACATACAATAATAAATATCCCTAGAGTAATGAGATAGACCCATTTAAGGCATTGTATGGGAAGAGGTGTAGATCTTCAATTGATTGGTTTAATTCTTTTGATATAAGACCACGGGTACTACAATTTTGAATGATTTTTTTGAGACAACTACCCTTTCTTGCCTTGCCTTCCTTTGATCGTTCGAGGACGAACGATGGGTAAATTGGTATCTATTGTAACGACCCTTTTGGTCGTTTTGAGAGCTAAAGCCTTGTGTTTCATAAAATATTTTCCGTTAGATTCTAAGTGGATATTTTGGACTATTCGGAATTATAATTATGAAATTAGTGGGGAAGTTTTTAATGGTTATTATTTGGTGGTTAAGAAAAGTAATATTAGAGGTAAGATGGATAACTTTTACTACTTTTTATAATTGGTTATATAAGAATTAGGGTAATAAATAAATTGGAGAAAGAAGGAAAATTGAGGAGAACAATATTTGGGGCTATACCTGAAAAGAACAACATCAAGATCGGAAGGGTTCGAAAGCAATAAGGAAAGGAAAAGTGTTGGAGAAGTAGTTGCTTGAATCGGTTCTTCGGTGGAGGTAGGTTATGGTTTATGCTATTTGATAGTAAACTCTTAATAGTGATTGATATGCATTGAATGATATTGTGAAGTTTTCTATGTACTTGATTGTGTGATTGTGTGGCTTGGTCATGTGTTTTGTGATTGGTCTGTAATCCCGAGAATGTAGAATGTATAATCTTAAACCATCTCTATCGAAGTAATGCCTTGAATAAAGAAGGCTAGATGAAATATTATTAACGAATGGAAAAGTGGTGATACTAACTGATAAACTAATGATATTATAGGATCGGAGTGTCACTTTCCGATATGGTATTCTTGGATCGGAGTGTCACGTTCCGACACGATATTCTTGGATCGGTGTGTCACGTTTCGACACGGTATTCTTGGATCGGAGTGTCACGTTCCGACACGATAATATTAAAGGAAAACATGTTGAATTAATGGAAGATACTCAATCTCAAAGAACTCAACTCCCCAAATGGTTTGGTTTGAAGGCATGAGTCCTCATGTGTGATCTTGATATCATTGACTTATTACGAGCTTACTTTAATGTTGTTGATACTTGTTCATGTTGTTTGTTGTTTATCACCTGTTAAGTGCTATAGTTGAGTTCATACTATTATTTATTGAATATTAGTTCCTATTTTTGGTTGTCCGATGATATCTACTCAGTACATGTTGCCCCCGTACGGAGTCCTATTGTGTTTTTCTGTGTTTTCCTTTTATGAAATGCAGCGAGTGTACCTATGACTTCATATTTCCCTCAGCTCTAGCCAACCTCCCGCATATCAAGTTCCAAGGTGAGCTATTCATTCATGCTCGTGTTGGATTCGTTCGGTCATGACATGATGTCCTATACTTTCGGACACATACCATTTTATTCATTTATTTTGGTGTCTTTGATACTCTTAGACTTAGTAATTAGAGATTAGATGTCCTTTTTGTGATGACTTTCAGGTTTTGGGAAACGATAGTTAATAAATTTTAGAGCTTCCGCAATATTTTGTTATTCACAGTTGAATTATTGGTACATGTTGGGATTTGAACCTCTTGGTTCGTCCACCTAGGTAGTTAAGTGTGGATGCCACTCACGACTCGTTTTGGGTCGTGACAGTAATTCATTGTTAGTAACAATAATAATTAGGATACGTAGCAAACTGTTCTTGTTTGTATGAAAGTTGTGTAGTGCGTGATATCAATTTAGAACTTATTTACTACCTTAAAGGGATGAACTCCAAAAAAATGATTTTTAAATTATGTAAATACCCCAAACTTATGAAAAAAACCTAACTAAAAACCATCATGCTACAGTTTAGAAACCCCATACCCACACTAGACCCTCCATGCTAAAAGCTACCACTTTCAAGTTCCAACTCCCCCAAATTACCCAGGCGCCAACGTCCACAAATTTTCCAACAGATGCATTTTCTCCCTTCAATGCAACTTCTAATTTTTTTTCTATTTNCCAACGTCCACAAATTTTCCAACAGATGCATTTTCTCCCTTCAATGCAACTTCTAATTTTTTTTCTATTTATATCAACCAAATGTAGAATTTCATCATATAATTCTCCATAAGAAGAAGAAGAAGAAGAAGAAGAATAAGAAGAAGAAGAAGAAGAAAAATAAGAAGAAAAAGAAGTTCAGTACTTTCGTTGTTTTAAAATGAGAGCAAATCTCTCTGTTTATTGAAAACAAAGGGTAGTGTGAATAAATGATTATTGCGCCTTATCAAAATGGTCACAACTCTTTTGAAAAGTCAAAATTTTTTCTTAAAAGTGCCACTCCTCATAAAACTCGCAAGTCTTCATTAAAGTTGAAACTCTTCATAAAAAGTTGCAACTCTTCGGAAAAATCAAAACTTTTCATAAAAGTCACAATTTTTTGTAAAAGTTGCAACTTTTCATAAAAAGTCACAACTTTTTGTATAAGTTGCAACTTTTTATAAAAAGTCACAACTTTTAATGAAATGTAAGACTAATTTTTGAAATAAATAAGTTAAAAGGGAATTCTGCATTGTGGTTGCGCAACATAGGCAGACCTAAGGTTCTCTTTTATATAAATATATGATATATGATACACACACAAACACACACATTACCTATAAACATCGTGCTTAAGGCATCAACAAAAACATTACACTTATTTTGGTGATAAATAATACTCATGTAATAATCCTTTAGTAATTCTAAACACCTCCCTAGTATGAGACTAAGATCTTTCTGACTGAACAACATATTCAAGGCTCTTGTGATTAGTGAATGCATAAACATGAACACCATAAAAATATAGATGACATCTATTCAAAACGAATAATACAACAACCAACTTTAAGTTATGGGTTGGAAATTCTTCTCATGAAATTTCAACTGTCTGGAGGCATAGGCTATACATTTGCAATTCTGTATTAAGACACAATCCAAGCCAACTCTAGATGCATCACAATAACCATAAAACATTTAGTACCTTCCGGTAAGGTCAAAACTGGCGCAGTAGCCAACTTCTTTTTCGATTATTGAAAGTTTTTCTCACAAGCTTTATTTTATTGAAACTTAATTGTCTTCTGAGTCAATTTGGTCAAAGTAGGAGAAATAGACGAGAACCCATTTACATACCTTCTATAATAGCCAGCCAAATCCAAGAAACACCTAATATCGGGTTAAGATGTGGGTCTAGGACAATTCTTCACAACTCTATCTTTTGAGTATCAACTTTAATTCCCTCTCCAGACACAATGTGGTCTTGGAATTCCACACACGAAAGCCAAAACTGAAACCTAAAGAATTTGACATACAACTCTCTATCCTTTAAAGTGTGGAGAACTATTCTAAGACAGCTAATATGACCCTCTTCATTCGTTGAATAAATTAGTATGCCATCAATGAAGACGATAACAAACGTATATATAAGTTTTGAATACCCTATTTATAACGTCAATGAAGATTATCAGGAAAGACTTCTGGAAACTCTTTTACTACTGAAATTTACTTAATGTGAGGTACCTCAATATTAGAGTCATTAACTCGGACTAAGTAATAGCACACCCTTTAGAAACTAACTTCCTTGTCTGAAGGTACGAAATGAAATGACCCTTAGGCACTGCTGAACTACTTTTCAACTCTAAGACGGGCTCTTTTAGAAATTAAAACTAGGCAACTCGAGTCCTACTAAATTGAGGTATAACATGCGTGAAGAAAGTCCATACAAAGAATGACATTGAAATCTACAATGTCTAACTCAATTAAATCAACCATGGTACTCTTGTGATTGTCGAAAAATGAGACAATCATGATAGATTGTCTCGGCTAGAATGGACTCAGTAACAATTGTAGAAATACTGAATGGTTCACTAAGTTTCTCTGGAATAACAAAAAAATTCATAGAAACATATGTATTTAGAAAGGATAAATCCGCTCGTGGATCTAGCAAAGGATAAACACTAAACTCAAAGACTTGAATCATACCAATGACACATCTGAGGAATATTTTTGCTCTTGGCGACTATTGATAGAATATAAGCAGTTCGTTCATCCGTCAGTACGAAAGTATCCCCTCTAGTAGCAAGTCTGTCTAGTGGAGCAATTAAAGAAGACTGGCTATATTGCCCCCATTACCATTACCCTTCTTGTTCTTTGGAAATTCTCGCATGAAATGACCATTCTGACCACATTTAAAAAGACCGGTGTAGTCCTCACAACAAGTAACTGATTGGTTCCTTCTACACTTGGCGCATGCAAGAGGCTTAATGCCCCCTTGTGCCATGCTACCCTGAAAATAAGTAGGTTTATCTCTGAGGTTCTTACTATTGTACTCACTTTTGTTCTTAGGCACGGGTGCACTAGAACATGATGTAGTAGGTCCCTTCCATTTTTATTTAAAGGATGACTGGTTGGCATTACTCTTCTGTTGTACCGACTATGAGAAGACTAAGGAACTAACATCTAACTGTCTATGAAGACTCTAAAATAACTGAGATGGATGTCAGGACAGGAACCCTGGTCATCCTAACAAATGAAATACTAAAAAGAACTAAAAGCAATAAAAAGGAATCCTCCAAAATGCAACCAGGCTCACCAACTAACTTTGGAGTGCTCAACTAAATCAACAATGTGTTGGATGCCGATCCTAGTTACCTATATCTACATCATAATAAAATACAAGACAACTGACATCATTACATTGGATGTACGGGTATTCGAGTTTGAGTGCTAAACACAACTTAAGCTTTAAAATAATCTGAAGAACTTACCTGGATCAACTCAACTCAACATACCTTAACTCATTTCAATATAAAGCAGTTTAAAACAAGTGCAATATAAAGAAAAGTTGTTTAAAAACATGATATCAACTGTGTGTATATGAAAGGCTACAATATAACTCTAAAATGTATGTAAAAATAAAAATAACTATGTATAGAAGAATACAATTACCTCTATGTAGTTTCTCTAATTGAAAACCATCACTTAAGAGCTATTGTGATGATACAAAGTTTTTCCACATGTTGCCAAGGCCATCCTATACCTTCCCGAGGTATAAAACTTGAACTACTAAGTGGATCCACTAGTCTATGCTAAAAACCACTAAAGGAACCATCTAAAAGGTATGACCCTTTATAACCATGATTGCTGCTTGGTTTATAGGTGTTGTGAGTTGTCTGAACTCTCCCTCGTGTCGGTGCGCAATACTACTCCCAAAAATATGATATTAGATCTTATGTTTAAAGATATACTTCTTTCAGTGATTTGAGATTACTGCTAAAAAACTTAGCTCAAAGGCTATCTTGAAAATCAAAGTCCCTTTCTTTCTTCATTTAGAGAGCGATTACTGTTTTCTGAAAACAAGCCCGAAGACTCATTGGAAATCGATGTTTCCTTTCTTGTTTAAATGTGAAAAAACATTTTCAATCCTTTTTGGAATACATACTCCCCATATACTTTTGAAGAAATGAACTTCAATCTTTACTATTTACTATTTATTCAACTTGAAATTTATGTCTTAAAACAAAGTAAAGCATTCGAAAAAGTCTTTTTGATAACTCTAAGAACTCCTCTTAGTTCGACTCCTACATCTCTTGACATTGATATTAACTTTTCTTGAATTAGATTATGTAATCAAGGTTAATGAGCTCATGTTTATGGATTATTTAATGATAGTTAGATGTATCTTAGAGTGTTAGAATCAACTAAGAAACATGGGTTCATTGCTAAGGAACAAGTGTGAAAAGGTGGGAAAGAAATGGGAAATACTTGCGTCCCTAGCGCTATGAAACGAGCGGGGAGCCAGAGGGAAAAGATCAGAGACTGTCCTGGGGGAAGTGGATGGTGCGTCACCCCCTTGATGAAAGTTCAGAGCCCTTTTTGGGGCACGCTGACTAGCGCGACCGCCCCACCCCTATCCCTAGGTGTTCGCTTTTAATATATTAACCCTCTAAACTTCATTGGTTCTTTCCCCAAACACTTAGAATCATTTATATTCTCAATAAAAAAAAAGATTCAACTCGAAATTACACTCAGAAACATGAATCAAATCATTAAAAACTTAAACAACACAACCCACAAAAATTCAAATGAATATCATCAAGAATTCAAAGGATTTACTCTCAAAATCAAATATATTTCACTGAATTGAATCATGATTGGCACGTGTCTGCACTAACCAACTTTATGTGGTTTCACATACCTTGTAGGGATCAGCTCTTAATTAAATCCTCAAGATAAACTCGACGATCTTGATGAATCTTGCTTCTCTTCTCCTTTCTTCTATTCTTTTCTCTTCTCTCAAAACCTAATTCTTTTTCTAAAAATGAAAACTAACTAGGTTCAATTTAGAATGTTAAGTAATCACCAAAACCAATTTAAAATAAAAGGGCAAGGAAAATAACAAACTACCCTTCTAAAATGCGATTTTGACTTTTCTTATTCGCGCAACGCAACTTAAATAAATCAATAACTCACTCATACGAACACGAAATTGCGCAAACTCGGTGTACTTGGAAAGATAATTTCAATATATTTCCTACCATATTTGGAATTGCTTCTAACTTATCTTGAGCTAAAACTATCATCTTTTGAAGATGGCCACAACTCAACTTATTCTAACTTAACAAAATTTCCAGATTTTAATTCTTTCCAATAATGACTATTTTCAATTATTAGCTTCTTCCTTGTTATTTCAATTTGCGAGATGTTACATGATGCTACTCCTTCTCTTTCTTTTAAGTGTAAATTATGATCCATAAGCGTTTTTCGGACTTCACATTTAACCGTGTACTTCCAGATATGAGAGTGAGTTATTTCCACCCGGAATGCCACATATTTTATTCATTTTTATATCATTCTTTCAGACATTGAGGCTACTTGGTACTTTTTTATTTGCTACCATTATACATTTTTTTAAATGTTTTAATACAATGACTTTCAGATTTTTGGAATACAGTAAAACCTCTATAAATAAATACAGGTGGAACCAGAAGGTTTTAATACAATGACTTTCAAACTTTCAGATGTTTTAGTATTAAAGAACGGTTTGAGATTTAATGAAGGTTAATTTTAATTATATCAAAATCATTGTATCATACAATTTATGTATCATATTTATTGATTTCAGATAAAATATTATACATAAAGTACAATGAATACGTCATAATCATTATATCTTACTAATATCCTTGTGATGTATGGATAACAAGAGCACACAAGATGTATTATCATAAATGATTTTAGCGTACGATATTAGAATTCTATAAAGTGGGACAAACTGATCCATAAAAGATTAATGTTTTCGCTGCTATAGATTTTGTAATCCCTGCTTGGACAACATATATTTAGCAAGAGACAATCGTAAATTATTTTCGGCACTGTTCAATTCGTTCGGGGGATGCAATTTCAGAGAACTTGAATGAACCCACTTATGAAAACTTCATTCATGAACTCGAGGTCATGATTAATTATCTAGGTTACCACAATATAGTGAATGGAAATAACCTTTTGGATTATTCGAGTGAAAGTGATACATGTTCGGAGGTGCAGAATTTAGAAAAATTGTGGATACAATAGAAAAAAACAATACTAGTGATAAAGTTGAAGATGATATTACACCTTTGGAACCTATTATGCGTAAGCACTTATCACATTTATAACTCTTCAAAATTTTATGGTGCAGTTCAAAAAGATAACATCGGAGCTCTTGGATGCAATAAGAAAAGTTAGATATGAGTTTCAACTAGATTTAAACTTTAAGACAAAACAGAACACAATAAAATCATATTTCACTAAATTGTCTTACATATAGTTTTGCTTTTAAATAATTATTAATTTATGATATTAATGGTCCCATATATTTAGACATGGGTCTTCTGAAAATATATTATCTTTTTGAAATTTGTGATTTTTTCCATTGGCCCAAGACAGGACCGGAGAAAAATATATTTTAAAGAGATTATTAATTTACTGAGCATTAATTTATAGAGGGTTAACAGTATTTTTATAGACTTACACCACTATTTTGTGTAATTTAAAGACAGTTAATTGTTGTACTCTTATATTTCTAGTCAGCATCGTTTGATGTTGCATGAGTTTGATTGTCAAGTGTTGGTTTAGGTGCATCATGATGATTTGAGATGTAACATCCCTGTTCTGCAAATTGTTCCATCTTTGCATGGATTGCCATTGAAGATTGTTTTTTCATGCGGTAATAAAACCCTATCCACTAAATCACAAACATTTCATGTTGAAATAAGATCATGTCCATTGAATAACGATCACTTATATTAGAGTAATCAAATACATTTGAATGCTCACAAGAATTTTGAGTGTCAATGAAATATATGTAAAGAGGACCTACCATATTTCGTAGATCATTATATTTGGGAAATGAATAAATTGTATTCCTAGTTCATTGTGTTTGGAAAATTAACAAATCATATTCCTAGATCACTATATTTGAGAAATTAATAAATTTTTTTCCTACTTCATGTGCGAAATTAATATATTGCATTCCTAATTTATTTTGAAATCACATTTAAAGAAAATATGAAATATATAGAGATTGTTTGCCATACTTAATTTGGGAAGTCAATAATGTTTTATTCCTTTCCAAATAAGATTTGTTGATGTTTCGTTATTAACACATATCTATATGGGTTTAAACCTATAAGCCTTTTATTTTCAGAAACATTGCGAGGAAAGGATCTGAAAAGAAATGTAGAAAAAGACAATTTTGTATCGTTGTTTAGTTTTAATGGAAAAGGGTAAATGATTATAAGCTTCTTGAAATCGATTAAAAAGAAAAGTAAGCGAAAAATATGTAAAGTCTTTGATTTTGTTCAATTTTCCATGTTCGTTTCGATTCAATTTCAGTTTGATTCTTCAATATGATATAAATTATATTTAAGTGTGGTGACTACATTATCATTGTTCATTTGAAAATGTATGGAATATCCATAGTGATAAACAATTGTACAAAGTAATTTTTGGTATAGTTCATTACATGGACAAATTAAGATATTGAAATAGTTAGCTATTATTATTCTTAATTTTCACGTTAGTCTTACCAATTTATTAATTGTTTGCAACAAATTTTAAACATATGGAAAATAAATAAACCATACAAATAAAATATGAAGAAACATAATTTTATTGATTAAGATAGCGGTACAATTCTGTTGATACCTTGATTCTACTCTATAAGATTTATCCATGATTCGGGGATCCATGATTCGAGGGCCGTTAGTGGCGTATTTTTCGAACTAGAATGATTTAGATTTGACCTCTCTATATGAATAATCCATCAATCTGTAGATTATTCGATATCTTGATCTCTTTATGGAATTTCTGAGATGCCTTTTAAGGGAATTTATTACCATTTATATAGGCATAAACTAGGGTTTAGGGTTGAGTAGCCTCCAAGAATCCTTATCTGAGTTGAACATAATTTGTAAAGTCCCCACTCGAATTGAACACATCATGTAGAGTCCCACAAACTTTCAATGTCTACAAATGCCCCCTGCTTCAAGGCTTGACGGAGTGCAGACTTGTGAAACTCAGAGACGAGGCTAGAAGTATTCATTCTTCCACGTTTGCAGCTTCAGATTTTCAGATTTGATTTAAGAGAGAAGAGATGAAGCGCAGATTTGGCCCCACTGGACGTGCCAATTTGTTTGCAACAAATTTTAAACATATGGAAAATAAATAAACCAGACAAATAAAATATGAAGAAACGTGATTTTATTCATCAAGATTGTGAGTACAAATCTGTTTTCCCTTGATTCTACTCTCTAAAATGATTTATCCATAATTCGAGGGCCGTTAGTGGCGTATTTCTCGAACTAGAATGATTTAGATTTGACCTCTCTATATGAATAATCCATCAATTTGTAGATTATTCGTTATCTTGATCTCTTTATGGAATTTCCGAGATGCCTGTTAAGGGGATTTAGTACCCTTTATTTAGGCATAAACTAGGGTTTAGGGTTGAGTAGCCTCCAAGAATCCTTATATGAGTTGAACACGATTTGTAGAGTCCCAACTTGAATTGAACGCATCTTGTAGAGTAAAATTCGCGTCGAGAAAACAATAATCAAGAACAGAAAATTACAGTAACAATCATTTATTATTTCAAGTGCGAGTGTTACAATCTCTATAATTCCTCTGAATTCGCCTTTTCAACTATAAATTCAAGGGCTTTAAAGCTTGTTCTTGAATTTATAAGGAAATTGAACTTGAACTTTTGCTTGATCTTGACTTTTATTAGAATTCAAGGGCTTCGAGCTTGTTCTTGAATTCGATGGTCTTGATCTTGATCGTTCTTGAACTTGAATGCTTGAATTCTTAAACTTGTAGTTTTGTAGAGAATTAAATGGCGTTTGTACCACGGAGTTTGTCTAGCTTCTTGTTTAGAGTTTTCTATCTCTTTTCTGAATTATGAGGACCCCTATTTATAGTTTTAGAATAGAGGAGTTGCGATTGGAATAAGATTCCGTTCAGCCAATTAGATTTAAGTGACATGGCATTTGGGCTTTATGGAGCGGGCTTGTCATCTTTGACACATGTCATGATTCTATTGGTTTTCTTATTTGACTTGGCTATCTACTATTATTCTTAATTTTCACGTTATTCTTAATTATTTATTAATTATTGAAATTTGTCTGCAATCATAAAAAACTTTCTTGTATTTATGGGATTGTACTAATATTATGTTTTTCAAGGATCGAAGATAAAAAATAATACAAATGGTTCCCTGTTTTGAGGGGCAATATATCTTAGATATTTAGCCTAACAAAAATCTTGTTCAACTTCTTTTTACTTTCACTCTATTTGCATTTTAGTAGGTAAATTTTTTATGTTTAAATTTTATTTGTGGCTTCATTATTCGTTCATCACAAGCTTGCTGCTCAGGCCAAGATAAACTACATTATCATACATATTCGAGTGTCTACATAAGTTTAATGTATATGACATTGTAATTCATTGTTCTTAACAATAATAATTAGGATACATAGCAAACTATTCTTGTATGTATGAAAGTTAAGTAGTGTGTGATATCAATTTAGAACTTATTTACTACCTTAAAGGCATGAACTCCAAAAAAATGATTGTTAAATTATCTAAATACCCCAAACTTATGAAAAAACCTAACTAAAAAACTTCATGCTACAGTCTACAAACCCCATCCCCGCACTAGACCCTCCATGCTAAAAGCTACCACTTTCAAGTTCCAGCTCCCCCAAATTACACAGGTGCCAACGTCCACAAATTTTCCAACAGATGCATTTTCTCCCATCAATGCAACTTCTAATTTTTTTTTATTTCTATCAACCAAATGTAGAATTTCATCGTCTATCTTTTGGGCTTATGTGTAGTGACAAGTTACATCGGTCCGCATACCTATTTTACAACTTCTTAACATACACAACCCGTCAAAGCTCTATACTTTTTAAATTAATAGTTAAATTGATGGAAATGTTGTACAGCTAAATTCACCCTACTTATACTCTTGTCTTCTTATTCTGGCTCAAATCTTCATTCTCACATTGATTTTGGTAAATCATCCATTAATGTTATTCAATTTTTCCAAAAATTATAGATTTTCTAAAAACAACTAAATGATTCCTTTGAATTTTACTAATACATATAAACACATGGAATTAATATTGTTATTACTTACCCCTCTATACTTCTAACAATCAAGAATCAACACACGACGACTAAAATCAAAATATAGAAGTATAGTTTTCCAATTAACACGATATCAAAACACACTAATGATAGGGTGATGAGAATAATTTATTTCAAAGGGTCCAATAATTTTGTACATGAATTTACGGCACTTTCCAGAGAAAATGTTTGTTGACAACGAGGTACTATCATTGACTCTTCCACTTATCTTAAATTCGTTGCGCAAGAAATGCACGCTCTTGAAGATGAAGCACCAAACATTGTGGAAGAAAAAATAAAATATTTATTAGATTGCAAAAGAAGAGGGGCAAGAAAAAAAATGAAGAAAACCTCCTAATTCAAAATAAGTAAAATCAAAGTCGAGGCAAAAGTTAGCTTCGTTGATAGTGTAGCTGATAATTGAGTTCCTTCTCCAAGTTAATGGATTTCTATATCTTAAGAGTTTTGTCTCATGCTTAATGAGTGGATGTGTGTATATAATTACCTAATTCACTTTGAATTATGAAAAATAGAACATTTCTTATTCAAACTTTTATCACTTTGCGCTATCTATCTCCACATAAAATAATGTCGACTTATTGCCATTGGAAAGCTAATACATTAAATTATTCTAAAAGGGATAACATAAATATTGTTGTATGATATTATAAATTTTAGAAAACAAAAACCTTTAAAAAATTAAAAATTGTTTGATGCCCCGCATACTTTACCCATTTTACTCTTTTTCGCACAAGAATTTAGTAATGAAAGACGTATTTCGATATCCATAGTCCAACAATTCCTTCTACTACAATACCACAAATAAAATAATTTGATACCACAAAGGAAAAGAATTGTAATCCCCACGCCACAAACATATAGAGTATGGATACAATTGCATAGTTAAATCACATAATGGAGTATGTAGACAATCATAATAATATATTAGCATACTATAGCTTAGATATGAATCTCATGATGAGGTAACCACGTGTGTACTCTACCCTTCATTTATCATACAACATATTCATTTTTATGGATGAAATTCGTACAAATACTTTTATACACTCATAATTATCGCTTCTTAGTCTCTAATGGATGTAGATCCTTCCCATAATACAAAGGTAAGATCATAGTTGACACAACACACACAACCCCACTATACGTCTGTTCCTCACGATTGTTAAAAATCGTTTCGATTTAGGAGGAAAATAACGGTTAATAAGAATATACATGGAAAATTGGTTTCCCATTGGTGGAGGAAGATTGTCATCATTTACATATGTAGCACAATGAAACATCTATTTCCACAAATGTTACACAACGTTGAGTATTTCCTTGATTCAAACAAAGAAAAGGTATGACCAATGTTAATAAAAGCTTTAACTATATTTGACTGACTTGCAACCCAAAATGAAATAGATGAATTTTAAATTTTCGGAAAATTACCCCTAACAAATCCAATATTTATAGCTAATACATTTAATCAAATGAAGAATGTGAAAATTTCCGCAAGTTGGAATTGAGTACATTTCATCAAATGAAGAATGTATATATATGATATCATAGTTCTAATAATCTCAATACAAGGCTACCACGTGCAACACACGTGTGGTAAACCTAATAAACAAAAACAAAAAAGTATTGTTCTTGCAAACATAGCGAAAGAAAACTTACTAATATAACAAATTTGAAAATAAAACAAATCCCTAATTATTATTCATTTGTACCGTCTTTGTTGATGGGAAAGGGGAAACTGAAGCTTGACATATTGGACAGTTTTTTTCCGTAGCAACCATTTTCTGATGCAACATGCATGATATCATGTTCACACCCAATTTTCCCAATAGTCTCTTCATGTTTAAATTTCCCAAGACATATGCTACAAATCTCTTTTCTATTCGTTGGATTTTTTACTCCATCTTTAGGAACAACAACATGATGAATTCTTGTGTTAAAATACCTCAATATATCTTCGTCCTCTTTTTCCTCCATGTAAGCCTCGGATTGACCTTGAAGATTGTCTGCTACATCTGCCCTTAAGATTCTCTCTATGGAATCACGATCACTTACATTACTTATAATAAGATCAAGAGAAGAAACATGTGAGTTACTCATATTTCAATACCAATAATAAAAGAAAATATTAAACAAAGAACAATGTTAAGATTTTTTTGAGTTCTTGAAAATGGCACAAGGAGAAAAATAAAATTGAATAATAAGTTTGGAATGACAGGAAACTTTATAGAGAGATGACCTACCATATTTTCTACCTTAATAGGAAAATTAATTAATTGCATTCCTAGTATATTTGGAAAAAAAATAAATTGTATCCCTAGTTGAAGTAGAAAATTAATTTATTGTATTTCTAATTCATTTAGAAAATTAATAAATTGTATTCTTAGTTCTTGTGAAAAATCTATAATTGTATTGCTAGTTTTTGCAAAAAATCTCTAATTATATTCCTTGTTCATTTGGAAAAATAATAAATTATGTTCCTTGTTATGGGGTAAATCAATTAGTTACATTCCTACTTTCATTTGGAAAAATAATAAATTGTATTCCTAGCTAATGGGGGAAATCAACAAGTTACATTCCTACTTTGTTTTGGAATTAATTTAATGACAATGTGAAATATACATAAATATGGTCTATCATATTTCTACTTCATTTGGAAACTTAATAAGTTTTACTCCTAATTTATTTTAATGCATAATTAAATAGAAATACAATAAAATATATAGTCATGATTACATAATTTGATAAATACAAAAAAAATAAAAGGTAAAATATAGAAAGTTTGAGAAGAAGAATGAATAAATTAATTTTTCGCTAGACCTCTCCTTTTTGGTAGGGAAGGAAATATAAAAGAAAATAAATACATTTATTATTCAATATACGTTTAATTATTTAGTTAAATTCCCTGCGCTTCGTGTGAACTATGTAAATAATCTACTTCTAAACATATTATAAGCATGTTTTGATAGGGTAGAACCCTACAATAAGTTGTCAAGAATATTTTATCCAAAGATGAAATGAAATCTTTTTTAATCTTAAAACGAAAACAATTTGATTCTAAGTATTTATGAATATTGTTATTAATTCTTTATTTTACTGTCTTTGTTCATCACCAAAATCTTTCCAAAAGATATGCAATTTTTTCACTGGCTATTTTTGTATTTTGGAAAAGTTTAAAAACATTATATTCATTAATTGCAAGAGTTTTTCTCCTACTCAACGCTGCTACATACAAAATTTAAATATTATACATCATATACAATTAGTTGCGTACTTGATAAATTAATTAAAATATAAAAACACATCTCTTGGAGTTCAATGAAATAACGTATGTTGCTCAAATAATTTGGATTAGAAGATGTCTTGGTAGGTCCCTTATTCAAAATCATACGCAGTCGATGACACTACTTTGATAGCTAAAGACAAATTTCATTGTTTATGTTTCGATCAATATGGTTAAAATTTTGTTGTTTTTTTGAGATATTTAATCTATATTTTATAAGGTGGTAATTATTTCATTAATATAGATTCATCCTACTTTGAGGGGTAATCATTGACTCCAACCAAACATTTGAACCCCAAACATTTTATTAAGGTTGAGTACAATAATCACCATCCCACTACATCCCTTTATTTTTTTGAATGTCACTCATCGATTGAATACATAGATAAGATAGAAAGTAAAATAAATAAAACTCCAAGGTAGTGTTAAACCACCCTAACTTTTTAATATCGAAAGTCCGTCGCTGCACATCTTATACATCTTTTAGCCACTGAAAACTCTACAAAGATTAAAGTAATTTACTTTATAAGCTTAAGAATTCTAATCTACATGATACCAATAGTCTAATAATACATCAAACTCTTGATTAACATATTTTTACTTCAACATAATGATCAAAAGCATAAACATAAACAACAAAGTTTAAAACATGTACACAAAAATGAAAAAAATAAATAAAATAAGCATAAACTAGTCAGTGTAAAATACATACCAGAATTTGTAATAATAAAATGAAACATAAAGGAAAAACCAAGCTCACTTAATGCACATTGTTCCCTTAAGAATATTAGTTCATTCTACTACTCGAAGTTTA
Source organism: Solanum pennellii (assembly GCF_001406875.1). Taxonomy (NCBI): domain Eukaryota; kingdom Viridiplantae; phylum Streptophyta; class Magnoliopsida; order Solanales; family Solanaceae; genus Solanum; species Solanum pennellii. The sequence goes on from NC_028638.1 coordinate 29,642,829, forward strand.
AATATATCCTCTCAAGAAAGAGCGATTCTATTCACAAGTGTGTTGATACAAAAATAATGGTGTGAGTCAGTCACCCAACATGAGCAAAGTACACGAATATATAATTCTCCAGAATAAGAAGAAGAAGAAGAAGAAAAAGAAAACGAAAAAGAAGTTCAGAACTTTTGTTGTTTTAAAATGAGAGAAAATCTCTCTATTTATTGACGACAAAGATTGTGTGAATAAATGATTATTGCGCCTTATCAAAAAGGTCACAAATCTTTTGAAACATCACAATTTTTTCATAAAAGTTGCAACTCCTCATAAAACTTGCAACTCTTCATTAAAGTTGCAACTTCATAAAAAGTTGCAACTCTTCGTAAAAATCACAACTTTTCATAAAAAGTAACAAATTTTTGTAAAAGTTGCAACTTTTCATAAAAAGTAACAACTTTTAATGAAATGTACCATTAATTTGGACATAAATAAGTTAAAAGGAAATTCTGTTTTGTGGTTGCGCCACATAGGAAGGCCTAAGGTTCTCTTTTATATAAATATATGATATATGTACAAATATATATGTATATATGTACATATATATATATATATATATATATA
>NC_028638.1:29643687-29669756 GCF_001406875.1 Solanum pennellii
TTTATATATATATATATATATATATATATATATATATGTATATACACATATATACACATATATACATACATACACATATATACATACATCATACATATACATATACACATATATACATACATACATACATATACATACATACATACATATATATATATAATGTATGTATGTATGTATGTATATGTATATATGTATGTATGTATGTATGTATGTATGTATGTATGTATGTATGTATATAGGCTTAAGTCATCTGCGGCCTATTAAAGTTGTCCACATAATTCACTTAGACACCTGAACTAGGACTTATACCTATTGAACACCTAAATTATTCAAGAAATGTGCCTATTAAACACAAAACGCTGATGTGACAAAATAAGTGTATCTCACTGCTGCTGAGCGCGTGAATGGATTTTTTTAATTTTTTTTAAAAATATTTATACCTACTTTGTTGACAATTGGCAAGCATTGACTAAATATATATATAAAAAATTAATTTAATTAAACATAAATCTTTTAAATAATAATAAAAAAAACACCACCCCCACACTCATCTTCCTTCAACCCACCATTTTAAAAACTTCAAATTTCTCTGCCTTTTGTTATGATTCATTTTTTTTTCAGAGGAAGTTCTGTTCTCTTTATGAGAAAGGCAGATACAAATGTTGAAAGAACTTTCATTTAACTAAGCTTTCTTACTTTCAACTTTTCAGTAAACAAAGTACCTGTTCAATTTTGAAGAAGAAGAAAAAATTGTACAATTTGGAGTTAAAAAATTGACCAATATCTGTACATTTTTATTTTCAATAACTCTAATTGAGCAACTATCACCATTCATAAACTTATTAAAAATGCAATAAAATATTTGATACAATTTTAATTTCTCTTCATTGGTAGAACTTGACATGTTTGATTGTGATAGCATCTTGGGTATTGATTGGCTTCATGCTTGTTCTTCTTCCATAGATTGTAGAACACGGGTAGTGAAGTTTCAATTCCCAAATGAACCCATTTTAGAGTGGAAAGGGGCGAATTCTATGCCGAGCGGTCAAATTATTTCTTGCTTGAATGCTTGTAAGATGATAGCAAGGGTTGTCTATGCCATGTAGTGAGGGTTAAAGATCTAGAATGTGAAACTCCTTTTATTAGAGGTTTTTCCTAATGACCTTCCAGGAGTTCCTCCCGAACGGGAAATTGACTTTGGCATTGACTTGTTACCGGATATGAATAACATTTTAATTCCTTCATATCGGATGACTCCGGCCGAATTGAAAGATTTAAAGCTCCGACTCAAAGATTTACTAGATAAGGGTTTCATTCAACCTAGTATTTTCTCCATGGGGTGCTTCGGTCTTGTTTGTGAAGAAGAAGGATGAGTCCCTTAGAATATGCATTGATTATTGGCAACTCAATAAGGTCACCATAAAGAACAAGTATCCTCTCCCTTAGGTTGATGATCTCTTTGATCAACTCCAAGGTGCTAGATATTTTTCCAAGATTGACTTACAGTCGGGATTTCACCAACTTAGGGTGAGAGGTGAAGATGTTCCCAAAATAGCTTTCCGAACTAGATATGGTAACTCTGAATTTCTAGTTATGTCTTTTGGGTTAACAAATGTTCCGGCGGCGTTTATGGACCTAGTGAATAGAGTTTTCCGAGATTACCTCAACTCATTTGTGATTTTGTTCATTTATGATATTTTGATATACTCCAAGAATGAAAATGAGCATGAGAGTAATTTGAGGTTGGCCTTGCAAGTCCTTAAGGAACACCAAGTTTATGCAAAATTTAGAAATGTGAATTTTGGTTGAGGTCGGTTGCTTGTCTTGGACATGTTATCTATGGTGAGGGTGTAAAGGTTGATCCAAAGAAGATGGATGCGGTAAAAAATTGGCCTAGACCTTTGACTCCTACTGACATAAGAAGTTTCTTGGATCTTGTCGGGTACTATAGAAGGTTTGTTGATGGATTTTCATCCATTGCTTCTCCTTTGACAACTTTGACCCAAAAGAAGGTAAAGTTTGAGTGGTTGGAAGCTTGTGAAAAAGGTTTTCAAGAGTTTAAAGATAAGCTTACCTCCACTCTGGTGATGAACTTACCGAAGGATAATTTTGTAGTGTATTGTGATGCTTCCCGAGTGGGCTTGGGATGTGTTCTCATGCAACATGGCATGGTGATAGCTTATGCTTCTAGGCAACTCAAAGTTCATGAGAAGAATTATCTGACTCATGACCTTGAGTTAGCTGCTATAGTTTTTGCCTTGAAAATATGGAAATATTATTTGTATAGTGTGCATATTGATGTGTTTACTGACCATAAAAGTCTTCAATATGTGTTCACACAAAAGGAGTTTAATCTCCGACAGAGAAGATGGTACGAACTTTTGAAGGATTACGACATGAGTGTCCTTTACCCACCCTGGCAAGGCCAATCTGGTTGAGGATGCTTTTAGTCGTATGTCTATGGATAGAGTGGCTCATGGGGAATAAGAGAAGAATGAACTTGTGAAAGATGTTCATATGGGTTTTTTTATAGTCCATCATACCTCCGACTCGTAATTAGTGGTTGAGGTGAAATCTAAGCAACATCTTGATCCTCTATTGATGGAGTTGAAGGAATTGGTACTTGGTAAGGTTAATGAGTCATTCTCCCAGGGAGGATGGTGTTGTTAGGTACCAAGGGAGATTATGTGTACCGGATGTTGAGGATTTGAGAAATTGAATTATAGAAAAAGCCCATTGTTCCAGTTATTCTATTCATCCAGGTGGCGCCAAAATATATCATGACCTTAGGGAGATATATTTGTGGGATGGTTTAAAAAGGGACATAGCAGAGTTTGTTGCAAGGTGTCCAATTGTCAACAAGTTAAAGTCGAGCATCTATAACCGGGTGGTTTAACCTAAATCATGGATGTTCCTACTTGGAAGTGGGAAGCCATCAATATGGACTTTGTTGTTGGGTTGCCTCAAACCCGGAGGCAAAATGATTCCATATGGGTTATCGTGGATATGTTAACCAAATCTGCCCACTTTATTCTTGTTAAGTCTACTCATAAGGCTGAAGATTATGCAATAATCTACATTTATGAGATTGTGAGTCTTCATGGGATTCGTTTGTCCATCATATCGGATAAGGGTTCCCAGTTCACTTTTCGTTTTTGGAAAGCTTTTTAAAAGGGTTTAGGTACTCAAGTGAAACTTAGCATCGCTTTTCATCCTCAAATGTATGGGCAAGAGAAACGTACCATTCAGACCCTTGAAGAGATGTTAAGAGTCTGTGTTATTGATTTCAAAGGAAGTTGGGATGATCACCTACCATTGATTGAGTTCTCCTAAACAAATAGGTACAATTCGAGCATCTCCATGGCACCTTTTGAAGCTCTTTATGGTAGAAGATGTAGGTCTCCGATTGGATAGTTTGAGGTTGGTGAGTCCTCACTCCTTGGTCTTGAGATTATCTATGAGGCTTTAGAGAAATTTTGAGTCATAAGAGATAGATTAAAGACAGTCTATAGTCGGAAAAAGTCATATGCCGACAATAGAAGAAGAGACCTTGAGTTTGGAAAAGGTGATCACGTCTATTTGAAGATTTTACCTATGAAAGTGTTAATGAGATTTAGTAAGAAGGGGAAGTTAAGTCCCCGATACGTTGGTCCTTATGAGGATCTACAACAGGCTGGAAAGGTTTCCTATGAGCTGAAACTACCTAATGATCTAGCTTCGGTTCATCCGGTGTTTCTTGTTTCCATGCTCAAGAAATGCATAGGCGACCCGATGTCTATTCTTCCTATTAAAGGTTTAGGGTGGATGAGAACCTCTCCAATAAAGAGGTGCTGGTTGAGAGCTTAGATCGCCAAGTCAAGAAGTTGAGGAACAAAGACGTTGCCTCCGTAAAAGTTTGTGGAGGAACCATTTTGTTGAGAGTGCAACATGTGAAGCCAAAGCCGACATGAAGTCCGACTAGCCTCATCTTTTTACTCCTTTAGGTTATACATTCCTCTCAATAAGGCAAGTAATGAATAAATATTAAATTGACTTGTTTTCTAATAGGTGCATGTTTTGGTAACAGTTGTACCGACTTGAGTTTTAAGAAAATGCCTTCATAACTCTATTCTTGCACTTATATGAAATGTGTATGCATGTGGTCTTCTTGCGATTCTGTTGTTTTGTTATTGTCTTGAGAATAATGATAACGTGGTATCTCTTTGATGTATTTTGAGCTCATGTTGATGTTGAGAAGGAAATTCCTCATATGTGTAATGAAATGTTGCAAATCTGATATGTTGTGCATCATGAATTGAGTTGCTATGTGTAATGTTGTGGTATGTGTTGAAAGGAGTTGTGAAGAACTCCTATGAGTTGTCGCTCATTATCATTATATGTTGGTGATTGGTTGGGCTGCTAGTATTGAGTCTGTCCTTACCCTTCTAAAGATTATAGTGTGATTCGTGGATGAATGTTCCTAAGGGGGAGAATAATGTAACACTCTGGAAGTTCAGTGACTTAGAATAGAGCTTAGTCTATTGAATAATAATTAATATGGTGTTTTACAGACCTATATTAATGTATTAAACTCAATTAGAAAAGTTTAGAGCCAAAACGATAAAGAAAGACCTTGACGTCGGGAAACTAGCTAAATTAAACTAGTAAACATCCCTATGTTTGGTCAAATTTTTGGAGTGTCAAATGAAGTCCAAAACTTGTATAAAGACTTTAATTAGGTAATATGTAGTAAAAAGGATCCAAACGTCTGGTAACGACACCCCAAGGACCACCCGAAGGGTCCTTGAGGAGGACCCGAACATGGGCAAGCAGGCTGCCAAAGCAGCCTGCGCGCAGCCACGAAACGAGGGCTGCTGTAGACGCACAGCCAACACGTGAAGGCCCAAAAGTTGCCTTGCGACGCGTACACTCCACGAGGATCTCTGTCTCAACTCGGATTTTCAAAGTAAATGTTAAGTTGACCCAGTGACGCGCAACAACTTCCCAGATTCGTCCGCGTTGTTTTTAAGTCAATTTAACTTCACAAAATGACCCATTTAAGTGAGGGTCTTTTGGGTATTTTAGGGGAAGACTTTATAGTGATTTTAGTCAGTTTTATACCACTTTCACGCACTTCAAATCAGAATAAACAAATCCCTCTCATCTCTCTCAAAAACTCTCCCTTTTCAACCTCCATTGAAGAACAAGAAATTAAAGCTTGAGGAAGAAGAGGAAGACTCCAAGATTTTCATTCGAAATTCGTGGAATATTCATCAATAAGGTATGGGTTTTTTACTCTTGGGATTCCCTTCCCCAAAAGGTCCTTCCAAAGAGGATTTCCAACAATTCAATTCCTAGGGTTTTTACTACAAACAGGTTTTCTTCCAAACTTGAGATTTATGACTAATGATGAAAAACTATGATTTTCTATGGCTAATTAAGTATTTATTGTTGGGTAATTGATATGTAATGTTTTATTTTCGTGTGAAGCATGTTCCGTTACTAAATAATGAATTTGATTAAGTTATGTCTATTACTTAATGTCATGAAAACGTAGGGATTGGAACTATAATTGAATGAACTCATAAATGAACCCTTTCCCTTTACCCTAACTATGGATTGGTCTTGTTTATGACTAGAGTGGTTAGGATTGGTTATGTTATTGAGTATATCACTACATTATTAGATGATTGTTATGAATTGAGTGTAAGTTCTTGACTAAGATTCTTGGAACCAATCAGGTAAGTCTTCTAAAGTCATATTACTCTATTATGTTGATATTTGCCTATAATTGATGTTGGCTTATAATTGATGTTGTTATGAAATTGAAATATGTATGATGTTTCCATGATTATATGATGTCCAATGAACATGTTGAATATTATATGACAATGCAAGTTGATGGTGTTTATTTTGTATGCCTTACACACTATGATTATGATATGTTAATATCACAAGTGAAGGTTGTGATGAAAGGAAATTCTCATCTGAACCTAAAGAGCTTATGATCTTGTTTATACGAAGATTTAATCTCCTATGTCCTATGATAAGTTTTATGATAAGTGATAACTTACAGGTTATTCCAAAAAGGGACTTTAGCTTAGCACCGATGAACTAGATATGAGAGGTGTCCCTTCCCTAGTTGGAAGGCAGGTTCACAATGACTCTCATGAGTGAGAGGCTACCATGTAATATGGAACTATGGGTCTCTAATATATCTCCTTGTTCTTAAACTATGTTGTCACCATAGGAATACTAGCTAATGGATCCACCTAGAATACTATGTTCATGTTTTGGTTGTACTTTGGCCGGTAGACCACTATCTTTTAATGTGGGGTTTCATGACACCGGATTTAATGTTTAGCTCACATGTCTACTGTCAGTTAAGGCGATTGTTCCCTCAAGTAAAATGAAAGACAAGTAAATGGACATTGACTAGGGTAACTTGAGGAGTCGGCTTAGTATAGGTAGTGATATGATATTGCACAAGTTGACTCTAAGGGAAGTCCTAGGAGATTGTTCTTATGTAATATCATAACATGAAATGTATAACGCTTCTAATATATAATGTTACTCTTATATGATGTTGGTTATGTTGATGAATATGTTATTCGTCTATATTGCTATATGTGGTGATGACTACTTATAATATAAGTTGTATGAAGCAAAGCTTTACTTGTAGTCTCCTATATTGTTTACTTGATTATGTGGGGTTATGGAGCTTCACATGATTATTGCACTTTTAGATATGGGATGAGATCATTGGTAAGTATTCTGTATGTTATGTTGATATAAACTATCGAACATGAAATGTTAATATGACTTTATGATGATATATGTTTGGTGATGATCATGCTTTTTGTTGGTGTGATCCTTATCTTGTATATGCCCTCTTGTATATGCATTAAAGGCTTTCAAATGACTTAGCATGCTTTCTAAAGAAATTAACATTTTATTGGTTAAGTCCAACTCTTACTCTTCAGATCGTTTTTATGTGAGAGTAGTTTTAGAATATTGTAAGTATGTTATCATGTTTCTACAAGAAAAGCCTAAGTAAGCTTCTATGTGAGAGGTCTAAGTGTACCTCACTTAGAATATGTAAAAGTTTTTAGTTTTTCCGCATTTTGAACTGATGACATGTTATGACGAATACTAAAGCCTTGTCTAAGTATTCTGAGAGGACGACGACGCCGGGCGCGACTGGGGGTTGCTCTCCAAATGTAATGTTTGGTGTCACATTGAACTCCTTAACTTAGTGAATCCACTAGCTTAACATATGTGATCATCTAAAAAGTATTACTCGTTAACACCCATGATGGCTATATGGTTCACATGGGGACTTGAGTTAATATGAACTCTTATCCTCCACATTAGTGCTCAATACTAGTCCCAAAACATACTTTAGCTCATGCTTTTAAAAATAACTTCCTTTCTTTGGGTTTAGATAATTTCTCAACACTTAGCTTTAAAATCTCTTTTGGAATCAATGTTCTCTTTTCTTGATTAAAACTCTCTTGGGAAGTTTCCTCTTAACTCAAATGTAAAAACATTTATAAATTTTCTAGGGATTACTTAGTTCCCTTATATCTTTTCAAAAATGAACTCAAATCTTTAGGGAATACTTAGTTCCCTTAAACTTCTTTGAAGAAAAGACTTCAACTTTTACTATTTTTTTAACTCGAAACTTGAGCCTTAAAACTAAGTTAAAACGTTTAAATAAGACTCTTGGAAACTTTAAGAAACATTACTTTAACTTACTTCTTGGATTTAGACTTGACTTCTTAACTTCTTTTACTTTGATCTTAACTTTCCTTGAATTGAATTATGGATTAAGATTCATTATCTTTTGTTTATGGATGATATCATGATTTTAATATGTAACTAGAGTGTTGGAATCAACTAAGATGTTTGGGTACATCACTTGGAAACTAGCACGAAAAGATTGCGAAAGAACGAGATCTCCGGACGTCCTTGGCGCTCTGAGAGGCGTGGAGCGCCAAACGGACACACTTTGTCCAGAGGCGCTCAGGCTGGCGCGGTGAGCCAGAGTCTGACGGGAAGAGACCATTTTAAGGGGCTCTGGTAGGCGCGGCGTTCCAGGGCTTTTCAGATGGGATTTTCGTCTTTTCTTTTTCATTTCTCAAGTCTAAACCTTCTAAACTTTTATGGATCTCACCCTAGTAACTTAGTATCAGTAATAACCTCAATAACCAAAAGATTAGACCCGAAAAACAACCCGGAAATATGAATCTAATCAACTAAGACAAGCGACAACTCAACGAGTTTAGCCATTGTTCTTCAAGAACATTAATGTTCATCATTCAATTCTATTCAAACTTCACTGAATTAAACAAATTGGTTTATGGGTGAACTAACCCAACACAAAAAGATCTCACATACCTTATAGGGATTACCTTGGACGAAATCCACTTGAAGATCTTGGTGTTCTTGATGAATTTCTTGGTCTTTTCTCCTTTCTCCTTCTTCTCTTCTCTTTTCTCCCAAGCCCTAAGCATATTTCAATTTTCTAAAACTGACTTAAGGCTTAGTTTTATCCCTAATAAAACCTTAAAACAAATTAGGAAATATTAGGGTGAAAAGACTACTTTACCCTTACGAAAATCCGTATTAGACTTTCGTCAATCCAACAACCCCACTTTCAATAGGCATAGCTCACGCATACGATATCGAAAATGCGCAAACTCTGCGGCGTTGGAAAGATGTCTCCAAGGGATATCCAACCATATAAAGTAATAACCCTAACTCATCCGGATCTAGATGTTATGACCATTTGAAAATTACCAAAAAGTCACGTTTTGAATTTAGGAAATTTTGCAGATTTTTCCTATTTTTTATAAAATGAGAAGTTTTAGTTTCTTATCTTATTCCTAGCTATTTCAAGTAATGAGATGTTACAGCACGACTATAAAATGTATCACTAGTTAGTAAGGCATTCTTACTTATACACCCAAAATCACTAATACAATTTAATAAAGAGGGACATTTAATCTTAAGTTGGGGTGTCTCATACATTTATCACACACCCCTAGTCTATACTCCAGATGTGGTCGACATATGTGAACCATTTTTTGTTCCCAAGGAAACCCTTGGCCTTGCTGACTACTTAGCAGAAGACTTAACTCAAGAAATAAGGAGCTAATTCTATGATATGTATAAAAATACAATTAATTACTCTTTACTATTATTTAGGAAATTCTCTAACCGACAAACATCACTATGAGCTATGTGATGATACAACGTTTCGACAACGCTGCTAGAATTGACCTGTACGTTACCGAGGTATAGAAACCTCAACTAAGCGGACCCACTAAAGCTTTGCTTCAAAGTAATAAAAAGTCATCTAAAAAGTATAATCCTTCACCCAGGTTGACTACATGGTATATGAGGAATGTAAATTTTCTGAACTCATCCCCATATTGGTGCTCTATACTATGTCTAAAACATAACATGCTCTTTCTCAATTTGAGACAATTTCACAAAATATCCCCGTAAAAGAGGTAATTGCTATGAAATAACTCTGAAATCATTACTCGTTTAGAATTAAAAGGTTCTCTTTTCTCAATGTAAAAACCATAAATTTGGAATCAATAGTTCCCTTAAACTTTACTCAAAATTTCACTGTAACTTTCCTCAAAACACCTTTTTACTTTCTCATAAATCAATTTAAGATAACTGTTTAGTTAATTCTTAAAAATACTTCAATTAATACTCAAATGATAAGTTCATATTGAAAAATAGAGATAACAATAAACTTAAAAATGTCAATGCATAATATATCACAACACAAAAATTACGAATAACAACTCAAAATTTAACAACAACTCATTTCAAGAATACTCAAAACTAAAATAGAATCCTAGATTAGTCTTTTATCAATTAAAAGTAGATGTGGGGAATAAATAAAAACTCAATCAATCAATATGATAGCCTTACATGCCTGGGAAGAACATAGTTCTTGGCCAAATTGACGGAATTTAAAGAACGTTAGAAAACCATAGGTTTTTTCCTCTTGAATCCTTGCTCTAAAATTTTCAAGTGTTAAAAAATGTTTTAACACTATTAAGACCCTTAATTAAGTGAAAAAGGATCATGGTTTAGGCTTAGAAGGGGTGGTAAAAGACTAAACTACTTTTCTTTAAAACTGACAAAATAACTCTCTAGAGGTCTATCTATGGTTCATAGTTTGTTCAACGTACCATAAATATGATCTGTAGACTTTATATTGAATTTTAAGGCTCAAAGTTCATTCTAAGGGTCCAATATATGACCCGTATAAGCTTGTATAGACTGTAGATCCAATCTATAGAATTTATACAATTCTCAGGATCAAAAGTCCGTTCTACTGGTATAAACTATGGCATGTAGGAGTTCCTACTATCCATAAGAATTTGATCCCAAAAGTCAGACTCTCTGATGTTTTGACGGTTGACAGTACAGGTCATAGTTCAATCTACTGACTGTATATTGGATCCATTGTTCATAGACTCAAAAAACTCTAATATGGTAGTCTCTGTAAATTGGCTATAAATATTTACTCCAAACTTAAAATAAAGCAAACATGGTATCAATCACAAATTTCAAGAGTCATAGGGTGTTGATGAAGCCATGTCTAGTACAGACCTGCTTATTGATGTGAATCACGCCACTTCTATAATGAGGAAGCTACAATATTTAGGAACTTCCACTTCTTTTTACTCATGTTCATGCAATAGATTGCACCTCTATAAAGTTACTTCCAACTTGAGCTTACGCATTTCTTTTATGATCATGCCTCCATGAAGATATATTTGACGTCCCACTAGGCGTTCTAGTCCTCAAGTTTAAAAAGCTCCTAATTCACCTGAAGTTAAACTCCTTGGAGGAGATGTCACCAATGTTGAGTTCATAATTCAATTAAGATATTCACTCAGGATGTGGCAAATCAAGTTATTCAATAAGTAGTTGATCGTAAAGATATGAATGATACATATAGAATACATGAGTTTTTGATGATGATCCCCCATAGTTTAGAGGGTCAAAAATTATTGAGGATACGGAGAAATTTATGGAAGATATTCAGAACGTGTTTGAGGTTATGTGTGTTGCTGTTGTAGAGTGTGTAGAGTTAGCCTCATATGAGCTCAAATGTGTGCCTATGATTTGGTGTGATTATAGGAACAAGAACATTGCCGAGTGGGCACCACTTTTAAGAAGGGTTGTGTTTGAGAATGCTTTCTTAGGGAGCTTCTCTTCCCGAGGGATAAGGAAGCTAAGGTGAGATAGTGCTGGAATCTAAAACACAAAGCTATGAGTGCACAAGAGTAAAACCTTAAGTTTACTATGCTATCCGACTATTCTCGGGGATGGCGGTGGATATGAGGAGCAAGAGGAATTTGTTCATGTCCGGCTATCGTACTTTACAATATCTCCTCCTTGGGATCATTCGAAGTCATGACATGAACCTTCTAAGCATCACAATATAAACAACAACTCTCTCCCATCTATCTATCATTACTCAAGTAATATCATCAACATCACCATCAAAACCAAAAGGATACTGAGAGATCTTAGAGCGAAAGTTCTAAGCATTAATTCATTCATCAAATCTAATATATGAATATGTATGACATAGCGTTATATTGCTATCCGTTAAGGGTAAATCATGAATTTGTGATACTAAGCATACTATGAAATATAAATGATTATATGAGTGGATTCATATTATGGGCCTAGTATTCACAATGTTATGGAGTAAGATTGAAATCAATGGACTAAAGTCTTTGCCCCTCGTCCTGGAAATGAGCATAAATATGAATCTATTTGATGTGTATGAGCATAGGTATGGACACAATTCTAGTATTAAAATCAATAAACTTTCAGGAATACCCTAGATTATGAATGAATTGATATATCACTATAACTCTTTTTGAACACATTACTATTTGATTCTCAACACTTGACTTGGTTTCTTATCTTGGCATTTCCCCCTTAAGCTGAAGTTACTACTTTAAATGTATGGATCTGTTCCATCATCTCTAAACTACTCTATACTCACTTTACTCTAACACTCGGGAAATTCTAATCTCTTTTTTACAGAACCCTCCATGTGGAAATACGAAGATTCCTTCTAGGAATTATTTCTTAGTTGTTTCTCGTAACGTCTTCCTACTTATATAGAAGTCTTTCTGTAATTGTTACCCACATTAACTTACAAATCTTCTTAATCTGAATTTTAGTAGTCTGACTTCTCCTTCCTTGACCACTAATACCGCCCTTACAAGTTCATATCTACCTAATAAGAGGAAACTTGAGCTATATTCAAGAGTCTTATCATTGACTATCTATGATCTCTCTAACAAAACTATTAAGGGTAATAAAAAATAATTACATCATCCTACTACACATGGACAAGACAACTATACTTTCATGACACCAAAAAACTCATAAGCTCAATTTGAACCTCATCTCACTACATATGATCCCGGGTACACCTACTAATGCCCTTGTTAATATTATAAATTATCCGTACTTCATTGCTCTCATCTATGGGTCATGATACACCACATGTAACACTCATATTCATTGCAAACTAACTCCGTAATTCCTCACCTACTTTATGTCAAACCTACTAGATCAATTCGTAAAACTAACATCATCACCCATATGTTGCCAATAATTTTTTATTATTATGGCACTCATCTCAAATATCAAGCTAAGTGACTAATACTTAACATAGAAATTAATATAATTGCTCACATCTTATAATATTTACGACTACCAGATAAAATTAAGAAACGACTACCCGTAAGAACTAATAAAAAGTACTCAATCTATATCTTTGAGCCTACCTATTTATAGTTTAACATCATGAGGCTCTCTCTTTAAAATCATAGGCTTATCTTAGATCTATCAACTCATGAATACTCAGCCCTTCAATTGAAAAAAAATACTTGGTCTTCACTAATTCAATGGCACATTGAAATAAATTCTTTTCTAGTTAAAGTATACTTTAATTCATCCTACAAATAGCTGTTCTTCTATCTTACATCATGAAATTCAGAAAAAAATTATTACTCCTTAGCCAATACATAATGGAAAAATACTTCGTCAATGACCTACTGAGTATATTATTGCAACTTACATACTCTACTCTATAAGTATCTTCATTTCTAAGGTTAATACACTTTTAAATACATACTTCTAACTCTAGGCACTTCTACTACTATATGCTTATAGCATCGCAACTTATACTCTCTTTCGGTTGAATAATACTACCCAAGATAAGAGTGCATTCTTTATAATCTAAACACTTAAGTTCACATACGGGATTCACTCCATCCCCGTTGCAGTCTCATGACTTTCTTAAGATTTCTTTTGAGAGTAACTCATCAATAAGATCTGAGTTTTTCTTTTAAACCACCTTGAGTATGAGGGGTAGTCAAATGAATTTGAGAAATGCACGACTTTCATTAAGTTCCTTATGACTGAGTTCTATTGCGTGTTTAGAGTATGAAAGAAGGAAAACTTTTTTATAAATGTCTCTAGTCCCTCATTTATAAAAGTGGGGCCTTCTAAACCATTAATAATATCCTACTAACATGGCTTTATAGACACCCTAGGAAACTTGAACTCCGTGCTTTGATATAAGTTTGTCAAACCTCATGCCTACGCCCTCGACGTTGATAGTACTCGAGAACCATTGGCCTAGCTGCATACTTAGCAGAAGAGAGACTCAACCGATAATAGGTTTAAAAACAAAATTTAGAACATTTTTATTCAAAGTAATTACTCAAACAAATTCTCTCTAAATATCGAGAAAATACACAAGTACCCCCTTAGACTATGAATGAAAATTCAAAGGCGCACCTGAACTAGTCCTATCACCCCCATGAACTTATTTGTTTTGTAATTTGGTGCATCTTTTTAACTTACGTGGCATCCAAATATCTCTCATGCGCCTTAATTACGTGGAGTCACGGAGTATGCCACGTAAGACAAAAGGTGTATAAAATTACATAAAATTAAGTTCAGGGGGGGGGGGTAATGAAATCTTAGTTTAGTTAAGGTGTGTCTCTGAAATTTCGCTCATAGTCTAGGAAGGTACTTGTGCATTTTCCCTTAAATATTCAATATTATAGGTATAATAGTTTGAAAAACATCTCAAGGAAAAAAGTGAAAAATGGGAGATTCCTTAACTCTAGCTATCTATGAAGGCCTCTATTATTCAAGATGGATATTGAGATAAGACCCTATACATTTCAAGACTACTGACTAGAAAATCAACTTGAAGTCCTCCAGAATGCAAGGAGGTTCACCCAAGCAATCTAAAGTACAAAATGATCTCACTTAAGTGCCTGTTGATGATCTTTAACACCTGTATTTGCATCATTAATGATGCAGGTCTAATCACATAAATATATTAAATGTACGAGTATCTAATATATGTGAATGGATAAATAATTAAAGTGATAAGGCTAAAAGAATAGTGGCATCAACTAAACTCAATACGAAGCAATAACAAGAGATGACAATATTTTGACCTTCATAAATAAATAACTCAAGGATGTGTATAACAATACAAGAAAATACTCTTTGCTCTTATTTGATATTCTTTAACTAACAACCATCACAATGAGCTACGTGATGATACAACATATTGCCCTTGTTGCTCGAACCGTTGTATACCTGATTAGATATAAAACACCGCGAATAAGTGGATCCACTAAAGCTATGCTCGAACGCAATAAGAAGTCATCTAAAAAATATGATATTTTTCCCATGTTGTCTACATGGTTTATGAGAAATGTGAGTTGTATGAACTCATATCCACTTTACTGCTCAATACTACTCACAATTAAAATATATACTACTGCTCAAGTAGAAATACGCTTACTCTAATTTGAGGTAATTTATCATAAGATACTCTTTATTTCACGCCCCAAGGCTACCCTCTTGACGTAACACGGGACATAGGATCACGAGTGACCCAAATTAACCTTGAGGCATATCATGAACATACTTAATATATATCTAAGTAAATATGAACGAAGTAGAAACTAAATCATTTAATATTTGAATAGGTACAAGCCCCACTAGTTTGAATAATCATAATAAAACATAACAAGAGCTTAGTGGTAACTTAAAGGACCACTTAACAACTCAAGCTGAATCTACAAATATGTCTGAAAATCCTCTAACTGAGTTGGGACATGCTGCCCTAATATAACTCTAACAAAAACTAAAAATTGAATATACAGCCAAAAATTGAAGGCATGTTTATTGTCTTTGATGAATGAGGACTCACCACTGAAGCTACTAAAGTTGGACCGAGAATCGGTTTAAGCATGACATGGATGTTGAGTGCCTGAATATACATCATGAAATGATGTAGCGCAAAAGTATGCACCCATACTTTGAATATACTAAGCATTTATGATAAAGTTATGCTAAGTTGAATAAAGTATATAAACTAAAAAATGCATATCTAAGTAATAATATAATGTGAATTATAATTTTAAACTGAACTAGATGCAACCACCAAATACTAATCATGAAGATAACATGTTGAATTGCTTACTGAAGTAGATGTTATAAACATGGTCAATGCATTAAGAGTCTGACTGTGGGAGCGTAGGAGCTATTGTTAACCGACACAAACCACATGAACTAAACATAGAGTCTGATGTTTATAGTCCATTGAAAGGACCCAATATACCTTGTCGGGGGTATATAGGCATGACTATGGCCTGATCATTAATACTAATGCCCAGCAGAAGGGACTTCTATTCCTACCTAAACCCAAGTCCAACTCAGTGCTGAGTTTACTCCAACTAAATACATATGAAGTTAAAATTCACAAAATACTAAATAGCTCAAAATACTAACATATTAAGTGAGTATTAAAAATTTGTCTACTGAAAATCTTACATTCAAAATCTGGAGACTGTATAACAAACCTAGCAATTATAATTCATGAACTAAGAGAATTTACACAAACTAGTTTTCTCAATTTTTTAAAAGGAATTTAGAAAATTTTCCAAGAAATTTTTTATTTAGATTATGGATACTATAGCAACTAAAATCACCATAATTCCCAAGATTTTACAAACCTAGATCTAAACAAGTTATGTGGAAGCAAGGAACATACAGAATATTTGGAACCTAGTGGATGAAAGAAACCTATTAGTGAAATCCCACATACATGGTGATGAAATCTACAAAGAAATCATTTGGATTTTGAGGCTGAAATTTGACGAACAATGTTGTTTGATCTTAGAAGGTTTGTTGACATTTCCTCTTCTTTTTGCTCTAATATGGATGCTTTTAGGAGAATGAAGGCTTTGATTAGATTATGACTAATTTATTGTCTTAGACTGAATAAAACAACGTAGTTTAGGCATCAAACGACATAATTAAGGTGCCTAATTCATAGGGAAAAAGATCAAAACGAGCCTAACTTAAAACTGACGAACTGTCATCTACTATGGGACTGATGAACCATTGTTTCAACTACTGCCCATCGATCAGGTTTGTCGTTAATGCTATCCCAAATAGGGATTTACTAAAACAAACATAACTCTTTACTCTGAGCTTTGTTTATAGCAATCTTGGTGGCGTTGGAAAGAGGATTAAATTATATTTTATTTCATAGGATATGGGTGATCTAATTCATTTTATGCTAAAAGATATGATCATATGTCGTTGAACTAAAAACCAGTTTTCGTCTAAATAGTTGTCGACCCTAACCTACACCGAAGCCTACGTCTGTAGGTCAAACCACAAAACTTTATGTTTGGCCATGGGTGGGATAGATACCATCGAGTTTGGGACCTAATGATAGGACCCTATCTACGGTATGTGGCTTCAACAGACCATGTACCAAAATCGTAGGTCCCACCGTTTTATCCTAAAATTTCCTTAAGTTTGGGATTCAACAGTGGGTCCCACCTACGGGTTGGATAAGACACGGTTCATCGGTGGCTTCCTTCGGTTTTGAAACCAGATCGTAGAAAGATGCATTTTCTATCTTTTCAAATCAAATATGTTACACTTTAAGATATAATGTCTTTATTATCTGTTGAAAATCTCTTAACACTTTATAAAAATCAAAGTTCTCATTATTTATAACGTCTAACTACACTTCATCCTATTCTAATCATAGACAGTCACTAACAAGTATAGACCTAACTAAGAGCTAGGTTCAATCCCACATGGAGTGATACAATAGACATTTAAATTAAGAAGTAAAATTTTGTCCTAATCATTTGTAAAAGTAAAGTTTTCAAAACATTAAAGTAAATCTCAGAGTATGGGATTTGGGTAACAAATTTAAGACAACTAACACAAGTATTAAACAAGTAGAGAGTGGACCTTAGAAGTGTGATAAGTTGAATGCTACTTTCGCCAAATGGGTGATTACTAGTTATATAAAGGTGATGAATCTCATTGAGTAGGCTAGGTTTTTAATGCAATTGTAATTTCTCAATCAACTAATATGTTTCAAGTGAGTTTTTTAAAACCTCAACGAGAAAAACATAGCCAAACAACCCAATTTCTTAATTTATCCACTCTCTCCATTTAGATTACTCAAGGCGTATAATAAATCGATGTTATAAAGAGCTATTTTTAGAAAGACCAAATTGGAAAGAGCTAATTTGAGATTTGTTCAGGTTCGACTTCAATTGTGAGTTTTAGGTCAACTTCAAATGTTCATAACTTTAAATAGTATGATTTAAGTGACCCATGATATTTCAAATAAAAGATCGTTGAGTCCTCTTTCCAACGACTTCGAGTTTGTTGAATTCCTATTTCTGATGAGGGAGATATGCCCGTTTCAGTTCAACTAGTTCGATTAAGGAATGATACTTTGGTCTTTTCCTTACCCCATTAACTTTAAGCTTTCTTTTAACCAAAAAAGGGATCTAAACTTATTGAGATCAGTTTTCACAATCCTAAACACGCTTTTAGAGAGAAGTTCAAGAGGAGAAAGTTAAAGTGTTCCTTCAAGAATCATAGAATCTTCAAGGAATTTCACAAAGGATTTGATCTGTATGAGGTATGTAAGCTTTCAAAGTAATGGTTTCGTTCACCCTAGGGACAATCATGAGCTTTTTGAGTTATTTTTGTTCATGATAATCCATGTATCGAGGTTCTTGATGAGTTTCTTGATGTGCCGTTCTTAAATTTTGAATAATGGAATTTGATGATTTCTTAGTGAATGTTACGAGTTTGAAAGTTGTTTTTATTAGATTTTTGTTTACTTAGGGTTGGTATACGATACTAAGAGAAATTTGGAAAAATCAACCAATTCTAGGTGAATTATAGCCAAAAATTGAAGAGGAAAATTTATCGAGTTTTTTGGGCAGTGTCTGGGGAGATGCATCAAGCCAACAGTGCACCAGAAGTAGTACTTTGTAATTAAGGGTTTTTATGCCCTGAGCCTACACCCTGGACGGGGCCGGCACCCAATGACCATTGATGGCCTTGAGCGAACCCTTGGCATGCCTTACTTAACTCAACAGAAGACTTACTCAATGATAAAGCAAGAACATTCTCATAAATAACTTGAATTAATTGTCTTGGCCAAAATGTCACTTAAGTATCAAAAAAAAATATCTGTAAATAAAGAGACTCAACTAAACTAAATGACTGATTATCCTTCTATGAAGCCTCTAAAGATACTATGATGAATGTTGGGACAAATCCCATAACATTCGATAATGAAAAGACTGTAAAGCAATAACAAAGATCCTCCGGAATGCAAGGAGGCTCACCACTGACTGTGAGTGCTCAAACTGGATCAACCAGGCGCTGGATGCTGATTCTGGTTACTTGCGTCTGCATCATAAGACAATCAGGTCAACTGGCATTAGTACATTGAATGTACGGGTATGCGAGTTGGAATGCTAAGAACAACTTAAGCTTGACAAGAATAAGATGAAATTACAGTGGCTCTACTCAACTCATGAACACTCAGCTCAATGCATATATACAAGGAAATAAAACATATGTGATACACATAAAGCTTTGTTAAATAGTAAACAACTTATTTCATTAAAGGAAATGCAATAACAAACTCAACTTTACTTATATATGAAAGTAATATAGTTTTGTGGGAGATTCTCTAACCGACAACCACAACTATAAGCCTAACTGCTGATACAACGTCTTGCCCACGCTGCCAGAACTTTCCTATACTTTCCTGTTGCATAGAACTCAATACAATTCCCAAAATTTATGTTCGCTCATGCTTTTAAAATAACTTCCTTTCTTTGGGTTGAGAGAATTGTTTAACACATAGCTTTAAAAGCTTTTTTGGAATAAATGTTCCCTTTTGTTGTATAAAACTCTTCTGGGAAATCTTAGTTTCCACTTAACTTAAATGTAAAATTATTTATAAACTTTCTAGGGCATACTTCGTTCCCTTATATCTTTTGAGAAATAAACTCAATTCTTTACTCTTTGCTTGACTTGAAATGTTTGATCTTAATCAACTCTTTAGGGAATAGTTAGTTCCCTTATACTTATTTGAAGGAAAGATTTCAACTTTTACTCTTTTTTTAACTCGAAACTTGAGCCCTAAAATGAAGTTAAAACGTTTAAATAAGACTCTTGGAAATTTTAACAAACATTACTTTCACTTACTTCTTAACCTTAAGACTTAAATATGAACTCCTTAGAGTTTGATCTTAACTTTCCTTGAATTGGATTATGGATTCAAGATTTATGATTTCATGTTTATGGATGATTTCATGATTCATAGATGTACCTTAGAGAACTGAAATCAACTAGGAAATGCAGATACATCAGTTAGGAAATAGTACGAAAAATTGGGACATAATGGGGTCTCCAGGCGTCCGTGGCGCTCTGAGAGGCGTGGAGCGCCAGAACCTGATGGACAGAATCTGTCCTAAGGGACTATGGCTGGGGCACCGCACCAGAGCCTGACGGACAGAGACTGTCCTGAGGAGCTCTGGTTGGTGCGGCACCCCAGGGCCTATCAGACGAGGTTTTCATTTTTTTTCTTCTCTGTTTATCAACCCTTAACCTTTTAAACTTTCATGGATCTTTCCCCAACAAAATTATGATCTATGATAACCTCAATACCCAATATCTTAGACCTTAAAAAAAATACACGCTAGAATCAACTAAAGGCATAATACAACTCAACCAACAAGAATTCAACCATTGCTCTTCAAGAATTTCAGTGTTCATCATTCAATCTACTCAAAACTTGTTGAGTCAAAAAAATTGGTGTGTAGTGAACTAACCCAACACAGAAATATCTAATATAATTTAATAGAGATCACCCTCGACGAATTCCACTCGATGATATTGGCGTTCTTGATGAGTTCTTGGTCTTTCCCCCTTCTCCTTTTTTCTTCTGTTTTCTCCCATGCCCGTAGCATGAATAACTTTTCTAAAGCTTACTTAAGGCTTAGTTTATCCCTAATAAATTCTTAAAACGAATTAGGAAATAGAGGTGAAAAAAGACAAGTTTGCCCTTACTAAAATCTTGAATTGAGCTTTGCTCACTTTAACAACCCAACATCTAAAAATTACCGAAATAATCATTTTTTTGAACTTAAGGAATTTTCCAGATTTTTCCTATTCCTTCAAAAAATGATAAATTTTAGTTTCTTAGCTTATTCTTGGATATTACGAACTATGACATGTTACAATATCTCCCCCTTGGTAACATTCATCCTCTAATGAGACTTCTTTCACTATGCTAAGAATAGCGATATCAAGTTTAACACTCAACAATCCGAAAGCAAATAACAGTCATACTTACTCACAGTTCATAAAGTACTAAGAAGAGAATTAGTACCTTGATCTACATTCTCTCTGGATTCAAAGAGATGTGGATATCTCTTCTTCATTTCTTATTCAGCTTCGGAAGTCGCTTCTTCAACAAATTAATTTCTCCATAGGACCTTGACTAACACAACTTCCTTTGTTCTCAACATGCGAACTTGGCAACGTAAAATCTGAACCGAGATATCCTTATATGATAAGATATCCTTAATTCCAACATTTTTAGTTGGTACTATCAATAAAATATCAGCATGCACTAATTGAAATATCGGACGAACCGCTATTAACTCTTGTGGTAACTCCAACTCATAAGCTACATTGCTAATTCTCTTGGATATTTTATAAGGTCCAATATACCGGGGGCCAAGTTTCCCCCTCTTACCAAACTTCATAACCGCCTTCACGGGTGAAACTTTTAGATATACCGGATCATCCACTTCAAACTTGTGACGACTCTGTGCAATATTGGATCTCTCTTGAATCAGTGTCACCTTGTAAATGGCTTGGTGAACTAGATCTGGTCCTATAACCCTGCTTCACTAACTTCGAACCACCCAATAAGAGATATGCATCTTCTGCCATAAAGAGCTTCGTATAGAGACATTTAGATACTCGAATGATAGTTATTGTTGTAAGCAAACTCAATGAGAGGTAGGTGATCATCCCAATTCCCTTTGAAATCAATCATACAAGCCCTCAAAATATTTTCTAAGGTCTATATAGTATGCTTTACTTGTCCATATTCTTAAAAAGCAGTGCTTAAGTTCACCTTCGAACCCAAACCCTTCTTGAAAGACTTACAGAAATGAGCATTAAATTGTACTCTTCTATGTGAAATAATGGAGACTAGAACCCCATAAATTCTTACCACTTCTTGAATGTACAACTTAGCATAATCCTCGACCGAATGGGCAGTATTTATCGGCAAGTAGTGGGCTTATTTTTTATTCTAACGAAAATTACCCAAATATAATCATGCTGCCTTTGAGACCTTAGCAAGCCTGTGATTGTAAGACCCTCAAAATGAGTTAGGTTGTCAAGAGCCTCAATTGTTCATATAAGCATGTTGACATATTAATCAAGTGTTTTAAAGTATGCATTGGTGATTTGAAGTCATTCGGAAGTCAAACGTCAAGGGACGACCAAGACGTTCAACAATTAGTCACTTAAGGGGACTTATGTGTTTTTATGTGATTATATGTGTGTCATGAGCTTATGAGGAGTTTCATGATGTTTAGAGGTCAAACGTCCAAGACGTTCGAAAGTTATCCCTTGAGACATGCATGTGTGTCTTGATGGTGCCTAGCATGTTTGGAAGTGTTTTACGTGTTTGTTTTGGTTGATACTGATGTGGCAGGTCTTCAACATGTTAGGGTGTATATTTAAGTTTGAAATGTATGGGTACGAATTTCCAAGGGCCCCACAAAAGGTCCCACAAGAAGGACCCAAAGGCTGTCAAGACACTGCCTTAGAAGTGTCAATTGACTGAACCAAACGACGCCCCGTTGATGGAGAGGCGTCGATCAACACTTAGCCTGGTGAAGGCTCAGCCAATGAACAGACCAAGAGCCAATCGAAAGAAGCCACGGATGGTTTGTCGATGGACCTACTGGGCGTTGATGGTGGCCGTTGGTGTAGGCTGTAACAGGCTGCCTAGCGACTGCCTTACTTAAGGGGTGAATAGGAAATTCACTCCACTTCCTAAACTTAGCTTACTTGATTTATTTGGTAATTCTTGGGTGTATTTAAGTGATCTAAAACGTGAACAACCCATTCCCAATCCATTCCACACATATTAGACTTTCCCTCCAAAACCAATTCTCTCTAGAAACCTCCATTGAAGGTGAAGCAAAAGAACATCTTGGATCTTGGATTTCCACGGATTCTTCATCAAGTTTTATAGGTTTTATTCTGCATTACAGTATGGTGATCCTTCATCTCTAGTTAACCTTCCATCTAGAGAGTTCTTCTCAAAGTTTTCCAAAGAGATTTCATGATCAAACTTCTCCTTCTTCAATCTAGCCATGGGTTCTTTCTCAAAACATTTTCAAAGGTTTAATCATGATGAATTGATGATAATGTATTGGTTTTAATGTAAATTTCAATCCAATTGCATTGTGAACCCATGTCCCTTCCCAAACTCGATTTAGCCCTTGCATGGGCATTGTGATTGTGGCATGTTATTGGTGGAGTTGAGATTCTATTATGCTGAATTGCTCATGTCTACTGTTATTTAAGTATATTGATGATGATTTGTTGATGAATGATGCATGTGGATCAATGTAAGAAGATTTGAACAAAGCTAGCTTAGGCCTCTATGCGTTCACTATAACATTGCCTTATTAATGTATAAATGTTGGATTCGATTATGTTATAATGATTGTAGCTACTGACTTAGGTTAATATCATGGTTTAATTGTGAGTATAAATCTTTTATGATCAAAGTAAGGAAGGCTTGACATGAATTGATCTAGGTTCTTCTAACCCATGGATTGATAATGTTGTGTACATGATGTGATCTAAGTTCTAGGTTATATGAAGCATGACTTAGACTTGATTATTATGTCTTTATATACTTCCATATATTGGTATTATTGTTATATTATTTATGTGGATCATGATGATCAAAGCAAGGAATACTAGTATGTGATCTATGTCTCTCTACCTTATAGTGTATTGGTAATGTAGTGTACTTGTTGTAGCCTGATCTTGTAGAGACTTGTGCATTGTTTCCTTTATGATTAAAGTATATTTAGCTACTTTCCTATATCGTATTGTTGATGAAAAGGTGTATTGATCAATTTTGACCAAAGGATGATGAATTGGTAAGGATGTCTATTCCCTTCTACTTTCTTATAGTATTGGTAGTTGATGAAGCCTTGTATGGCATTGTGTGATATGTTCCACTTATGGTGGCGTTGTTTAATTTATTGTTATTATATATGTGATGTGATCATGGACTTGAAGGTAAATTATATTATGAATGTGTCTTGGTGATGATCACCCAATGTGAAGCCTCATGCCTAGATTCCTATTCTAGTTGTGATCTAGGTTGTATGGCTATTTCTATGCATGTGTATGAATATGTTGGGGATTAATTAGGTGATTCCGTATATGATTATACATGGTTAATGCTCCCTTACCCATGTACCCCTATGTGAGTGTGTGAATAGCTAAAGTTAGGAGTCTTGAATGTAATGTGAAGCTTGTCTTGACTCATATGCTATTATGTGTTGTGTGGTCTAGGCTTGGTTGTGCATTGTGGTCTTAAGAGGGTGGATGCCTTAATGTGTTGTTGATAGCCATTATGTGATCATATTGACCGATGTACACACACCCTCACTCTACATGCACGCTTACAAGTAGTATAAGATCATATTGTGTAATGAAAGGTTGTTCTAATATTCACTAGTGTCTACTACTATGCATGTTAAGATTTATGAAAGTATGATATGTGTTTCCTTAACTAGGATGACTTGATAGGTGTACTAGTATGGGCAAGGGTATGGGACCTTGCCTATGCATTGCACATGTGTGCCTTGATAGGATAGTTCCTAGGTTTGGTTATCCATGTTTATGAATATGAATGTATGGTTAAGTGATGAATATGTATTATATGCATGAATGAAGTAAATTATGAATATGTTTGACCTTAGTGTGTTATGTGAAAGGTTTGCTCACATATAAGTATACACACAAAGATCTAGTGACAAGAGGGGCCTTGAAAGGTTATCTCAAGAGTACCCTAAAACTACATAGGTGCTTGAATATGCTATAAACATATAAATATTCAATATCCTAAGCCTATGTTCTATTAAATATATTAATAAAGTCTTTTCAATAAAGGGAACATAGCTTAGCACCGAGTGAACTTGACAATGAGAGGTGTTGGCTTCCCTTGGAGGAAGATTCACCATTGGGTTCTCATAAGGTGTTGACTTCCCTTGGAGGACATTCACCTATGGTTCCACATTAGGTGTTGACTTTCCTTGAGGAAAATTCAACCATGGTTTTTTATGAGATGAGGCTCCAATACCAATGAGCATGTAGAGGGATATGTATATCTCTTAGTTCCATAAACTATGCTTAATGTTCTACCTTGGCTAGGTAAGAACACCTTCTATTGGTGTAAGGCTCTACAACACCAAATTTAATGTAGCACCAATGGTCTTAATGTCGGTTTAAGGCTATAGTTTCCCTAAAGTAAAATGGACAATGGAAGTAAAGTAAGGACTCTAAATAGAATAACCTAAGGGTAGTTGCCTAGTGTAGGTGGGGATATGTTACTTCACCTATATATTGCACAAGTAGCTCTTGAGGTAAGTCCTAGGAAGGTGTTCTAATGCATGTGTCTATGTATGTTCCTTATACATGACTTTGTAGTAATTGTCTACTTGGTGTGATGAAGTGCATGATATGACTCCTAACGGGTCTATTGTGATGTGGTCTTGTAATTATATTCACTATGTTAGTCTTAATGACTATATGATGAAGGTGTTGTTGGCATAAATGAAGTTGTTTATATGGCCTTGTTGATGTATGAAATAGAGTGTTAAGGCTTGTAGTTTCATGATAGGTTTACAAAGTATGTGTGAGGTTATGGGGCTTCACATGTACATTTCACTAGTGGAGTAAAATAAGAGCATGTTTGGCTCAGCTTAAAAGCTGGTCAAACTGACTAAAAAGCTGGTTTTTGACTTATTTAGCTGTTTGGCAATACTCAAAATAACTTATTTTAAGTTAAAAAAAAACTTATTTTAAGCCAAAAGTTAAAAGCTGGGGTAGGGGTGCTTTTCTTTTTCCAGCTTATAAGCTGTTTTAAGTTGACCACAGTTTTACCTTTTTGCCCTTAATATTTTTATACAATCTCCAAATTACCCACATAACCCTAACATCTCTTTCTTCTATTTTTCCCTTTTCACGTGTGGATGATAGACAATTACAATTACTAATGAATGAAAATAAAATAAATCTTAAATCTTTCAAGTAATCTATTCAAATTATATATTAATAAAATGTAAAATAAGTTTCACATATAACTTAAATAAAAATTTATATTCCTCTTATAAATAATTTGTGACAATAAAGAAATATGTGAATGATAGACAATTATTATTACCTATGGATGAAATTAAAATAAAATCTTAAATCGTTCTTTAATCTATTCAAATTATATATCTTTAAAATCTATAATAAGTTTATATTCCTCTTATAAATAATTTGTGATGAGAAAGAAATATGTGAATGATAGCAAAATATAATTATTTATGGCT
>NC_028638.1:29670797-29796377 GCF_001406875.1 Solanum pennellii
ATGAAGTAATGTTCTAGCACATGATGTGTTAAGAATGTTATAAATTTTCTGCTAAATTTACCTATGACAGTGTGATGAATGACAACTATGGGCTTGTATAAGACCTCCGAGAGGTCAAGTACGCCATGTTACTTCTAGGGGGTGCTCCCCGGATGTGACAATGATGAAGTCCATATTAATCATCTCCCACTTACATTCCAAAATTCCTATATTCTGAGTCAAACCTTCAGGTCTTTGGTGCTCTACTTTCACTTGCTGGCAATTCAGGCACTTGGCAACAAACTCATAAATGTCCTTCATACCTTCCCACCAATATATTTCTCTCAAATTGAGGTACATCTTAATGGAACCCAGATGAATGCAATATCTAGACCTATGAGCCTCCTCCATGATCCTCTCTTAGAGTCCATCCACCCTAGGTACATACAATCTACCTTGGAACTTTCGCACACCATCTCCCCCTTGTTAAAAAGCCAATACTCTTTTCTTATGAACATTACCCTTCAAATCAAACAAAATGGGGTCTTGGTCTTGCTTTTCTTTTACCTCTGACACTAGTGATGATTCATCCCCATTAGTCACCATTATCTCTCCTTTAGTGGAATCCATAAGTCTGAATTCCAGGCATGCAAGTATGTGCACATCTTTAGCTAACTCCCTCTTTTCTTCCTCAACATGGGCAGTATTCCCCATGGATAAACTCCTTAAGGAATCAGCAACCACATTACCTAGGTGGTAAAGAATACTCATGTGATAATCCTTAAGTACTAACCACCTTATTTGTCTGAGATTGAGATCCTTCTTGGTGAACACATATTGTAGGCTATTGTGTTCAGTGAATATATCCACATAAATGGCATACAAATAGTGATGCCATATCTTCAAGGAAAAAACCACAACAATCAACTCTAAGTCATGCGTTGGGTAGTTCTTCTCATGAACTTTCAACTTTTTGGAGGCATAAGCTATGACCTTGCCTTTCTGTAATAACATACAGCCCAAACAAACTCTTGATGCATCACAATGCGCCACAAAACCTTGAGTAACCTTTGGTAAGTTCAAAACTAGAGCAGTAGTCAACCTCTTTTTCAACTCCTGAAAGCTTTTCTCACAAGCTTTAGACCATTGAAACTTTAATATCTTTTGAGTCAACTTTGTCAAGAGAGACGAGATAGACGAAAACCCCTCAACAAACATCTTATAGTAGCAAACCAAACCCAATAAACTCCTAATATTGGTAAGAGGCGTGGGTCTAGGTCAACTTTGAACTACTACTATTTTTTATATCGACTTTAATGCCATCTTTTGAAATTATGTGGCCCAAGAATGCCACAAACTTAAACAAAAACTCATACTTAGAGAACTTGGCATACAACTCCTTTTCTTTCAAAGCCTGAAGTACTATTTTGAGGTGGCTATGGTGATCTTCTTCATTCCTTGAATAGATTAGTATGTCATAAATGAAGACGATAACAAACATATCTAAGTAAGGCTTGAAGACTTTGTTCATAAGATCCATCAATGCTTCTGGTGCATCGGTCAACCAAAAGACATAACTAAAAACTCATAATGTCCATATATGGTTCTAAATGTTGTCTTGGAATATTACATTCTTTAACTCTTACTGATGGTGGCCATATCTCAAATCAATTTTTGAGAAACAGGTGGCACCCTGAAGTTGATCGAAAAGATCATTTATACTTGGAAGAGGATACTTATTCTTGATGGTAACCTTATTCAATTGGCGGTAGTCTATACACATCCTAAGGGACCCATCCGTTTTTCTCACAAACAAGACCGGTGCACCCCAAGGTGAGACACTTGGTCGAATAAAACCTTTATCTAACATCTCTTTCGGCTTTTCTTTCAACTCTTTTAACTTTGCTAGTGCCAATATATATGGCGGAATAGCTATAGAACGAGTATCTGCAATGATATATATGTCGAAGTCTATTTCTTTCTCATGAGGGACTCCGGATAGATATTCAGCACTTGAGTCATTAAATCAGACTAAGTGATAGATACACCCTTTTGAAACTAACTTCCTTACCTTAAGGTAGAAAATAAAACAACAATTAGGCACTACTGAACTACTACTCCACTCTATGACTAGCTCATTAGGAATTCGAAACTTGATAACTCAAGAACTACAATCTATTGACGCATAACAAGAATGGAGCCAGTCTATACCGAGGATTACATCAGAGGGTGTTCTTGTGATTGATAGAAATCAGATAATCACGATAGACTTTTTCCGCTAAAATAGACTCTACAACAGGGGTAGATACACAAAAAGGTTCACAAAGTTTCTCAGGAAGAATCTCTAACTGATTTGCAATACAAGGAGTTAAAAAAAAAAGATAAACTTGCTCCTGATCAAATAAAGCATAAACTTCAAAATTAAAGACTTTGATCATACCCGTGACAACATATGGCGATTTCTCTTGCTCTTGGCGGCTAGTGATTGCATAGAGACGATTTTCCCCTTCGCCCGTACCAGAAGTGGCTCCTCTAGGTTCAGCCCTGTCTGGTTGAGCCATTGATGAAGGCTGAGCTTTGTTCCCCTTCAAAACTACCTTGCATGCTCTTAGGGCACTCTCTTATAAAGTGACCCTCTTGACAACACTTGAAGAAACATGTCTGGCCATCATGAAATTTACCGGGGTGGGTTATACCATAGTTAGCACATGAGGGAGTCCAACTACCTCCCTGTGCCATGCTTCTTTGAGGCCATTCTAGCCTATATCTGTAGTTCTGCGAATTCTAGCCATAATGTTCACCTATGTTTCTGGGTGCAAGAGTACTAGCACATGATGGTGCGGGCCCCTTTTGTTTATAGAAATATGGGCGATTCAAACCACCTTTCTAATGTCCAGACTCATTCCTTGTCTTGGCTTTCATGCTTCTATAATTTTCTATGTCCCTCAGCTTTTCCTCTTCATCTTGCTGCATAAAAACAATCAACCGGGATATGTTTATGTCACCAATCAGCATTGTTCGCTCTTCCCACTTTACTAGATCCGCGACCCAAACCAATGACAAACAAAGTCATTCTTCTTCTCATATCTTTAACAATTTCAGTAGCATAGCGAGATAGTTGGGTGAATTTCAACCCATAAACATGAACACCCAAGGATTTGTGTTTCAGAATAAGGAACTCTCGTACCTTTTCCTCCATTAGTTCTTGGGGAAAGAAATGTCCCAAGAAATCCTCTTCGAAACCGGCCCAACTTGAATGGTGCATCTTCATCTCCATCGTCCTTCCACTAGTCGAACAAAGTTTTAGCCACATTTTTAAGTTGATATGCAGGTAGCTCAACCCTTTTGAGAATCAACCACATGCATCACCTTAACACCTTCTTCAGCTCTTCCACAATGTTTTCTTGATCTTCAGTAATGCTTGAACTAGAAAATCTTGGGGGAAACATCCTCAAGAATTCTCGAATAGTCAAAGTTTCTTCCCCATATAGTTGAGCTCTTTTTGTCGCTTGACTTGGTTAGTCACCGCTTGGTTCATCATCCGGATAGCCTCGTGGAACTCAGTATTGGTAACTTCCCTTTGAGGTTGAACTTCGGGTGCATTAGGCACCTCAAGCTCCTCTTCATTTGTTCAAGCTGGACGACCTTAGACTGTTCTTTGTGGAGACATGTTGATCAGAAACACGCTCAAGCACGAATTAGATGGAATTTTTAGAGACTCTAACGCACAAAAAGAAACATTAAAGAAGTGAGAAATTCCTAAATGTTGTAGCCTTGTAATCATAGATGTAGTGTGCTTCACAACGATTACTAAAACTCTACAAACATGGTTTAATAGAGTCCATATGAATCTTGAACTCTTTGCTCTAATACCAAGTTTGTCTTGGCCTGGATTACATAACTCAGCGGAAGACTTACTCAATGATAAAGCAAGAGCATTCTAATAAATAACTTAAATTAATTGTCTTGGCCAAATTGGCACTTAAGTCTCAACTGGATCAACCAGGCATTGGATGTTGATCCTGGTTACCTATATCTGCATGATAAGACGATGCAAGCCAACTGGCATTAGTACATTGTATGTAAGACTATGCGAGTTGGAATGCTAGAAACCACTTAAGCTTGATAAGAATAATATTAACTTACCTTGACTCTACCGAGATCATGAATACTCAACTCAATCCATATATATAAGGCAATTAAAACGTATGTGATACACATAAAGCACTGTAAAAGAGTTGAACAACTTAGTTCATTAAAGTAAATGTAATAACAAACTAAACTTTACTTATATATGAAAGTAATATAATTCTAATGGAGATACTTTAACCGACAACCACCACCATGAGCCTAAGTGGTGATAAACCATCTTTCCCACGCTACTAGAACTTACTGATACTTTGTCATCGCATAGAACTCTTTAACTTAGTGGATCTACTAGCTTAAATTACGTGATCATAAAAAGTATGACCCATTAACACCCATGATGGCTACATGGTTTATAGTAGGGACTTGATTTAATATGAACTTTATTAACACATCAGTGCTCAATACTACTCCAAAAATATACTTAACTTTATACTTTTAAAATAACTTCCTTTCTTTGGGTTGAGATAATTGCTCAACCCTTAGTTTTAAAATCTCTTTTGGAATTAATATTCCCTTTGCTTGTTCAAAACTCTTTTGGGAATCTTAGTTTCCTCTTAACTTAAATGAAAAAATATTTATAAACTTTCTAGAGAATACATAGTTCCCTTATATCTTTTGAGAAATGAACTCAACTCTTTACTCTTTTCTTGACTTGAAACTTTTGATCTTAATCAACCTTTAAGGAATACTTAGTTCCCTTATACTTCATTAAAGGAAAGACTTCAACTTTTATTCTTTCTTTAAATCGAAACTTGAGCCCTAAAATGAAGTCAAAACGTTTAAATAAGACTCTTGGAAACTTTAAGAAACTTTACTTTGACTTAATTCTTAACCTTATGACTTAAGTCTTAACTTCTTACACTTTGATCTTAGCTTTCCTTATATTGGATTATGTATTAAAGGATCGTGATTTCATTTTATGGATGATTTCATAATGCTTAGGTATACCTCAGATTATTGGAATCGACTACCATGACAAGTACATCACTTCGGAACTAGTACGAAATGATGGGACAAAAATGGGGTCTCTAGGCATCTGTATCGCTCTAAGAGGCACGAAGCGCCAAAGCCTGATGGACAGAATCAATCTTGAGGGGTTCTGGATGGCGCGGCGTGCTAGATCATGAAAGACAGAGACTAACCTGAGGGTCTCTTGTTGGCACAGCGCCCAGGGCCTGTTAGACAAGATTTTCGTCTTTTCTTCTCCGCTTTCGACTCTAAACTTTCTAAACTTCCATGAATATTTCCCCAATAACATAGGATCACTAATAACATCAATAACCAATAGCTTAGACACTAAAAATAACCTGAAAACATGAATCAAATCAACTAAAGGCATACTTACAGTCATCCAACAACAATTCAACCATTGTTCTTCAAGAACTTCAATGTTCATCAATCAATCTACTCAAAACTTGTTGAATCAAAGAAATTGGTGTGTAGGTGAAATAACCCAACACAAAAATACTTCACATACTTTAATAGGGATCACCCCCCACGAATTTCACTCGACTATCTTGGCGTTCTTGATGAATTCTTGGTCTTTCCCCCTTCTCCTTCTTCTATTGTCTTTTCTCCAAGCTCTAATTGTGAATAAAATTTTCTAAAACAGACTTAAGGCTTAGTTTTACCCCTAATAAATCCTTAAAATGAGTTAGGATATATATGTGTGAAAAGACTAGTTTGCCCTTACTATAATCCGTAATTGGGCTTTCCTCACTTCAACAACCCAACTTCTGAAAGGCATATCTCCCTCATATGACATCGATATCATTCAAAACCAGCACCGTTGGAAAGATATTTCCAATTGAAAGATATTTCAAAGGTCTCTCCTACCATATACACAACTGACTCTAACTCATCCAAAGCTAGAAATTATGGTCGTTTGAATACACCAAAAATTCATTTTTTTGAACTTAGGGAATTTTCCAGATTTTTCCTATTCCTTCCAGAAATGATGAATTTTAGTTGATTAGATTATTCTAAGCTATTAGGAACTATGAGATTTTACAAAGGTCTTGCGCCCCGCACACTCAGTGGTCAATATCTCCTACCCATTTTTTTCCGGTGTTCGTTCTGTCTAAGTTCTTTGAAAATGTATCCTTAATATCTTGTGTATTATAGCTATTAAACTAAATCTAATTATTGAGATATCCATATATTCAAATCATAAATTTTGGAATTCATATTTCTACTTCAAGAAAAGATTAAGAGTCAAGTTTAAGAGAACCTTTTGAGTCAATTTGGAGAAGTCTTATAAAAACTTTTAGAATCTGTTTTAAGACTTGTGTACATGAATATGAGGATGAAGATAGTTGAGTTTATTTTTCAAAATGAATTTATAAGAACTAAGTATTTTCAAGAGTTAATATTTCACATTTAAAATGAGAAGGAAACCTTTATTTCCAAATGAGTTCATCATGAGTTTTTGAGCACTATCTCTTTTAGGATAATGTTTTGCGTAATAATCTCAAAATTTGATGATTAAGAAATTTTTTAAACATATGAGCTCGAGTTCCATTATCAGGAGTAGTATTGAGTACCGATATAGCGACAAGTTCAGACAATTCAAAGTCCTCATAAAAACTGTATGCCAACATGGGTAAAGGGTCATACTTTTTAAATGATTCGTTATTGATTTTTAAGGATAGCTTAGTGGATACACTTATTTGAGGATGTCTTATACTCCAACAAGGTATATGACAGTTCTGGTAGCGTGGGCGAGACTATGTATCATCACATAGCTCATAGTGATGGTTGTCGGTTAGAGAATCGTCCAAATAAGAGTAAAAGAGTTATTATTGTATTTTCAAATAAATTATGTTATTATAGACTATTTTAAAAACTTTATTTATAATGCATCTATATTGTTTCTTTTATACTGAAATGAGTTGAGTATTTCTAAGTTTGAGTATCCTTGAGTTAATTTGAGTTGAGGTGAGCTGAGGTGAGTATCTTATTCCTTTATATGATTTCAACCTTATGTTTGTTTTTAGAGTTCCTCTTTCATACTCTTACATTCCACATACTCATGTCATTTGGCCTGCATCTTTCATGATACAGATATAGCTAATCAGGGCCATCATCATGCACTTCATTGATACCACGTGTAGTTCCAGAGTTGCTTCGGAGGGTCCATATTTACTTTAACTCTTTGAAGGATGTCATGGATATTTTCACAACTTCCATCATAGTTGTTATAGGCTTCATAGATAAATAGTAGTGTTTTGTTTCTTTTCATTTCCATTAACTAAACTTTTAAGACTTCAGTTGCCTTTTTTAATCAGTTGAATGTTTTTATTAAAATATTATGAGTTTTCTATATTGACAAATTTAGTTAAATTTTACTTTTGAGGTTCATTTATTGTTGATTAAGTCTTTCACTGAGAGTTGAGTCAGGCCAAGGGTTCACTTGGGGCCAGCAATGGTTCTTGAGTACCAGTTACATCCAGGGTATAATGTCGGGGAAAGACAAACTTGGTATGAGAGCATAGATTTCAAGAGGCATATGGTGTGTATGAAATAGTGTCTGTATAGTCCTAGTTACTGGTGTGAAGCACCCCACATCTATAATTAAGAGGTTATGACATTTAGGAAATGTATCACTTTCTTATTACTCTTTTTTGTGTGATAGATTCAACTCTATACATATTCTTTCTAATTTGTGTTTGCGCATATAGTTCAAATCATTCCGTCACGAAGAGCAATTTGAGGTCATCCTAATAGGTTGAGTATTAAACCCCGGGATCAAGGGGTCACAAATGAACCAGAAATATAACCCTAAGGGGAGGTCACTAATGCTGTGTTCCGGGATACTTTCGTATGTTGAGTAAAGTTGTGACCAAAAAAGTATGGAAACAGAGAGGGTTTTGATAATATGTGACTGATACATCCAGAATCCAAGAGTTCTTGAGAAAGAATCCTCTAGACATTAGAGGTTAGAGTGTCACTGAGGATCCGAAAAACTATGTGGAGGAGTTATAGAAAGTGTTTGAGGTAATGTATGTAGCAGATGCTTAGCGTGTGGAAATGCATACCAACTCAAGGGTGTGACAGGATTTGGTACGACCAATGGAAGAGAAGTAGAGCCAAAGTGGCCCAATGTAAGTTAGGTTGTGCTTGAAAGTGCCTTCATGGGGTGTTTGTTTCCCTGTGAACTGAGAGAGGCAAATTTAAAGGAATTTCTTACTCTTAAACAGTAATGCATGAGCGTGCATGAGTATAGTCTCAATTTCACTCAACTATCCTATTATCCTTCGGAGATGGTTGTTGATATGACCAATAAGCTAAGCTTATTTGTGTTCGGGTTTTCTCGTTCTATCAAGAAAACAGGGTAAGGCTGCGTGCTGATAGGGGACACGGACATAGAAAGGATAATGATCCATGTGAAAAAGGTTGAGGAAGAAAAGTTGAGAGATAGGGAAGAGTTTCACAACAAGAAAGATAAGATAAAATGTGATGAGTTTGGGCAGCAGAAGGATAATGTGAACAGGTATTCTTTTCAACATAAGTCGAATGGACTTGCTCCATCATGTGCTAGTGAACCTGCACCAAATAACATATGTGATTTCAGGAAATAGAATTCGCAGAGCTTCAGATTTAGGCCTGGTCAGTCACAAGGTAGTGGGGCACAAGGAACCAATTGGATTCCTGAATATGCTAAGTGTTGTAGGAACCACCCAAAAGAGTGTTGTGATTTCTTCACTAGTTGTTTCAAGTGTGTCTAAACATGTTAATTCATGAGATATTGACCTAAGAATAGTTAGGGTAGTGGTAATAAGGCCAATAGAGCCCAATCATCTTTAGTGGATTCACCAAACAAAGTTGCACCTAGAATAGACACTTCAGGGATTGGGGGAGGAGAAAACCATCTATATGCTATCACCAATTGCCAAGAGCAATAGAATTTACCTGATGTAGTCACTAATATGATCAAATTCTTTAATTTTTATATTTATGCATTTCTTGATCCATGTGCAAGTCGATCTTTTTAACTCCATATATTGCTATGAATTTTGATATTATTCCTAAAAAACTTCTTGAGCCCTTTAGTGTTTCCACACCTTTTGGTGACTCTATTGTAGTTGAGAGAGTTTATCTTGATTGTACCATTTTTGTCAATCACAAGTACACAATGATTGACTTAGTCAAATTAAATATGATGGACTTTGATATTGTTCTAGGTATTGACTGGCTTCATGCTTGTTATGCCTTATTTCATAGCAAAACCCAAGTGGTTAAGTTATAGTCTCTCTATGAGACACATATAGAGTGGAGAAAAAGTTCAATAGTGCCTAAGGGTCCTTTTAATATGCACCTTAAGGCCATAGATTTAGTTCCCAAGGGGTGCATTTATCACTTAGTCTGAATTAATGAATCTAGCATTGAGACAAAACATATACAGTCAGTTCTAGTTATGAGTGAGTTTCCAGAGGTCATTCAAGAAGATCTTCACGGAGTCCCTGCTGAGAGAGAAGTACACGTTGATATATATATTCTTCCTAATATTTGACATATATCTATTCTACCATATAGAATGGCTCCTGCTGGGTTGAAAGAGTTAAAAGAGCAGTTAAATTACCTTCTTTTTAAAGGTTTAATTCAATCAAGTGTCTCACCTTGGGGTGCTCTAATCTTATTTGCGAGGAAGGAAGATGGTTTTATTTGGATGTGTATTGACTATTGACAATTGAAAAAGGCTACTACAAAGAAAAGTATCCTATTTTGATAATTGATGATCTTTTTTTTATCAACTTCAGAGTGCCACCTATTTTTTCTATGATAGACCTCAGAGTCATCTATCATCAATTGAGATTAAGAGAGGTATATTCCAAAGACATCTTTCAAGACCCTCTATGATCATCATGAGTTTTTTGTCATGTCTTTTGATTTGACTAATTCTCCTGCAACGTTCATAAACCTTATGAACGGAGTGTTTAAGCCTTATCTTGATAGGTTTGTTTTCGTATTCATTAATGACATTTTGATTTATATAAAGAATGAGATGGATCACGCTAGCCATCTCATAATATTCTCCAAACTCTCATAGATAGAGATTTGTATGCAGAGTTTCTAAGTGTGAGTTTAGTCTTAAGTTTGTGGCGTTTTTAGGCCCCATTGTTTCGGGTGATGGGATTTGAGTTGAAACGCAGTAGATTGAGGCAGTTCAAAACAGGCCTAGACTTATATGTCCAACTGATATTAGGAGTTTCTTGGGATTGGCTGGTTATTTATAGAAGGTTTTTCGAGGGGTTCTCATCTGTTTCGTCACCGTTGACAAAGTTAACACAAAAGACAAAAAATTTCTACTGGTTGGAAGTTGTGAGAAAAAATTTCAGGAATTGAAAACAAATTTGAGTAGTGCCTAGTGTTTATCTTACCGGAGGATACGTAAGGCTTTGTTGTGTATTATGATGCGCCTAGAACTTGACAAAGTTGTGCATTGATGCAGAATGGAAAATTTATATCTTATGCCTCCACACAACTTAAGATTCACCAGAAGAATTACCCAACCCATGATCTAGAGTTGGTTGTTGTAGTATTCGCTTTGAAAATA
Organism: Solanum pennellii; assembly: GCF_001406875.1. NCBI lineage: Eukaryota > Viridiplantae > Streptophyta > Magnoliopsida > Solanales > Solanaceae > Solanum > Solanum pennellii. The sequence goes on from NC_028638.1 coordinate 29,681,482, forward strand.
TGGTGTCACTATCTTTATGGTATTCATGTAGATGTGTTCATTTATCACTACTGTCTTCAGTATGTATTCAGTCAAAAAGACCTTTATCTTAGACAGAGGATGTTGTTGGAGTTACTCAAGGATTATGACATGTGTATTTTATATCACTCAGGTAAGACTAATGTTTTTGTTGATGCTTTAAGAAAATTCTCTATGGGTAGCATTGTCCATTTAGAGGAAGGCAAGATAGAGTTAGCAAAAGACGTTCACAGACTTGCACGATTATGTAGTGACAAATTACATTGTCCCGCACACCCATTTTGCATATGCTTAACATACAGAACCCCTAAAAGCTTTAAATCTTTTTAAATTATTTGTTAAATTGATGGTAATGTTGTACTGTACAATTCACCCCACTTATACTCCAGTCTTCTTATCGCTTCTCAACTTTGCCATTCTCGCATTAGTTCTTATACGTCTTCCATTATTGTTATTCACTTTTACAAAACTTCTAAAATCACTATAAACTACTAAATGATTCCTTTGGATTTTACTTATACACATAAAGCCGCGGAATGAATATTGTTATTTACTTACCCCTATATTCCTCTAACCATCAAGAATTAGCACAGGATGACTAAAACGGAACAATCAAAGTAGAGTGTCCCAATTAAAAGATTTCAAAACACACCGTTGATTAGGTTATGTGAGTATTTTTTATTTCAAAGGGTCTAGTAATTATGTAGAAGAATTCACGGCACGAAGGCACTTTCCAGAGATAATATTAGTGTCCCGACTCGAGCCTACACCCTGGGCGTGGTCGACACTCAAGAAGCATTATTAGTTCTCAAGTGAACCCTCATATTGACTTACTACAAGTCGAAGACTTACTCAAGCATACATAAGAATTAAACTAAAAAAACATTTAAAATTTTATTGATGAATCACAAAACATCCCTGAATATACTAAGTATGAAACATAAGTTTTATAAAAATATCTAACATTGAAAGACTCTACAAAACTATCAATGTAGCCTCTACTATAAAAATATGAGTGCCACGACAAGACCTATAACTCCTCAAAACAACTACTACTAACAATTTATAAAACTAGAATACTCCGAAGGTAATGAGGTCTCACTCATTGGTAGACAAGCAGATGAAGTGATCTCAACAGACTCTTGTTGAGCATCCTAATTAATAACTTGTATCTACATCATTAAGAGATACAAGTTGAATGACATTAGCATATTGAATGTACAAGTATGTCATACAGCTGAATAACAAATAACTGAAAAAAGGACTTGAATAGATAAAATATACTCAAACTGAATATAAAGGACTAAAGAGTTAAATCATTTAAAGCTTTACAAAATAATTTCTCATCTCTGAACTCAATATAATAAGTAATATATAAAAATACACTTGAATTCTATTGGGAATTTAAAGAAATGACAACTATCACGACGATTTACATGATGATATAGTATCTCGGTCATGCTTCCAGAACTGTCCTATACCTTGTTGGGGTATAGAACACCTCAACTAAGTGGATCCACTAATATATGCCCGGAGGCACTTAGGATTCCTAGCATACATGATTTATGAGGAATGTTAGTTGTATGAACTCATCCCTATATCTGTGCTTAATATTAATCACAATAATATACACTCATGCTCAATATTTAAAAATATATTCTTCCTCTAGTTTGAGATAATTTCTCAAACTATCCTCTTAAAAGAGGTTACTGCTCTTGAACTATCTTTGAACCTCATAATTCATTTAGAAATCAAAGTTTCTCTTTTATCAATGTAAAAATCGATACCTTTTGGGAAAACTTAGTTACCTTATACTCTTACTAAATTCATACTTGAAAACTCTTTTTAATAAATATATCAAAATCATATCGTGATATGATCATTGATGACTCACAAAATTGTACTGCACAAACAGTAATGACATAAGTAGATATCATACTTCTTAGACATTAATGATATACTGGAGTGTCATACTAATCATGTTTGAAAAAAGGTTTCTCAAAAAACTCATTTTTGTTTTCTCAAAAACTCAGTTCAAAACTGAAATCTTAGCTTTAAAAAGTTTCTCAAAATTCATAACACAATTCATAGGGTTCATGCGGAATTATGGAAATGAACTATTAAACTCAGGGGTCTTACTAGCAATATTAATAACTCAATACAAAGAACTCGAGAATGCAAGAACTCAAGGACACTACTCATCTCAAGAATACTCAATTCATAGGGATCATGCTGAAATATAGACATGAACAAATCAACTCAAGAATCTTAATGCATAAAATATAGGAATTCAATAATAAGGAATAGAATTTCAAAACAAAGAGGAACTCAAGAACTCAAAATCAACTTATCGCAAGAATACTTAAATATAGGGATATAATTCTAGATTACTTTTTACCGATTTGAAAGTAGATGTAGGTCATGAGGATGAACTAGTCCAACACTATGATAGCCTTACATACATGAAAGAAAAAAGTTGTTGAAGAAGAACTTAATTATAAGACTTGAAACCCTAGCTTGAAGGAGAACAATCAAGAAAATCTTCCTTGCGATTCTTGAATTAGTTTTTTGAAATCTCTATGGGCAAGAATCATGATTTTCATTAGTGATTGATAATTTTATGGAGTAAGTTGAGTTGGAACTAATGCATTCGTGTAGAAAAACTTACCTGGAAGAATGATCTTGAACAAGATTCAAAGAATCTTGAATGGAGTCTTCTAATTTGATTTTTCATTGGGGTTTTGCCTTAGTGTTTGAGACAGAAGAGAATAGGGGATTAAGAGATGAAAATTTGATTGTATTGGGTCTTTAATTAATTGTCAAAGAATTTATTTCATGGTTTTCTTAGAGGTTAAAAGACAAAAACTACCCTTTTAATATTTTTTCGTCAACTAATTTGTCCCTATACTATATCACGTTTCTAAAATTGGTCATAACTTTTTACTCAAAACTCAAATTGTTGTGAAATTGGTGGTGTTAGAAAGAAGAGTCAAATATAATTAATTTTATAGGTTATGTACCACACATATATTTATGTTCTAAGAGATGATTTTTTAAGTTTATCTAAGTAAAATCTTACATCAAAACTTAATCGGTAAGGAAACTTTCAACAAAACTTTGTGCTAGAAGTTTTTAGTGACCTTAATTGGAAATTAAAATCATTGTCACACTAAAGAAATTACCTTTACACATATGGGAAATTTAAGAATCAGTAGATGGGACCTTACAAGTATATGATGAATGATTTGAGTCTTAACTTATAAATCTTTGGAGTGTTACAATTAGTTGATTACGAGGTACTATCATAGACTCTTTCACTGAATTTATATTCATTGTGCAAGAACTGCATGCACATGAAGATGAAGCACCAAATATAATAAAAAGAACGTATAATATGTGATACCACAAAATAAGGGGGGAAAGAAAACAAATGAATAACATCTCTTAATGGAATTTAAGAAAATCAAAGTGGAGGCAAAAGATAGCTTCCTTGACAGTGTAGCTGACAATTCTATTTCGTCTCCAAGTAAGTGAATGTCTATGCCTTAGTAATTTTGTCTCATTCTTAATGAATTGATGTACGTATGTTCTTACCTAATTTAGTGTGAGTTATAAAAATTAGAGCATTTCTTATTCAAACCACCAGTTTCTATTGTGCTATCTACCCCCTCATAAAATAATGTCAACTTATCACCATTAGAAGGCTAATCCACTAAATTATTCCAAAAGGTATAGTATTAAATATGTTGTATGATATTAAAAATATTAGAAAACTAAACCCTAAAAAAATTAAAAAGTGTTTCATGACACATATTTACCCACTCTTTTGTACTCATTACTAACTCATTCTTAGCACTTGACTTGATTTCCAATATTATAATCTCCCCCTTAGGTCTTTAGCTAACACTTGAAGGCTATGGACCTATTCCAAGATCTCAAACTGGTCTACATCCTCTTTTACTCTAACACTCCGGAGAAGCTTATTTCATAAATACTGAACTCTCCATAAGAAAGTACTAGGTCGTCTTTCTAAGGTGTTTATGTAAACCTCTTATGATTACATAACCTCTGTGTACACTTCGTAATACTCTTTTTAGTCTTGTGACTAAGCCACACTTCACTGCCCTTATCAAGAGATTTAGAGTATATCACTTGTACCACTCATGTTCATTGGAACTAATCACCTCAATTACTCATCCACTCTATGCCATGTCTTCTAGCTCAAATCCCAAGACAACATGATCACCCTCATGTTGCCATCTTTTTACCAAGACACTCATCTCAAATTCACGCTTAATGTTTATTACTAAACCCAAATATCAATATGATAGCTCGCCTACTATACTAACTTACAACTACTGAATGCAAATTTAGAAACACTCATCCACTAGGACCCTATGACGAATAGACAATCCTACCTCTTAGTCTCCATACTCACAAATTACCATCATCTTTGACTCCAAAACTTAAGTACTACTTACTTATTTACAGCACATTATATATCAAATAGTTCTATCATCCTTTGAATACCATGGGGTGTCCCCCTTCAAAATTCATAAAATAGTTTCGGTTAGGGCAAAGCCCAAAATGGCATAACCAAATAATTGTTTTGCCAATGATGAATTTCTCTCCATGAAATGAATCATGGAAATTAGGATGTTTTTAATACCAATAGCAGCTTTTACGACAGATGGGATGGGAGGATCGACCCGTTCATATAATTCCGATGAAAGACTATTGGCAGCAGGTATAGAGAATTTTTTTGTCCTCTTGAAAACACAAGGCACTACGATTCGATCTACCCCCTGCTGGGAGACATCTACCTCACCCGATTACGAATAGAGATTCACTATGTTGAAGGTACTTCTTCTTTTTTTAGTCCACTCTCCCTTAGAAAACGTTTAGCTAAGGTCAGTCTGTCTGGTATTTCCTCGCGTAAAGGACTACTTTTGCATTAGTAGGGGAGCCTTTACCTAATAAAAGAGAGTGGCCAAGTGAAAAAGAAAGGAAATTGATAAAGGAGAAGTACCCAGCCCCACGCAAACGTGGACTCCCATGGCTTTCTCGGATAAGAGGCGAGTATCCTTCTCTTTCAATTGAGCTGATCACCCATCTATCATATGGCTTTCTAACTTAATTTCTTTTTTTTGGTCGTTCTACTCTATCAATCGATGGTAGTATAAGAGATCTGTAACCCCCCCCCCCCAAAAAAAAAAGTTTACATAATGGGGTACTTGGATTATCGAGGGCCCGAGCTTCAAGAGGGTAGATCAAAGCGATTGCAACGAAGAACAGGAGGGGAAACTCTTTTTAAAGAAGAAATGATTTAGTCTCACGAGTTGAAGTGGTTCATTCCCAAAATTTAGGTGAAGTATGAATGTAATGATGAACTCATTTGACATCGGGAACATATGGAGTCAAACAGGGGCGTGAATGTGAGATGCTAGCGAAATGGTCGACCAGACAGAGTCTAGGGATTCATCAAAGGAATGATCTTCTCCAGAGTAAAACACATGTGGAATCCATGATTGAAGGGAAAGAGTCAAGATTGCTAGCTTTGGTATACTACCTCATGAATACTCTGGTCGATTATTCAACATATGAATATAGTATCCTCTAAATTGATGACACATCGACATCAACTTTATTTTATTTTTAAAAAATATACCCTATCTCATCATGACTATTACATATTACTTATTTTACTCATAAGGGAAACTCACCACTTATAACTGACTGGGTGCATGATTGCAATCACGAGTTCTACAAACTACATATTTTTCTTTAATTTTAGAACTTACACTACTACTTCTCATAATAACGTAATTTATATTATCTTTTAGGGAAAAAATATTGCCCAAACTCTAAACATACCGTCGTCCTAAAGGTCTCAGCTAAATAAAGTTTAGAGAAGAATGTAGAACTCGCTTATAGCTCAAACACACGATTCATATGAACATGAGTGCATTCCTCTGAATCTCAAAACTTAACTCATGGAGTTATCTCAATCCCCTCTAGAGTCTCATGATTTCCTCAAGACTTACTTAGAGCAACTCATCGATAAAGGACAAACTTTTCTTTTCAACCACCTCTAGCACGACACATGGTCGGATGAATCTAAAAAATGAACGAGTACGAATAAATCTTTATGGCATAGCTCTATTTAACGATTAAGAGTATTAAAGAAGTGATATAGTTCCTAAATGTTTCAGCCTAACAATTATAGACGTGGTGCGCTTTACATTGATAACTAGGACTCTACAGACATGACTTTATAGACGCCATATGACTCTTGAATCCTGGCTCTGATCTCAAATTCATCATAAATAGAGCTTACACTCTGGATGTGGCTGACACTCGAGAATCATTGTTGGTTCCAAATGAACCCTCATCCTGGTTGACTATAAGAGGAAGACTAACTCAAGCATACAAAAGCTTAAAAAGTCAATTGTGTTCAATAACTCAAATACTCAATCTTTAAAACGATCTGAAAACTACTCAACAGATGAAACTCAGAGTTATTAAAAAATAACTTAAAGAAGATAAACACTGAAAACTACTTAACTTTGTCTATCTATGAAGCTTCTATTATTACAGAAGGATATCGGTACAAGACCCACGACATCTCAAAACTACTAACTATAAGATAAAGGTGAATTCCTCCAAGATAGGAAAAAGGCTCACCAAAGTTGACTGGAGTATAACATGACCTCAACAAAACGTCTGTTGATGATTTTGAATACCTGTATCAGCATCATGAATTGATGCAGGCCAAATGTATCTATAAGTGGAATGTAGGAGCATGTAAGGGGAATTTTAAAGCATAAAAATAGGATTGAACTTGATAAAATATAAACATACTTACCTCATATCAACTCATGAATAAGATATTCAACTCAAAGATTAGATACTCAACTCAAAGTTACTCTACTCAAAATAATCAAGGATAAAGGAGTGACAAAAATGCAATATATGTAAGTCTTTTAAAACAATAGACAATAACTCAGTTGTATGCAAAAATACAATAATAACTTAGTTTGTATATAAAATACAATATAACTCTGTGGGATATTCTCTATAGAAAACCATCACTATGAGTTATGTCATGATACGTCGTCTTACCCATGCTGCCAGAACTGTCCTATACTTTTTCGGGATATAGAGCCTTCCAACTAAGTGGATCTACTAGTCTATGATAAAAATCCTCAAAGAATAATCTAAAAAGTATGACCCTTTCTACTACATAGTTATGGGGGTTGTGAGTTTTATGAACTCTCCCCCATATCGGTGTTCAATATTACTCCCAAAATATACTAGATCATATGTTTAGAAACATTACTCTTCTTTAGTTTGAGATAGGTGTTCAAACTACCCTCTTACAAGAGGTATCTGCTCTTGAAATATCTTTTGAACTCATAACTCATTTAGATATTTAAGTTTCTCTTTTATTGATGTAAAAACTAATATATTTGGGAATACTTAGTTCCCTTATATTGTGCTCAATTCATACTTAAAAACAATTTCTCAAAATTATATCACTATCATAATGTGTTATGATTATTGATTACTCGGGAAGTCATACTCCATAAACCTTGATGGTATAAACAGATACCATAACGCTTAAACATTGATGGCATACTAGATACCATACTGCGTAAACATTAATGACATAACTAGATATTATACTGCATAAACATTAACGTCATAATCATGTTTTAGAAATTATTTTCACAAATTTCATCTTTACTTTGATGGTACTCAAACTACTCAAAACTCTTTAGGAAATCTCAGTTTCCTCTCATATTAAATGTAAAACATTTACTCTTGGGAATACTTGGTTTTCTATATCATTTTAAATAAAATTAACTTAGCTCTACTCGTTCTCAACTCAGTGTTCAAGTCTTTAAAACAAGTTTTAAAACAATTTATAAAAAGACTTCTTACAATAGGGTTCATGTCAAATTATGGACGTGTCGACTCAATTCAAGGTTTTCAATAACCATGCATAGAAGTCAATACTTGGAACTCAACAACTCTAGAACTCAAGAAGTCAATGATACTACTCATCTCCAGAATTCTCGACTTAGAGGGTCCATGTGAAATTATGGGAATGAACTACTCAACTCAAGGAATCAATAAGAACTCTCATCTCAAGATTGTTCGACTCATAGGGTTCGTGCAGAATTATAGGAATGATATACTCAACTGAAGGACCTTCATGGGTAAGATGTAGTAGCTCCATGATTAGCAATATAATATTAATATGATTAGGAACTCAATACTCAAGAGTTAGAACTTGAAGATACTACTCCTCTCAAAGATATTGTATTGATGGTGTTCATGCAAAATTCATGGTCATGAACAACTTGACTCAAGGTCTAAATAAGAGAAAAGACATAAAGTCACCATTGAAGTTGTCCCGAATTTTTAAAAGACACCTTAACTTTGCAACTGTCCTATTACCTCACTAAACAGTTTTGAATAGATATAATTATATCATTTTTCGTCCATCTTACATAAAGAGTTGTGTGCACTCTCTCAAAGAGAGTGAACATCCTAAAATAACTAATATAATTTTATTTTTACAAGTATTTTATTATAAAATATATTTTCTTATTTTTCTTATTATTTTAACTTTTTTTCCATTTTATTTTTCTCTTTCTTTCCTCTTTCTTTTCAAAAATGCATTGACATATCCATTCATTGAAGTTTCTTACTTTCAATGTCACCATTTTTATCACAACTTCACCTCCCTTCTTTTTTTTTATTACTATTAGTTTTACACTCTTTAGTTTTAAAATTTTGTCTAAATATTTTCTTACATTTCGAACAATTTGATAAACTCATTAGATTTCAAGATGATTAGAAAGTATCATATAGTTATTTTTATTCAATTTCAATTAAGTTCTTTCAATTTTTGAGAAATTAATTGATTATTTTAAAATTATCATTTCTAATTGATATGAACAATGAGTAGTTGATGGTACCTTAATATTTTTAAATTTTCTTTTAGAAAATAATTAAGTTTGTTATAAATAATTCAATAAAGTTTAAATAATAGTATGAATTTTATAAAGAATTTGACCGGAGAACAAGATGAAAAAAACGGAAAAAAATGGAAGTGGGTTTCAATTTGACATGGGGGGTGGAGGTGAAGAAAAAAAGGAAATGAATGGATGAATCACTTGAAAGTGGAAGATGGAGATGAAATGAAATTTAACATATATCAAAACTAAAATTCAAAAAGTAAGAGAGAGAGAGAGAGAGAGAAAGAAAAAGATAAAGGACAAATTCAAAATGAAAAAAAAATTATTTTTAATTAAATTAACACATATCTTGCAATGATTGGGGTATGACTCAGTTGCTTCTTGAGATTTGGGGCTGATCGAAAAATGTTATAATAATATGGAACTTATGCATATGACTCTTCTCATTATCATACTTACTTCCTCAAAACTCAGTTTAAAGCTCAAGTGTTGGCTTTGAAAAACTTCTCAAGACTTATAACACAAAACAGGATTCATGCTAAATTCTAGACATGAATAAATCAACCCAAGGATCTCAATAATATGGAAACTTAATAATTAAAAATAGAATTTTTAAGAGAAACATGAACTCGATAAATCAAAATCAACTTATCTCAAGAATACTCGAATCTTGGTAGAATTTTAGAATTCTCTTTTACTGATTTGAAAGAAGATATAGAGAATAGGACGAACTAGTGCAACACAATGATATCCTTACGTACCTAGATTAACAAGGTTTTTAAATAACTTTTAAGAATAATTTATTAGAAGCTTTGAAACCCTAGCTTGAAGTTAAACGATCAAGAAAACCTTTCTTGAGATTCTTGAATTAGTTTCTTGAAATCTCTATGGCCAAGAATTATGATTTTCATTAGTGATTCATAATTATATGGAGGAATATGAGTTGAAAAAATGTTCTTGGAGAAAGACTTATCTTGAAGAAGAATATTGAAAAAGATTGAATAAAATTTTGAATGTAGTCTTTTACTATTATTTTTCTTCAGGGATTTGCCATAGGGTTTTAAAGAGAAGAGAATGGTGGATTAAAGATGAAAATCTTACAATTTTGAGCCTTTGTTAGTAAATAAATTTATTTAGGGTTCTCTTGGAGGTAAGAAGACAAAAACGACTGTTTTTAATATTTTCTTGTCAGCTAATTCTTAACAACACTGTATTAGGTTAGTAAATAGTCATAACTTTTTACTCAGAAATTGGATTGACGTGAAATTCGTTGAGTTTGAAAGTAGATTCAAATACCTTTAATTTTATTGGTTAATACCCACGTAACTCTTTATATTAAAAAAGATATAGTCATTTGAAGTTGACCCAAGTAGAATCTTACATCAAAACTTAATCGATAGGGAAACTTCAAGAATACATATATCAAGAACTCATCAAGAAATTAAATTGTTCAATAATTATTGATAGATTCTCAAAAGAAACTCATGACTGGTGTGTGGGTGACCAAACCCAACACAATGGAAGGTTACATACCTAAAAACACTAGATTTTTGGTGAAATCTTGAATTTCTTTGAACCAACGCTTGGAACTTTGAACTTTTCTCTTGTTTAATCTTCTCTCTAAAACCCTAAATGCTTTTGGGGATGACTAGAACTGATTCTAATGGATGTAAACCCATAATTGGATGTAATTCGCAATTAGAATAAGTGGCAGTAAGGAAAAGACTAAAATATCCCTTCTATTTTGAAATAGCTTTCCTTAAATGGAAACACTGACTTCAAAAAGGCATATATTCCTCATATTAGCTTAAAAGTTAACAAACTTGGTTTGCATTAGAAAGAGGACTCAGTGATCTTTCATTTGATATCTTATGGGTCTTCTAACTCATCCTAGACGTGAATTCCTTGGTAAAATCCTACTCACCACGAAGGATGTTTCGAATCTTAATTCAAAAATTATATGGGTGTTATATATATATATATATATATATATAACGGAAGAGGAGAATACGAAAAACAAAGAAATATAGAAATTAAATAAGGAGGGAGAATTAAGAAATACATAAAGTTTCCACAAGATCATATATCAGTCGGTGTTCAAGCTACTAACCATTACAGATTTATAAAGAAAGTAAAATTATGCACAAACATCTCCAAGCACAAAATAAAGACTACTCAATCCAAAATAGAAGGAGATATAAAACTCTAAATGGTAGAAGTTCATCTAAGTCTCTGATCCAAGTCTAGTTCACACGAGGCACAAGGCAATAGTAAGAAATTGTACGACAATCTGAAGAAGAGTAGCATGAGTCCTTAACATGTGATTCGGTAATGACCCTTTTAAGTTGTTATAAGTAGGGCAATGGTGAAATGAATCGATATAGAGAACTTTCCGAGTAGTGACTTAAAAATATAAGGCTAGGCTAGCCTCAGACAAACTTTATGTTTGTGCAGTATTGAGCCATCCAAGAATGAGTGGGGTGTAATTTCTAGGATAGATAGATACTTTCCTGTTCCCCAAGACATTAAGAAAATCGTACGACTTCAAAAAATTGAATCTGGGTGAGTAGAACTTTCATAATCCATCTTGGCATAAAAGGGATAGTTTGAGATTCCAAGGGAAAAAGGTACTTTGTAAAAAAAAATCAGGTGAGTTGCAGTACTTCATGCAATCTGCTACAGCGCGATGCACCCACTAAATAAGGTGTGTACAGGCTCTATAATGAGGTAAGTAAGGATTTTATGTAGAAAAAAAATCTCAAAATCTCCTATTTTCCCACATAATTATTCTTGGGACTGAGGGGCGATTTAAGGTTGCTTACACCTATTTTCCATGAAATTTTTCAGTTAAGGTAAATTCTTTACTCCACAATCTTATTAATTGATTCTTAAGCCTTAAAATCGAATATATTACTCTTACGGAAGGGATTTGATTTGATTTAATGATGGAAAAAGCCTTATGTTGGGGAGGATGATCACGAATAGGCTTATGGTAAGGATTTGGTTGTAATCCAAGTAATTTCTAAGTCAACTGTGATTGATTGTTGTGTTTATTTATTGTTTTAGACACTTCAAAAGGAAAAAACTCGGGTTCTTTAGAATTTCCAAGGGGCTTGATACGAGGTAGGTGATGGTTATATGCTTTAGGTTTATGTATGTATGCATCTCTGCTACTTTATAGTTTCATCGGTGCAATACATGTTGGGGAAAACATAGAAAAACCTATGAAATGACATCATGTTGATAATCTCATGTAATAAACCTATTATTGTGACTTGTAATTCGAAGTGTTATTGTTCATTGTGTTTGTGGTTGTTCATGATTGTTTGTGATTGCTGGTTAGATTCAGTAACATATCAATACATGAATTTACCTTCTACCGAAATGGGATGTAGGTGGCATCACGACTAATGATATTTTCATTATGACAAAGAGATATGTTGGGCTATTTGCGTATCTCATGAATTATATATTCATGAAAACTATTGTTGTTGTGCAAAATGAATAAACTAGACTCATGCACAAACAAGCACTAGTCTAGGTTTATTTAAAAGATTCTAGTAATAATGTATAGTTTGAATAAAAGTATATAAAATATATTAGGTATTACACATAAGACTTACAAACCTAATATATTTGGGATTACATATAAGACTTACAAACCTGGTTCATTGATGACTCATTGCGTAACTATACTCGATAATAAAGGGAATCCATAAACACAACAAGATAATCCCCCAAGACGGCATCAGTATGTAGTCGACCTTCTAATCTATATAGGGGAAAGAGGCTTTTTCCTATATATAGAATGTATCTGAATGAAACATAAAGATAGTCCTGCCAAATAGATAGTGATCGGCCACTCAAACGTCAAGCTCACCCTAGCCTTTGAATCCTAAAAGTTGCTTCGTATGAAATACAATTATACAAATTAACGAGTTTGAGGGTGCAAAAGTGTAGTATGACAAGCGGTACTCAATAGGGATAGCATGAGTGAGATCTATAGACAAAGCACAAGTATAAACAACCATGTAAATCAGGAAGGTACAGTTCATGTAACTAAAGAAGAGATATTTTAGAGTTTAAGATGAACCGCATCAAGGGATAGAATACAATGAACAAGAGATATGATCCATAAACCATGTGTAACCAATGGAAAACTCAACATAACCACCCAAATAGGGTCAATCCATCCACAACCAAGTCAAGATCTCCAAGATAGAAACATTCAAACCAGGGGCGCATCTAGAGAGGGTGTCGTGGGTTCACCTGAACCCATGCTGCCCTCTCTAGATAACAGTGTTATATTTTTAAAAAAAATATCTGAATATTGATGTGTGAATCCATGTTCAGAGTATCATACGATGATGGTTAGATGCACCTTGTTAAGTGAGGATAGAAATTTAAATCATATATTTATCTTTTATTTTTGAGTAACACCTCTCCAAGTGTTATCGATTACACTTTTGTTGTTTCAACTAAATTATTCTTTTTTTTTTCCTTTAAGCATTAATTTTTAAGTGTTTTACATTGAAAATTTCTAAAAAATTAGCACTATAAAATTTTTATATAATTAGATCAAATGTGTTTATTAAAATTTAAAACTAGTAATAAAATATATTTTGGACCTATACTTTTTAAATTTTACTGGTTCATATTAAGAACCTTAAAGGAAAACCGATCAAATTTATATTTAAGATGCATTTTTTCGTAATCGTGCACCCATTATAGTCAAACAATAACCTAAGCACACCCCCATAAGCCCGGCAGGTACAACCAGCAGTCATAACACAATCCCCCCCCCCATACACACACACAAAAGACCGGGTGGGTGCAAACAATAATCAATTACATTGGTGATAAGCAATGCATATGAATATGGTAATGCAACAGAAACCATCTGAGCAATCGGTATCAAGTGTCACACAACCAAGTACATACACCTACCTCCTGCCCCCGACAACTGGGTAATGAAGAAAATTATGATAAAAGAACTGTATTTTTTCAATCTTGATGGATTGTTATATATGTTACAATGACATGGCTATATATACAGTTAGTACACTACAACAAAAACAACTTTTAGCGGCATTAAATATTGACATTAATAAAGAGTGCTAAAGTCTTTACCGGCATTAGTTAAGTGCCATTAGAACCAAAGAGTGACAATTGCCACTAAAGGATTTAGGGACATATATGTTGCTAAAGGATATAGGGACATATACAAAGAGTGACAATTGCCACTAACAATATATATTTAGAGGCAATTAAGAATTAAATGCCGCTAATGGTTATATTTGTTGTAGTGGTAGGAGAGTTTACCTATAAAAGTTTAGGTGTATAATGATCTTCCAATTCATTTTTTTGTCTGCTAAGGATACACTACCAAGGAAAGTAATTTATGTAGGTTCATAGTGTCTATCATCCCCCCGCATTGTAGTGTAGGGATTTCGGACAACACCAGCTTGGTCTATAACGCCTGAAACTGATGCTTAGGTAATTGCTTTGTGAGAATATCCGCGATTTTAAGCTTAGAATGAATCAATTTGGTTTCCATTGAACCATGAACCACCTTTTGGCACACAAAATGGTAATCAAGTTCAACATGCTTAGTGTGAGCATCTTATACAGAATTTGCCATGTGATGGAGATAATGGCGGATCCAAGAATTAAGCTCAAGGTGTTCAAAATTTAAAGAAGAAGCTCATGTGGTAATGTAAGTATTGTGTGATGAATGTAGAAACCCCGACATGATATTTTTACAAGGTGGATCATTTTTTTATGAAAGTTAACACTAGATTAATCAAAAATATTGAGAACTAAAAAAGCTACATTGATAGAGAAACTAGTTGATCAGTTGTATGACATATGTTAATTCCTAAAACACGTGAAAATTAAAGGATAATGCACAAGTACCCCCTCAACCTATGTCTGAAATCTCAGAGACACACTTATATTATAGTAAGGTCCTATTACCTCCCTGGACTTATTTTATTAATAATTTTCTACCCCTTTTTGGCCTACGTGGCACTATCTTGTGGGCTCAACGCTGGTTGACTTTTTTTCAAGTTAGTGTCACGTAGACCGAAAAGGGGTAGAACATTACTTATAAAATAAGTTGAGGGTGGTAATAGGACCTTAGTATAGAATAAGTGTGTCTCTGGGATTTCGGACATAGGTTGAGGGGTACTTGTGCATTTTCTCAAAATTAAAGGATGAAAAAGGAAGCGAGACGGAGAAGAACAATATTTACCTTAACCCACTAAATTTATATTACTTTATCGTGCCGCATTAAACATTTCTTCCTACTTTTACCCTGCTCCATTGAATATTCTTATAATTTCTTGTAATTTGTATAATTCTATTTTGTAATGTTACTTTGCTTTTCATTTTAATTTTTTAAATAATTAGTATCCATTCAAAGACATATTACTTGGAAAATTATTAAGATTCTCAAAAAGTGTGTAAGTATAGATTTATTAATATTATAATGCATATTCAGGAAATAAATAAATAGCGTCGTCAATATTTTAGTTCATGCAGTTTAACTTACTAGGTTAGTCATCACTTGTTGAAAAAAAAGACGAACAAAGCAAATAAGTTTTGTTTCAATCTCTCTAAAATAGAACTAAAAAATAGAAAAGTAATTCCACAAATTCTACTAAATGTATATTATTAAAAGGATATTGGAGATTTGTAATTTCTTTATTCAATTACATCTAATTTATCTGTAGATATATAAATCATCATTTTCAAAGAGTTGTACTTAAAATTATGTTGAAATAAAATGATAAGTAGATATAAGAAGAATAAAAACCGTGTCTAATGAATTTAAACAAAAACAAATTACCAAAAAAAATGACATAGAAGACAAAATAATGAAAAAGAGAAGATGATCCAAGACCAAAAGATAAAAGCCAATTCCATGCATTTAAAGGGGTAAAAACTAAGATAAGATGAATTGTTGCGCATGGGATTCAAACCCCAACATATAAGCCACTATTAAACCCCTTATTCATTTAGCTGAACCTTCTCACTTATTTTCAGGAGGTTCATTTTAATATATGTATACATAAAATTAGAATTTGGCCCTATATATATGATATAATTTTTCGAATGAGGGGGTAATTTGGGTGAACCCGCTAGATACAACCTAGGTCAACCCTTGGATGGAGAGCACTGATGTTATCCGTGAACAACAATGGAGGATGAGATAAGGAAATGTCAATATCATTTAAGAGATAGGTGACCCACGTCAATTTTGCAGCTAGAGAAATCAATGATCGATACTCAAGTTCGGCACCAGACTTAGTCATTGTATGTTGCTTCTTGGAATAATTACTGATCCAATTAGTTCCAAGAAAGACATAGAGCCCTGTGATAGACCTTTGAGTAAGGGGATATCCAGCCCAATCCACATCCAAAAAGCCTATATGATATTGTGAGATGACCTAGCTAAGATATGCCGACCCAAGTAAGGAGTGCCCGCGAGATAACAAAGGATTCTTTTAAGAACTTTTCAATGTACAACAGTGGGACTTTGCATCAGTTTAGATAAGAGATTAATTAAGTGGGATATCTCAGGTCGCATGACAGTGAGATATTTCAGTGAGCCAATAATGTTGCGATAACGAAAGGCAATAAAAGGTGATCGAGATGAGGAACCTAAATCATGTTTGAGAGCAAGTGGTGTATGAATAGCTCTTCCATTCAACATACTTGTATAGTTAATAATACCGTACACATATTTACATTGGCTAAGAAAATTACCATTTGAGTCACGGTGTACCTTCACTTCAAGAAAGTAATAAAGATCTCTCATATCCTTCATTGCAAAGTGAGATCAAAGTTGTTAACGAGAGTATTCAAAAGCAGATGATGGCTTCCCATCAATACGATATCATCCACATAAAGAAGTAATAGCATTGATCCCTTTGTGGAATGGAACACAAACAATGATATATGTGTTTTACTATAAGAAGATCCAAGATTATGAAAATAGGAACTGAATTGGCAAAATCATGCCCTTGGGGCTTGTTTCAAGTCATAGATATAACATCCTTTTGTGGAGTCCATCCAAATTTTTTGGTCCACTTTTGTTATTAAATTGCTACAAGCAATTGTTAAAAAGAAATCGCGATAACAGTTAAAAATAAAGATTTGTTAGTTGGCAAATTGGTAAGATTTGCAAACCTTTTTTTTAACTTTGCTACATTTACCTATGTCATTAGTGACATAGGTATAATTTTATCCTTCTATAAATAGAGAATTCTTGCTCATTTGAACACATCAATTTAGAGAGAAAAAAACATTTTGAGAGCAAAGTGAGCATTCAGAGTGTAAGCGCTATTTTAGTAATGTAGAAACCAAAAGAGTGTTGTTCCTTTAGAGTGTGTCGTAGTCACTTTGAGTATTGTATTTATGACCATACATTGTAAAATTCCTTACTATAGTGATATCAGTTGCTCCTCTTGGCCCGTGGTTTTTTTCCTTATTTAGAAGAGTTTCCACGTAAAATTCTTGTTGTCATTATTTTCCCATTTTATTTCAACTAATTTTACCATATATATTTTTTTCTTGTCCGCATTTTCCAATTAAACTTGTATCAGAGTAAAGGATTTATCTTAGTATGCTTTGTGGTTGCAGCACAGTCTGAACTTCCACACCATAAATGATTTACTTTGATTTGCGATAACTATATTTTAGGGGAAACCGATGGAATTCAATAGGATTAGAATAGTTACTTTGAATGATGTTAATTATGCCATTTGGAAGGGGGAAATGGAAGATCTACTTTATGTTAAGAATTTTTATAGACCAGTATTTACCACTGTAAAGCCTGATAATAAAACAGATGAAGAGTGGAATCTGTTGCATAGACAAGTTTATGGATTCATTAGTCAATGGGTCGACAATAATGTGTTGAACCATATTTCTGGAGAGACACATGCTCGAACCCTATGGGAGCATATTGAAAGCTTGTATGCTCAGAAGACTGGAAACAACAAAATGTTCTTAATAAAGAAGATGTTGAGTTTAAAGTATCATGATGGTTCTCCGATGATAGACTATATAAATAATTTTCAGGGGATCATGAACCAATTATCAGCTCTATGCATCAAATTTGATGAAGAAATTCAAGGCTTGCTTCTACTTGGTTCCCACCAAACTCTTGGGAAACATTTAGAACTTCATTGTCAAATTCTGCTCCGAATGGTGTGATCTCTATAGATTTCTCCAAGAGTAGTGTCTTGAATGAAGAGATGAGAAGAAAAACTCAAGGTTCTTCTTCGTCAAATATCTTGATAACTTTCCACAGGGGGAGAAACAAAACTCGTGGTTCTCAGTATAGAGAAAAAAATAGGAGAAAATCCAGAGACAGACTTAAGGATATTGAGTGCTATTATTGTGGTATGAAGGGGCACACAAAGAAGTTCTGCATGAAGTTGAAGAGGGAGAACAAAAACAAAGAGGAAACTATAGAAGATGGCAATGAAAATTGCCTAGCCACCGTCAACACTAAATATCTTGTTAACGTCCTGGATGCGGACATGATAAATATTGCCTGTGATCAGTCAAGCTGGGTTGTGGACACTGTTGCCGCATCTCTTGTAACATCAAGGAATGATTTTTTCTCTTCCTATAATCTTGGTGATTTTGGAACCTTGAGTATGGGAAATAAGACTATTTCTAGGGTTGTTAATAATGGTACAACTTTTTTTGAAACATGCTCCTCATGTTCGCATGCACCTTATTTTTGTTAGTGTTTTGGATGATGAAGAATATATTAGTACCAATAGTGATGGAAAATGGAAGCTCATTAAGGCTTCCTTGGTTGTGGCTCGTGGTAACGAACGTCGTGGTCTATACTGGACTATGACATCTACTTGTATTGATATGGTGAATGTGGTTGAGAGTGATAACTCTTCAACATTATGACACAAGAGACTAATCCATAACAGCGAGAAAGGACTTAATTTTCTAGTCAAGAAGAAATTATTGTCAAATTTCAAAAGTGCCTCAATTAGAAAAATGGGAGCCCTGCTTGGATGGTAAACAAAATAGAGTTACCTTTAAGTCCTACACACTTTCGAGAAAGACAGTGTTGCTTGAGTTGGTGCACTCTGATCTATGTGGTCCAATGAAGACAAAGACACTGGGTGATGAACTCTACTTTGTTACTTTCATTGATGATTGCTCGAGAAAACTTTGGGTCTATGTTTTGAACACTAAAGACCAAGTTTTAGGTGTCTTCAAGAAGTTTTAAGCTTCAGTTGAAAGAAACTGGAAAGAAAACTGAAATGTATTTGTACTGATAATGTTGGTGAATATTGTGGACCATTTGACGAATATTTCAAGCATCAAGGTATTAGACACCGGAAGACTACTCACAAGACTCCTTAACTTAATGGTTTGGCTGAGAGGATGAACTGGACCTTGATGGAAAGAGTTAGATGTTTGCTTTCTGAAGCAAAATTGTCGAACTCATTTTGGGGTGAGGCTTTATTGACCACTGTACATCTTATTAATATATCTTCTGTTGTTGCTTTGCAAAGTGATGTACCAAATAGTGTTTGGTATGGAAAGGATATTTCCTGTGACCATTTGAGAGTATTTTGTTGCAAAGCTTTTGTACATGCCGAAAGATGAGAGGTCAAAGTTAGATGCCAAGACAAGGCAATGCATCTTCATTGGATATGGCCTTGATGAATTTGGTTACAGGATATATGATCCAATTGAGAAGAAACTTTTGAGAATCTGTGATACTATTTTCATCGAAAATCAAACAATCGAAGATATTGATAAAGCAGAGAAGGTAGAATTTTCATGTTTTGATGGTATAGTTCATCATAATGATGTTCCTCACATAAGTGGGCATGATATTGTTGGGCTTGATGATCATAGTGACGCCCATAATCAAGTATCGAATCAATATGTTGATGTTGACAATAACAAAAGTTATTATTGATGATCCTCTTACTCGTGAAGTTGTGGAAAAATCAAATATTCCACTTAGGAGGTCCACAAGAAGCTGTTTCCTTCCTCCCGTTATTCACTCAATGAGTATGTGTTACTCACTGACGCGGGAGAATCTAAATTTTATGATGAGACCATCGAAGATGAGCACAAGGATCAATGGATTGAAGCCATGCAAGATGAGATGAAGTCTCTGCATGAGAACCACACTTATGAGTTGGTAAATTTTCCCAAGGGCATGAGAGATTTGAAGAACAAATGGGTGTTCAAAGTTAATGTTGAAGAACACAACTTGAAGCCCAGATACAAAGCTAGATTGGTTGTTAAGGGATTTGTTCAAAAAAGGGTATTGACTTTGACGAAATATTTTCTCCTATTGTGAAAATGTCCTCGATTCGTACAGTTTTAGGTTTGGTTGCCGGTCTTAATTTAGAGATTGAGCAGATGGATGTGAAGACAGTTTTCCTTCACGGTGACCTAGAAGAAGAAATTCATATGGAACAACCTGAGGGCTTCAAAGTAAAAGGTAAAGAAAATTTTGTGTGCAAACTCAAAAATAATTTTTATGCCCTAAAACAAGCTCCTAGAAAGTGGTACAAGAAGTTTGAATCTGTTATGGGGGAGCATGGCTATAAGAAGACTTCTTTAGATCATTGTGTATTTGTACAAAAATTTTCTGACAATGATATTATCATCCTTTTGTTGTATGTGGATGATATGTTGATTGTGGGAATGAATACTTCCAAGATTGACGAACTGAATAAAGAGTTGTGTAAGTCTTTTTCTATGAAAGACTTGGGTCATGCCAAGCAAATTTTGGGCATGAGAATTAATCGTATCAGAAATGAAAGGAAGATTTATTTGTACCAGAAGAAGTACATTGAACGTGTACTAGAGCGCTTCAATATGAAGAATGCTAAGCCTGTTAGCACACCTCTTTCTGGTCACATGAAGTTGAGCAAGAAGATGTGTCCTACAGCTAGGGAGGACAAACAGAACATGGCCAAAGTTCCACATTCCTCCTTAGTTGGATGTCTAATATATGCAATGGTATATAGTAGACCTGATTTCTCACGCAGTTAGTGTTGTCAGTAGATTTGTCGACAATCCACGAAAAGAGCATTGGGAAGCTTTGGAGTGGATACTTAGGTGTCTTAAAGGAATCTTGGATGGATTCTTGTGTTTTCGAGCATTAGATCCAATCTTGAAGGGCTATACATATGCTGATATGGCAAGTGATCTTGAAAACAGAAAATCCACTACTAGATATTTGTTTAATTTTTAGGGGGAGCTATATCATGGAAGTCGAAGTTGCAAAAGTGTGTTGCACTATCTACAACTAAACCTTAGTATATTGCGGCTACTGAAGTCGTCAAGGAGATGATATGGCTAAAGCAATTTCTTCAAGATCTCATTAGATGGAGTACATGGCCTATTGTGACAGCCAGAGTGCAATAGACTTGAGCAAGAAATCCATGTAGCATGTAAGGAAAAAACACATCGACGTCAGATATAATTGGATTCGTGAGAAAGTGGAGAGTGAATCATTTCACATCAAAAAGATCCACACAAGTGAAAATCCTACAGATATGTTGACCAAGACGATACCGAAAGACAAGTTCGAGTTATGAAAAGAACTTGTATGTATGAGCTCTCTCTAAAGAAGATGACGATACCTCCTTCCAGTGAATGAGACTGGAGGGGGAGATTTGTGTAGTCCATCCCATTTTTTTGGTTAACTATTGCTATTCAATTGCTACAAGCAATTGTTAAAAAGGAATAGTGATAAGAGTTGAAAATAAAGATTTAGTATTTGGCAAATTGGTAAGATTTTCAAACCTTTTTTTTTTACTTTGCTACATTTACCAATGTCATTATAAACATAAGTATGATTTTCACCTTCTATAAATAGTGCATTCTTGCTCATTTGTATAACACACCAAGTTAGAGAGAGAAAACCATTTTAGGAGCAAAATGAGGTATTCCATAGACTATACAAGAAAATTAGAGTGTGAGCATATTTTAGTAAGGTGGAAACCAAAAGAGTGTTGTTCCTTTTGAGTCTGTAGTAGTCACTTTGAATATTGTATTCGTGACTACAAAGTGTAAAATTACTTACTATAGTGATATCAGTTGCTCCTCTTGGGCCCTGGTTTTCCCTTATTTAAGAAGGGTTTCCACGTAAAATTAGTATCATTATTTTCCCATTTTACTTCCATTACTTTTAACATATGTACTTTTGTGTTTATCCGTGTTTTCCCAACACCTTTAATAAGCAAACATGATTAGGAAATATAGGATCATGAAAACCTAGGGGTTGCTCCATAAAGACTATTTGAGATATCACCATGTAAAAATTCATTTTTGACGTTGAGTTGTTTGATGTTTTATTTTAGTATGACAACACCACATAAGATTAGTCAGATTGTGGTAGATTTGACGATTGGACTAAAGGTTTCGTCAAAGTCCAATCCTTCAAGTTGATTATATCCTTTGCAACCAAACGTGCTTTGAAATGTTCCACTAATCTATTAGACTTTATCTTAGTCTTGAATTCCCATCAAGAGACAACAACATTCATTTGATGATGACCAGGAACCAATTTCCAAGTATCATTTGACTTTAAGGCTGGTAATTCCTCATTCATCGCACCCAACTAGTAGGGCTTAGTCGGGGCTGTTTTTATGGTTTTAGGCTCAGACATATTAATTTGAACTAAAGTTGCAAGGGTCAAGGATTGAAATGATAGATTTGGAAGTGTTTGGGTCTATTCTCATGTAAGCATTTGATGGTTGTTTGTTTCATAATTAGGTGTTGTCCGTCTGGTAGAAGATTTGGTAGGAGGACACAATAAATGTGGGAGTTTGACAAATAAATCAATAACTGGTATGGTGGAGATATCAAAACTAAACAAAGTTGTAGAAGATTTTGATGTTAATGAGTAATTCGTTATTGAAGAAACGGCTGTTTCGGCGCTTGGAAGTGGGGAAGAACCAATAATATCACTTGAGCTTTGCTAAATTGTGTTATATCTAGATGTCCAATAGACTCATTTGATGTACCAGATCGTTCGGATGTTGAATTTATTTTTGGCTCCAACTATTGCTGGTTGACGGAAACTAGAGGACCAAAAACAACAAGTTCATCATCGATGTTTGAAGATGATACGGACGGATCAGGTGGTTCATTCTCAGTAGGAGATTGAGAATTTTTATGTTCAAGAATTCTCAAAAAGTGGTGAGGTGCGAATTGGTGGAATCTAAAGATAATTTATCACTACCAGAAACATAAGGCAAGTAGGACTCATAAAAAATTGCATGTCTTATATGAACATCTTTCGTGTTTGATGATGATAACATTATATCAGGAAGCAAAATATATCCGATGAATATGCAAGGAAATATTTTTTTTTGAAATTTATGTTGATTATGTCCTTTTGAGGTAAGAAAAAAATAACATCCGGAAACTTTCAAAGTATCGTAGTCCATCTCATATATCTTAGGAAAGGTAGATTGCATGCTTAAACTAGAAGTTGGCCTTCTGTTGATCAAAAATACGAAAGTCATGAACGCTTCAAAACACAAAAATAATGGAAAATTTACATTAAATAGAGAGGTTAGAGTAGTTTCAACATCTGTGTGCTTGCTTTCTGCCACTCCATCTTGTTAGGGATTATGTGGACAGAAAATCTACCGCTTGATTCCATTCTGAGCCAAGTAATTTATGAACTCAAGAATATTGAATTCTCCAAGTCCGTCACATTGAAAATCATAAGTTCCTTAGGAAATTGTTTTTCTATAATTTGTGAAAGACAACGAAGATAGGTAGAAAGTCAAATTTATTTTTCAGCATATAAGTCGATGTAAAACGTGTGTAGACACACACAAAAGGTGCATAGTACTCTATCCATCGAGAAGATTCTACCAGGGTTGGTCCCCATAAATCGCTATGTATCGTTGCTGTTGGTTTGAGTTATTTTTTATCAGAAAATTTAAAAGATAAGTTACAATTCTTACTTATTTGACAACTAATAAAAACTGAAATTTATTCAAACTGATGACATCAATCATCTTATTACTATGCAAACAATTAAGAATTCTAGAATGTGGGTAAATCAATCTTTGATGTCATAGGGTATCTGAATTCGCCTTAATTTTTATGGCTATCAAGACTTCATATAAGGTTCTTCCCAAGGCGTACTAGCCATGTCTCTCATTCCTCTTGGCCATGATTGTCTATGTGCTCTTCTCCATAACAACAAAACCCTTGTTAGTAAATGTTAGTTAGTATTCATTATCCTTCATAAGTTTACCAATAGAAATAAGATTCTTCTTGAGTTTAGGCACAACAAATACATCTTTTATGTGAAGGTTTTTCCTAAAATATTTATCTTCTATGCGTGAGATCAGTAGGTTATCATCATTTCCTACCATAACTAAATTTATTACGCCCCGAGGCTATCCTCTTGATGTAACACGAGACCTAGGATTATGAGTGGCCCCAAGCTAACCCTGTGTCTAGCATATATCAAGCATAATGAGAATAACTGAACTAGACATAGATTATGTGGAAGCCAAGACAATAGATAACTGAAAGTGGGGAATACTCAACTAGTCTGAATCTATAAACATACTAAGAGTTTAATAACAACCAAAAAATAAACTTAACTATTCAAGTTCATTCTATTACTATGTCTGAAAGGCTCAAAATTGAGTTGAGTTGCTGGGAAATGCCCCCTAGCTAACTCTAACAAAACTGAAAACTGAATAAAAAGACTAAAGTGAAAAGCATGTCTACTGTCCTCGAAGTATGAGGACTCAACACTGAAGCTTCAGAAATGTAGATCGAAAATCGACCTAAGTGTGATCTAGAGGCTAAGTATCTAAACCTACATTATGAAAGGATGTAGGCATAATATACATTAGTACTTAGAATGTATTGAGCATGCAGGATATGGATACTAAACTGAACAAATATATATACACTAAACAAAGCGTAATTGAGCAAGAATGTAAACACTGAAATATAACAAAAAAGCTAAGTTGAATGCAATGACCAAGTACTAATCATGAAAATAACATGTTGAACTGAATGCTGAAGTATACTCTAAAAACAAGGTCAAATGTACTAAGAGTATGACAGCGGGTGTTACTATAAATCGACATAAAATCAAGTGAGATAAATGTGAAGTATGATTACGCCTCATCCAGAGGACCCAATATGCCTTACCAGGGATATAAAAGCATGATTGGCGTGATTAAAAAATCTAATGCCCAACATAGGGGACTTATAATCCTATGGGAGGACATAGTTCTGGGACTATGAGGGTACGTTGAACCCTAGTCCACCGGTGCTACAGCTACTCACAACTGAATATGTATATGACACAAATGCAACTAAATACTGTATAGCTCAAAATGCTGACATGCAATCTGAGAAAGCAACATTTATATACTGATAATGTAATATTCAAAATCTAGACTATGATTATATGTTTAACTACTCTAGCAAGTACAATTTGTGAACAAAGAGAATTTATACAATCTATGGCTCCGAGTTTAATAAAACGAATCAAGAAGAGAATTTATACAAACTATGGTTCTGAGTTTCGTAGAAGTAATTAAGAAGACTTTCCAAGAAACAAGTTATTTGTATTAAGGATACTGCAACAACTAAATCACAACAAAAATCCAAGATTTTTTAAATCCTAGGTCTAAACAATATATGGATAAACAAGGAACTACTAAATTCTAGAGACCTAGTGGATGAAGGAACCCACCGGTGAAATCTTATATACCTAGTGATAAAATCTACAAAGAAATCCTTTAATTTCGGGGATGACTTGAAGCAAACCTTATGATTGTTCTTGGGAAACTAGCGCCTCTTTCTTCTCTTTTTTGCTCTAAGTTTGGATCATTCTAGGTGAATGAGAGTTCTCGGTATGTCTAACTAAGTTATTATGCTTAAATTGAGTAAAACGACATAGTTTAGGCATCAAAGAATGTAGTTTAAGTTCCCAATGCATAGGGGAAGGGATCAAAACTACCCTAACTTAAATTTGACAAGTGTCACCTACTACAGGACTGACAGGACATCATTTGACCTACCAACCATCTGTAGGGTCGTCGGTCAAGCTCTACCAGATAGGGCTTCACTAAAACGAGCATAATATTTTACTCGAAGATGGGATTTAGCAAACTCGGAGGCATTGGAAAGAGGATTCAATCATATTTTATTTGATATGTAATGGGCCACCTAATTCATTATGTACTAAAACTGTATTTGAAGTTGACCCTACAATAATTTCCCTTTAAGTGGCTGTTGAACCTCACCGATAGTCCGTAGGTCCAACCACGGATCCTTGTGGTAGACCGTGGGTGGGGTTAGAGACTATAAACATTTGGTGGCGAACGACGGACCCCACCTACTAACCGTGTGTGAGACTACGGACCGTCGGTGGCTTCCATGGTTCTTGCACCATGTCCTGGAAAGATGTATTTTTCTATTTTTGCAAATCCGATGTGTTACAATATCTCCCTCTTGAGAACATTTGTCCTCAAAAAGTTTAAAAAATGTGAGTATAGAAGGAAGAATCTGCAATCCCTACCACTAAGTACTAGAACTGATATCTAAATGATCTGAGTTCCAAGAACATGCAAATATGTCCAAATGCAAGACAAATGAAGGAACAAGATACTAAGACAAAATTTGCGCACGTGTAATTATAGAGACTAGAGAGGAACTATGACGTGACGCTGAAATGGAATTGGAAGGAAAGAGATGAGAGTACTTGGCCATCATGACTGCTTCTACTTCCCAAGTAGCTCCTTCTACAGATTGACTTCTCTACAAAACCTTCACTGAAGCGACTTCGTTATTTCTCAACCTACGAACCTAATGGTCAAGAATTTCAATCGACACTTTTTCGTAAGTGAGACTATCATTCACAACCACACTCTCTAATGGGACTATTGATACGGGATCACCCACACACTTATTCAATAAGGAGATGTGAAAAACTGGATGAACCGCTACTAAATCTACTGGTAATTCTAACTGATATGCCACATTATTAACACTTTTTTAAGATCTTGTAAGGACCTACAGATCTAGTACTGAGCTTCCCTTTCTTGACAAACCTCATCACCCCTTTCATAGGTGGCACCTTCAGGAAAGCCGAATAGTTGAGTTCAAACTCTATGTTGTTTCTCCTCACATCTGCATGTTTTGAAATTTCTCCATAGCCTCGTAAACCGAATATTGCCCAATCAAGGCTGCTTCACCTATTTCAAACTAACCAATCGGGGATCTACATCTACTCCCACATAGTACCTCATATGGGGCCATCTGAATACTGGAATAGAGGCTATTAATATAAGAGAACTCTATGAGAGGTAGCTGATCATCCCAACTACCCTTGAAATCGATCACGCAAGCTCCTAATATTTCTTTTAAGCTTTGAATAGTACATTCTGCCTGACCATCCCGTCTGTGGATGAAACGTTGTGCTGAAATTTACCTGAGCACTAAGACCTTTCTGAAACAATTTCTAGAAATGAGAGGTAAGCTGGGGACCTCTATCTGATAAGATAGACAAGGGAACCTCATGCAACCTGATTATATCATTGATGTAGAGTTTGACGTAGTCCTCCACTTAATTTGTAGTCTTGACAACCAAGAAATGAGCGGACTTAGTGACTCTGTCTACTATCACTCAAATGGATTCATGATGGTTGTGAATATTGGGTAACCCGTAATGAAGTCCATATTTATCACTCCCTACTTTCATGTACGAATATTAATCTTCTAAGTCATACAGCTTGGTTTCTAATGTTTTACCTTAACCTGTTGACAATTAGAACACTTAGCCACTAAATTTGTTTTGTCCCTCTACATATTGTTCCTCGAAAAGACTTCATGTAGATCACGGTTCATCTTAGTGTCACCTGGATGAATATAATATATCGTATTATGGGCTTTTGTAAGGATTTGCTATCTCAACTCACCCACATGAGGAACAGATAAGCGACCCCAGTAACGAAGAACACCATCTTCCTGTTGGGAGAAAACCTTAAATATTTGCTGATGAACTATACTGCTCAACTGAATTGATATAGGATCACTATCTTGTTTTTTCTTAACCTCTACTACCAATAAAGATTCTTTTTTAACCTCAACTACCAATTAAGATTCTAATCCATTCTAAACTATGAGCCCACTATTTGATGTGAATGTAAGGCAAACTTCTAAGCGAGCAATCATGTGAACATCTTTTGCTAAATCTTTTATTTATTCCTTAATATTTGTCACGCTACTCATAGAAAACCTGGTGTGAGCATTATCCACTACATTGGCCTTACTAGGATGGTAAACCACATTCATGTCATAGTCCATAAGGAATCCAAGCCATCTTTTCTGATGAAGATTCAACTCTTTCTAGGTGAACACATATTAGATGCTCTTATCGTTTGTGAACACCATATAAATAGTGTCTCCAAATCTATAGGGTAAATACTACGGCTGTAAGCTCAAGGTCATGAGTCGGGTAGTTCTTCTCATGGACCTTAAGTTATTTAGAAGCATAAGCTATGAACTTACCTCGATGCCTTAACACAAAACCTAGGTCGACCTTGGATGCATCACAATAAAACACATAACCATCTGAACCATCTCATAGAGTCAAGACCAGAGTTGTTATCAAGATAGTCTTTAGTTTTGAGAAGCTTTTCTCACATTCATCTAACTACTGAAATTTGACCTTATTCTGAGTCAACTTGAACAATGGAGAAGATAGGGATGAAAATCCTTCAACAAATCTCCTGTAATAACTACCCAAACCCAAGAAACTTCTGATATTTGTTGAGGAAGTGGGCCTGGTCAAATGTTTCACTGCCTCAAATTTCTGATATTCCACTTAGATACTTTATCTAGATACCACACCACCGGTGAAAGCGACCGACTTAACCAATATTCACATATTTTGAACTTTGAAAATAATTAGCAATCTCTAATAGCTTGCAAAACAACTCTCAAATGAGTCGCATACTCCTCCTTACTCCGAGAATACATGAGGATATCATCGATAAAGATGATAACAAACAAGTCCAAATATTATTTGAACACCTATTCATTAAGTCCCTGAATGTCATGGGAGCATTTTGTTAGTCTAAAATACAAAATTACAAATTCATAGTTACCATATAGAGTCCTAAAGGTTTTCTTCAGAATGTCACTATCTCTAAATCTAGGTTGATGATACCCAAATCAAAGGTCTATCTTAGAAAAATAACAATCACACTGAAGCAGTCGAACAAGTCATCAATCTTGGGGATGGGATACTTATTATTGATAGTGAGATTGTTTAACTGACGATAGTCAATGCACATTCTCAGAGAACCAATTTTTTTTACAAACAATACTAGAGCACCCCATGGAGAGATATGAGGTCTTATGAAGCCCTTATTTACATGGTCTTTTAACTGCTCTTTCAATTCCTTCGGCTCAGGTGTATCCATTTGTAACACCCTAAAACGAACTAAGGTGAAATAGAGCTTCTTGAATGTTTAGAGAGTTATTCTTCTGTAAAAATGAGTTATATTGATGTTTTTAGGCAGTGTGTGAAGTTTGGTGACGAGTTCAAACGTCGAAGAATGTCCATGACGTTCGAAAGGTGTGTCTTAGAATGTGCTCAAGTGTCTTGATGTGTTTTAGTGGGTTT
This sequence comes from Solanum pennellii, assembly GCF_001406875.1. NCBI lineage: Eukaryota > Viridiplantae > Streptophyta > Magnoliopsida > Solanales > Solanaceae > Solanum > Solanum pennellii. Next base: position 29,711,182 of record NC_028638.1, read on the forward strand.
ACGTTTTCGTTTTAATCAAAATTGATGTGGGATAATCCTAAGACCTAGGCGACTATATTTAGGGGTTTAACGTCGGGGTAATACCCCACTTAGGACCCACGAGGGGACCTAGAAGAGGACACCATCTCTTTGGAAGGATTCTGCCAAACAGTGACCAACGATGACCACAAGGGACGGTCCATTGGTTAACAAACGGCCCGTCGACCTTGGGCGTCGACTTGGCTGAAAGGATAGAAAAGCCAGCACATGATGGTGGCTAATTCCCAATTGACGTACCCCCATAAATGAGGCATTGATTGACAAACGGCCCGTCTATGACAAGAATAGCAAAGAAAGTGAAGTTTTTTGTAAAACACTTCATAGCCTCCCTCTCATAGATGTGGTGCACTTCACACCCATGAAATAGACACTACTTTGTATGACTTTCACACATCATAGGACTCTTGAACCTAATGCTCTGATACCAAGTTTGTCATTCTCCGAGTCTATCCCATAGACGTAACACGAAACCTAGGATCAAGAGTGACCCCAAACTAACATTGTGCCTAGCATATATCAAGCATACTGAAAATAACTGAATGAGACATATACTATGCGGAAGATAAGACAATGGATAACTAAAAGTAGGGATTACCTAACTAGTTTGAATGTATAAAACATACTAAGAGTTTAATAACAAATTAAAGATGAACTTAACAATTCAATTTGATTCTATTACTATATCTGAAAAAGTCTCTAACAAAGTTAAGTTGTTGGGAAATGCCCCAAGCTAACTCTAATAAAACTGAAAACAGAACAAAAAGACTAACATGAAAAGCATTTCTATTGTCCTTGAAGAATGAGGACTAACCACTGAAAATGTTGAAATGCGGACCAAAAATTGATTTAAGCATGATCTAAATGCTGAGTACCTGAACTTACATCATGAAAAGATATAGCGCACAGTAAGCATTGGTACTTGGAATGTACTAAGCATGCAGGATATCAATACTAAGCTGAACAAATATATATAATCTAAATAAAGCATAACTAAGCAATACTGTGAATACTGAAACATAAGTGAAAAGCTAAGCTGAATGTAATAACCAAGTACTAATAATGAAAATAACATGTTGAATTGTATGCTGAAGTATATACTGAAAGCCTAGTCAAATGCACTACGAGTATGACAATTGAGATCTACTTTTAACCTAGATAAAATATAAAAGTGGAGTACGATGTATACGCCCCATCGAAAGGACCCAATGTAACTTATCAGGGGTATAAAGGCATGATTGGCATGATCACAAAATCTCATGCCCAACATTGGGGACTTATAATCTTACAGGGATACGTAGTTTTGGAACTATGAGGGTATGTTGAACCCTAGACCACTCGGTGCTAAGTCTACTCCAGACTGAATATGTATACAACACAAATGCAACTGAATACTGAATATCTCAAAATACTGACATGCAATATCAGAATGTAACTTTTATATATTGATAATGTAACACTCGAAATCTTGGGCATGATTATCTGCTTAACTAACCTAGCAAGTATAATTCGTGAACAAAGAGAATTTATATAAACTATGGTTCTGAGTTTCATCAAAGGGATTAAGCAAACTTTCTAAGAAATGACTTATTTCGGTTAAGGAGACTACAACAACTAAGTCTCAAAAAAATTCTAAAGTTTTAAAAACCCTAGTATAAAAAAGATATGGAGACTCAAGAAAGTTCTAGGGACCTAGTGGATGAAATGAACCCACTAATGAAATTCTAAATATCTAGTGACAATATCTATGGAGAAATCCTTCAATTTCGAGGCTGAAACTTGAAGAAAACCTTCTGATTATTTTTGGCAAACTTGTGTATCTTTCTTCTCATTTTTGCTTTACGTTTGGATGATTTTGGGGGAATGAGGGTTATGGGCCTATAAAACTAAGTTACTAGACTTAAATAGAGTAAACCAATGTACTTTAAGTGCCCAATGCATAAAGGAAAGGACCAAAATGACAAGACTTAAAATATGAGTGCCACTGTAACAACTGGTTTTTTCATTATAGGAATGCCAATGGTGAAAAATTGGGGCTGGAAAATTTTTTTCATAGTACTAGGTTTTTCCCAACCTTGTCCAAATTTGGAGAAATTTAGAATCTTCAAGGTTAAAGATTATCTGGTAGCAATTGGGCTGATTAAATGTGGATTTGATTACATAATCGGTTAGATAACTCGTTAAGGAATCCATACGACTTTACAGAATTGAATTTGGATAAGTAGATCATCGGGAATTGATCTTGGCGTTAAGAGCACTTTCTGAGAGTAGTGGGTTAAGAGTATGTTGTAAAAAGGGAAAACTGAAATTCCCTTAAGGAGCTCACTGCCTCACTTAGTGCCGTTGCAGCGGAATAATTGTCGCTAGCAACGCTGCTACAACGCGATGAGTATCGCTGTAGCGGGCGAGACAGAGATGGAATTAAGGATTTTGGAATTTTTTTTGAGGGAAGCTCACTGGTTCATTTTGTGCCGTTGCAACGATGCCGCTACAGCGGGATGGGTGCCGCTAAAGAGGGATGAGCGGTTTTAAATCTTAAATAAAAACCTTAGACGACCTTATTTTGTATTTTTCAACTTTTTGAGTTACGAGACAACCCATGTGCTATTCTAACTCTTTTTCCACCATTCTTGAAGCTAGAGGTAAGCTTTTCACTCCCCGAATTCATTTTTCCATCCGTAGAACATTTTACAATGGGTTAATATTGATGGGGAAGGATTTCTTGAAGAATAGTTGGGGTCATGGGTTTGAACTCGGTTCATAGTTTGTCAGTATTTTGGGTATTTAGTGTTTTCTTATTGATTCCCGCATATAAATTGTTTTTTGTAGACCACGAACAAGCGGAACGAATCTGAAAAAGGAAGGATGAAATTGTCTAGGGTTTCAAGCTTGTTTCGAGGTAGGTGATAGGTGTGATTCTATAATTGTGTGATATATATTTGTTTTGTTTCGTTGTGCTACTTGTATATGTATGCATGTTACAATACTGATCATAGATGTTGAAATAGGATATATGAATATTGATACCATGAAATCATGACTTGAATGCGTGAGCTTTATATGTTATTTATGTGTGATTTGGTCGATACTCTTACTTGGATCATATTGACAAGTTCCGGCATGCTAATTGGGATCGATTGCCACGTTCTGGCATAATAATGGGATCGGATTGTCATGTTTCGGCGTGTTAAAAATTTGACTTTGGGTTCCGTGAGAGGACCAACTATGTGATGAAGCATGTGAATTGTGATATTGATTCTTATGATAGTATTGAATGTGTTGATATTTATGCTTGTGTTATAATGTTGTAATGCTTGTTTATGAACACTAGTGTGATAGCTGTGTGATCCTACCAGTAAACGATTGTTGTGTACAGATTTTGCAATTGCTCTTATTTTTTTTGAGTGTAGGGCATCTTCACGCGACTGTTGACAAACTTCACTTAGGAGATTGGTAATCATTTCGAGTTCAAGGGTGAGCCACATCGTTCGGGCTGCCATGGAATTTTTTTAGTCTATGCCCACTATTTTTGTACCCAGACCTTGTTTTAGTTAGATAGATAGTTCACTAGAGAATTCATATTAGACTTGGTTATCGTTTCTAGTTTTGGTACATTGACTTCCAGATTCTAGGTTTATCTTCCGCATTCTTAGTTAGTTGTTAGATCTTTATTTAGTAATGGAACCTTGTCTTATTTATTTAACTTGCTCCTGTACTTTAAATGTCTAAGTTATTTTAAAGTTTATTGCTTTAGTTGGTTGTTAGTAGTATTCTCCCATCGAATTGTAGTATGGGTGCCAATCACGATTGTCCGGGTCGTGACAAAGTTGGATCAGAGCCTAGGTTTGTTGATCTCGATGTATCAAAATGAGTCTAATAGAGTCCCGTCAAACGGTATGAAGACTCTTTTACTTTTCTTCGAAAGGTTATAGGACATTAGGAAATCTCCATTTTCTCTTGTCTCCTTCGTGCTATGACTAGATTCTAATTGGTATCTGGTGATTCTAATTGTTATCTAACTTCTTTCACTCTTCTATTCGCAGATAGTTCATACTAGGTATAACGGCGTTAGGCCCATAGCTTCTCCTGGTGCTCCAGCTAAGAAAATCGCAGCGAGAGGTCGTGGTCGAGGTATAGGTAAAGGAAGAGCTATGGGTAGAGGTTGTGGGAGAGTGGCACCTATTGTGTACCAAATGACCATGTTCCGGTGAATGAAATCCCTCGGATATATGAAGAGGTGATAGAAGAGGATGAGGACGTTGAGAATGCTGAAGAGGTTGAACAAGAGGAAGTAGGCCAAGCTAGATCCATAGGAATCCATCCTATTGATTCGGTTTTAGCTCAAATAATCATGTCCGTTTCGAAAGGGTTGGCTGGTCCAGGGATGATTCCACCTACTCAAGCCCCCGCGTATCCCCTTGGTGCTAACAATATGCCCAAGCCAATTATGGAGGGAGGTAACAATGCCTTCTTCCATCTTTTATTGGGTTCTGTGATGACCGGTAATGAGCATGATATGTTGACCAAGTTCTTGAAGCTCAAGACCTTCGTATTTCTTGATTCGGAGACAGAGGATGCTTATGAGTTCGTATTGTTATGAGAGGTTGCATAAGTTGGGTATCGTTCACCAACATGGGGTTGAGTTTATGTCTTTTCAACTTCAGGGTGAGGCCAAGCAATGGTGAAGAGCTTACATGGAATGCAAAAGCCTCTACATTACCCCGACTTACTTGGACCCAATTTCATGCCTTATTCTTAGAAAAGTTGTGCCTAGGAATTTGAGAGATCGCAAGAAGGATGAGTTCATGGAACTAGAGCAGGGTAGTATGTCTGTGGCTGCTTATGACCAAGTTCCACACTTTATCTAGATATGCCACACAATTGGTTACCATGGAGAAGGAGAGGATCCGGTTGTTCATTAGAGGTTTGGATTTTGAGCTACAAGTGCTATCGGTTCACATGACTTCTGCGTGAAGGAGTTTTAATGAAGTGACCGATTATGTCAAAAAAGTGAAGGGGGAGGAGAAGCGAGAAAATCAAGCTAAGCGTTGTCTAAGAGGGCCAAGAATTCTAGAAATTTTTAGGGCTTCTACGCTAGAGGATCGGATCAACTTACACTCGCGGCCAAGCCAATTAAATTTGTCATGCTCGCCTCTACCAGTAACTATTCGGGAATTCCTTCTAATAATTTTTAAACTGATATGAGTGTTGGGAACATGGAGGATAGAAGACCATATGGAGGCCCAACTTGATTTTCTTGTGGGTAACTTGGACTTGTGATGAGGAACTGCCCACAGCCCTGTCTGCTTGAGTCCAGACAGCAACCTTCTCGAGCAATTGTCCCACGGAAATGGTAGTAATTGTAGGGGACGTTCATAAGTAGGACGAGGAGGAAATCGGAGAGGTCGTGGAGGTATAGGAAATGGTAATGGAGGTAAAGGTAACACGCAACCAGGAAGGGAGGTAGCTCGAGTAGATAATAGAGCTTAATGTTATGCCTTTCAGGGCAAGAATGAGGCAGAGGCATCTGATGCAGTGATCACAGGCACTACTCTTTACTGCAACCAAATGCCTATGTATTATTTGATTCGGGTTTCACATATCCTTATATGTCTGTGAAATTCTCCTCATATTTGAGATGTTGTGTGATATTCTTGATGATCCTATACATGTTTGTATCCGGTTGGCGAGTCAGTCATAGTCACCCATGTTTATCGTGTTTCCCCTATTTTGTTCGTGGGATTTCAAACTTGGGCCGATTTGATGATTCTGGATATGTCTGACTTCAGCAAAATCTTAGGCATGACTTTGTTGTCTCCTCATTATGTTTTTCTCATATGTAATGCTAGGTCTGTGACTCTAGAAATTCTGTGAAGGGAAAAAATAGAGTGGGAAGGGGTGTACATGACGTAGCAGGTTAAGATTATATCCTCCATCCGGGCTAGTACATTTGTAAAGCAACATTTTTTAGCTTATTTGGCTCATGTTAGGGATGTTGAGACTGAAGCTCCACTCATTGGGTCTATTCCGGTGGTGTCCGAATTCAGTGAAGTTTTTCCAAATGATTTGCCCGGCATGCCTCCAGATAGTGAAATAGATTTTTTTATTGACTTAAAGCCTGGTACACACCCCATTTCTATCCCTCCATATTGCATGGCTTCGGCGGAGTTGAGAGAGCTTAAGGCTCAAATCTAAGAGCTTCTTGATAAGGGTTTTATTCGTCCTAGTGCTTCCCAAGGGGTGCTCCAGTTTTATTTGTTAAGAAGAAGGACGGTACCATGAGGATGTGCTTAGATTACCGGCAATTGAATAAGGTCACTATACGGAATAGGTACCCCTTTCCTAGGATAAATGATATTTTTGACTAATTACAAGGTGCAGCGGTCTTCTCTAAGATTGATTTAAGATCCGGGTACCATCAATTGAAGATTAGGCCTAAATATAAACCCAAGGTGACATTTAGGACTTGTTACGGGCACTATGAATTTTTGGTATGTCGTTTGGGTGGACTAATGCGCCAGCAACTTTCATGAGCTTGATGTATGAAGTATTAAAGCCCTGTATTGACTTTTTTGTGGTAGTCTTTACCGATGAAATTTCGGTGTATTCGAAAAGTGAAAAAGAGCATGTTAACCATCTTCATACTATTTGGGATATCCTTTGAAAGCAAAAGTTATATGCAAAAACTTTCAAGTGTGAATTTTTTTTTAAGTCGGTCGTATTTTTGGGGCATGTGGTGTTAAAAGAAGGGATAAGGGTAGATCCCCAAAAGGTTGAAGAGGTTGAGAATTGGGTATGATTGGGTTCGGTGATGGAAGTTAGGAGTTTTGTGGGACTTGCTAGTAATTATCGTCGTTTTGTGAACTACTTTGCTTCAATTGCTACTCACTTGACCAATCTGACCAAAAAGGAGGCATCGTTTGAATGGACTGAATAATGAGAGGAGAGCTTTCAAAAGCTCTTTTGACCACCACGCCCTTTCCAGCATTAGTTATTGAGCACAAGGACTTTAGTGTCTATTGAGATGATTCACATTCTGGATCAGGTGTTGTGTTGATGCAGGATAAGAATGCCATAGGTCATGCCTCGTGTCAATTAAGGGTGCATAAGAGAAATTATACCACTCATGATTTGGAGTTGACAACTGTGGTCTTTGCTCTTAAGATCTGGCGACATTATTTCCATGGAGTTAAGTGTGAGGCATTTACTGATCATCGTAGTTTGCAACATGTATTCACCCAAAAGGATTTGAATTTGAGACAGCGAAGATGGATGAAATTACTCAAGGATTATGATGTGACTATTCAATACCTTCCAGGTTAGGAAAATATTGTGGAAGACGCTTTGAGTCAAAAAGTGATAAGTATGGGTGATTTAGATCACTTGAGTAAAACCAAGCGACCGTTGGCCAAGGAAATTCAGACCTTAGAGTCTAAGTTCATGCATTTGCGAATTTCTGAAAGAGATGGGTTGTTAGATAGTGTTGAAGCTAAGTCCATGTTAGAGGAAATCAAGGCCAAGAAATTTGAAGATGGATATTTAGATGAGCTTAGAACAATGATTGTAATAGGTGAGTCTCAAGGAACCACTTTAGATACTAATGGTATGCTCAACTATAAGGGTAGAATATGTGTTCCAAGAGTTGATAATTTTATTCTACGGTTGTTGGTGGAGGCTCATGGCTCGTGCTATTCTATTCATCTCGGTGTGACCAAGATGTATAGAAACCTGAAACAAGTTTATTGGTGGTCGGCAACGAGACAAGACATTGAGAAGTTTGTGGAAAGGTGACAAAATTGCCAACTAGTGAAGTATGAACATCAAAAGCCTACGGGGCTACTTCAAAAGATGCTAATTCTGTAATGGAAGTGGGAAAGGATAGCCATGGATTTCGTGGTTGGTATTACCAAGACGTTGGGGAAATTGATTATTTTTGGGTTGTAGTTGACAAATTGACTAATTCAGCCCATTTCATTCCGATAAAAGTGGATTACAACGTTGAACAATTGGCTGGAATTTATATAAATGAGATATTGAGGCTGCATGGTGTTCCCCTTTCCATCATCTTAGATTATGGTACCTTTTCATATCCAAGTTTTGGGGGAAGTTTCATGATGAATTGGGAAGGAAAATCACTTTTAGTACAGCCTTCCATCCCCAGACGGATGGACAATCAGAGAGGACCATACAAGTGTTGGAAGAGATGTTAAGAGCTTGTTTAATTGACCTTGGAGGGAATTGGGATAAATTCGTACCCCTATGTGAGTTCTCCTATAATAATAATTATCACTCGAGCATTGATATGGCACCATTTGAGGTGTTATGTGGGACGGATGTAGATTGCCCATAGTTTGGTTTATATCTGGAGATGTAAACCTTTGGGGATTGGCTTAGTGAAGGACTCTCAAGATCATGTGCGGAGAATTCAAGCTAAAATTCTAGCCACGCAGAGTAGACAAATGAAGTACGGGGATCACAAGGTAAGAGCATGGAACTCCAGATGGGCGAGAATGTTCTTCTGAAGGTATCACTCATGAATGGGGCAATGAGATTTGGTAAGAGCGGTAAGTTGAGTCTTCGTTATTTTGGTCCCTTTGAGATCCTTGAACGTGTAGGATCGATGGCGTATAAATTGGCGTTACCACTTAATTTATCCGGTGTACATCCCATATTTCATGTGACTATGTTGAAGAGATATCGCGGTGATGGTGACTATATCGTTAAGTGGCACTCAATAGTTCTAGACAAGGACCTTCAATATCGTGATGTTCGTAAGTTGAGGACCAAGATATTAAGTTCGTGAAGTTTCAATGGAAACATCCTCCGATTAAGGAAGCTACTTGAGAGACGAGAAGAATATTCTAGGGTTTCAAGCTTGTTTCGAGGTAGGTGATGGTTTTGATTCTATGACTGTGTGATATACACTTGTTTTGCTTCATTATGATACTTGTATATGTATGAATGTTGCAATATTGATCATAGATATTGAAATGGGATATATGAATATTGATACTATGAAATCATGACATGAATGTGTGCTCTTGATGTGTTATTAATGTGTGATTGGGATTGGCTACCACGTTCCAGCATAAAAATGGGATCCGATTGTCATGTTCCAGCATGCTAACTGTTTGACTTTGGGTTGTGTGAGAGGACCAACTATGTGATGAAGCATGTGAATTGTGATATTGATTCTTATGATAGCATTAAATATGTTGATATTTATGCATGTGTTACAATGTTGTAATTTCTTGTTTATGTTACACTAGTGGGATAGCAGTGTGATCCTACCAGTACACAATGCTTGTGAACTGATTCTGCACTTGCTCTTTTTTTGTTGAGTACAGGGCATCTTCAAGCGACTATTAACAGACCTCACTTATGAGATTAGTGATCAATTTGAGTTCAAGGGTGAGCCACATCGTTTAGGCTGGCATGGAATTCTCTTTAGTCTATGTACACCATTTTCGGACCTAGACCTTGTTTTAGTTAGATAGATAGTTCACTAGAGAATTCTTGTTAGACTTGGTTATCGTTTCAAGTTTTGGTACATTGACTTTCAGATTCTAGGTTTATCTCCGCATTCTTAGTCAGTTGTTAGATCTTTATGTATTTATGGAACCTTTTCTTAGTTTTTTAACTTGCTTCTGTAACTTAAATACCTTAGTTTTTTTAGGTTTATTGCATTAGTTGGTTGCTATTAGTGATTCTCCCACCAAGTTGTAGGGTACATGTCAATCACGAGGGTCCGTGCGTGAAAGCCACCTAATATAGGACTAACGGCCGTTGTTTGACCTACCAATCGTCGATATGGGTCACCGGTCATTCCTTGCTCCATAGGGTTTCACGAAAATGATCATAATTTTTTACTCTGCATTTGATTTTAGCAAACTTTATGGCATTATAAAGAGGACTCAATTATCTTTCATTTGATAGGATGGGCCACATAATTCATTTTGTGCTAAAAGTTATGATCGTTTGAAGTTGACCCAACAATAATTTCCCTCTAACTAGCTGCGGACCCTCACCTACAGTCTGTAGGTCCAACCACGGACTATCCTGGTCAACTGTGGGTGGAAACAAAGACCATAAAATTTTGGTTCCCAATGATGGACCCCACCTACGGACCGTATGGTAGACCACATATTGTTGATGGCTTTCGTGGTTCTTGCACCAGGTCCTGGAAAGCTACATTTTTCTATTTTCTAAAATCTTAGGTTTTACAAAAATTGTTCCTTTAAATTGAGATGATTTTTCAAGATTATCTGTAGATTGCACCATGTGATTGGTAGCGCCTGAATCCATGTAAAGATTATCTTCCTTGTGATTGTTAAATCGTTATTCAAGCAAATCCCTAGGAACTTCTTCTAGTTATTGTGATTGATAGGAGTAATACCAACTATGAAAACAAGAGTGTTGTATGATTGTTCCTTCCACAAATCATACATAGGTTAGATTTAGAATTTTTTTCTAATTTCCTTTATATTGAGTTGTATTATATTAATTGTGATTGTATGATTGTCCTCGTCTTCCCCTTTGTTGTCCTCATCCACGATAATGATTGTGACGCCCACGTCCTTATGAATTTTTAGTCACGAAGCTCATGGTTGGATCAATAAAAGTTGATCCTTCTTGATCATCTCCATATTCTCTCAATTCGAGACCCCCAACACCATTAAAATTGATTAAATGTGGGATAAGCAGCCTTACTTAACATAAAAGCTCGACAGGTCTTATATTTGTTTCGAAACCTGTGGCAAAATTAATAACTTTGTTACCTACGTCTAATGGTTTGTGTATAGCCATGAGTTATCAAAAATTCCTTTAAATTTTGTTATATATTCATCAATGGATTTTGTTCCCAACTTCATGCTTTGAAGTTGTTACTTCAATTGAAACTCGTTATCCTTGCTTTGTTGTAGATAAGTATCTTCAAGACAAGGCCATATTTATTTTTCCGTAGTACATCTTATGATAAGGAAAATTGAGTAAGCCAACTCCAAACGAAAATGTCACGCTTTTCCCAAGAAGTGAACAGAGGGTTAGGACTTGCTTCAACTTTCTCATCTAATGTGTTAGCGGATGGAGGTTCTCCTTCAATAATTTCATCAATCTTCAAAGCTTTCATTAATTGAAGAATTTGAGTCCTCCAAACTAAGTAATTTGACGACTTCAACTTGATAGAATAAATCGTTATTAGTTGATGAAGTGAAGATGGTGAAAGAGACAATGTAACACTTTGGATTTGGAAAAGATACTATGGGTTGAACAGAAATCCTTCACGGTTGCCTAAATTGTCCATTTAGGGGAAGTGGGTTGGCAATTCAAGGGAACCCTGAAGTTGGCCCATCTGTTCGGCTACCTTCACATGCCATCAAGCTTTAAATAGCCCGTAAAGGCTTCCATATAAGTCACCGGTCAACTATTTATGTCTGGACTATTTTAGTCTTTCACTATGAGTTTATTACATAAGTTATGTCCTTTTAAGCCCATATAAGTTATTTAAGTGTCACATCCGGGAAGACCCCCTATGCGTAACTGGCGGCGTCGTCCTCTTTGAGGACTAAGACTATCCTCTTAGCTTACATCATTACATTCATACGTCAAATTTAACGGAAAATTTAAAACTTTTCATTTCTTCTACTCGGAGGTTTACATATACCTGTACACACACACACACACACACACACACACACACACACACACACACACATATATATATATATATATATATTGAGTATACATAGACCCTTCGTATAGGAAGATTACTTAGTCTTCTACTTTTATTGCACATAAGTATATAAAAGATAACATAGTCTCAAAATAGTCGTCTCATCTCATAACCATCTAATAAGAGTATACAAAATTGGGCCTAGCCCATACATCAAAGTAAGAATGTCTCACATGGGCTATACAATGTTTCATACTAAATGGAAAAGAAAGAAACATAGATGTCTTAAACTCAAAACAACTACATTAGCTAGATAGTGGCATAGCCCTCGGAAAGTGAGGACCTACCCTACTTGGATGAATAACATATCCAAGTCTTCATCAAGTCATATCCAAAAGACCTTCAACGACCCGAACCTATAATGTTGGGGAAAAGGAAGAAATCGGGTTAGTATACCACTTGTACTAAGTATGAGACCATAAGCATACATACTTTGAAATCATGCTAAGAAAAGGGCAATTTCAATAAGTATGCACTTTTCATTAAAAACCTTTATGCATATTTTACAAGAGCATACCAACAAATAGGACATGTTCATTAAGTCATAGGCATGTACATCACAAGAACAACAACATCAAGTCTAGTCAAGTCAACATGCATATCATATAATTGAATACATGATCAAGTAACTCTATCATCAAGTCATAATAGGAACACGCATGAAAGAGAGTACATTTCAACATAACCAATGCAAGACACTTACCCATGAACCCCTTATCAAGTCAACAAGTGCAACGACCAAGTAAGGCCCCATAACCTTACTTAATCAAGTAACCCAACAAAAATCATGATTATTATCCAACTTCATATGACATAGAATTTAGGAGTACATAGCATCATACTTTAACAATATAGACCAACAAATATTCATAAGTGACACCAATCAACATATAGTATCAACAATGTGCATGTTCACCATATACATAACATGTAGTATATAAGCATATTCATACATAAGAACATCATCCTAAGACTCCCTTCAAGGCTAACTAGTGCAATGTTTAGGTAGTCTCATACCTCTACCTAGACTAGGCTAAACCCCTTAGGTCATCTTAGTTAGAGTTCAATCCTTTAGTTCATTTTACCTTTTGGAAACATCTATCCCTAAACAACACATCAGCTAATGTGGAATCCGGTGTCATGGAACCCTACACCGAAAGAAGGCGGTCTACTTGCCAAGGTTGTTGTCACGCCCCGATCTACCCCCAAGACGCGGACACGGAACTTAGGAACACAAGTGATCCCAAGCTTACCTTGTTGGCATGATCATGAGCATACTAAAGATAATAAACTGATGCGGAAGCTAAATCATAATTAAATCTGAAAATATGGGGAATACCCATATTCTATAACTGAGATATTTGAAAACAATGAGTTTAATACAAAGGAAATATTAACTCAATACTAAGCTGAATCTAACTATGATTGAAATAAGCCACTAAACTAGACTAGAAATACTGGGACAAGCCCTAGCTAAACTAGCAAAAACTAAAACTAAATGACTTAAGACTGAAATGAAACTAAAAATTATTGTCCTCGGAGAATGAGGGCTCACCTTTGAATCCGCCGAACTGGAGATTGGAAATCAATCTATGCGTGATCTGGATGCTGAGAACCTGAACCTACATCATGAGAAGATGTAGTGCACGTATGCGTCAGTACTTGAAAGGTACTAAGCATGTAGGATAGAGTAAAGCTAAAGTAAAACATAATTGAAAAAGCATAAAAGCAAGTATAATAATCTGACATGATAAACTGAATTCTGAGCTAACTGGATGCAATGACAAATTTATAACATGCTAAAACTGAATACTGAATATACCAATAAATGGTCAATGCAGAGAATCTGACTGATCTGTTAGAGCTACTAATAATCGATAATAAAACCACATGATCTAAATGTGGAGTCCGATGTATACCCACATCGAGAGGACCCAATATACCCTGCCAAAGGTATAAAGGCATGCCAACGTGATCACTAAACTGATTGCCCACAGAGGGGACTTACAACCTACTTGGCTAGTAGTTCTGGGACAAATTAGGTACGCTGAACCCTAGTCCAACTTGGTATTATGCTACTCCTATGTCTGAGTTTCTGTAAATATTGGATAGCTCGAAACTGAACATGCAAACTGAGAAAGCAACAATTAATCTGGTAATTTTGCATTTATAACTGAGGCATGTATATCTAAAATGTCTGAAATAGCTGACCTAGCATGTGTAATTAAAGAACTAAGGAAATACATAGCTAGGGTTCTGAAATTCATGCAATAAACTGACTAATAACATGATAATTTGATTTGTAACATATAACTAATAAGTTCATGAAGTTCTTTTGAAGTTCTAGAAACCCTACTAATAATGATATGGGAATCAAGAATCTGACTGGAACTAGGGATCCAATGAGTGAAAGGAACCCACTAGTGAAATCCCACATACTTGGTGATGAAATCCACAGAATAATACTTAAGTTTTAGGGCTGGAACTGCTGGAGCTTGTGGCGTTCTTGAACTAGGATTCTTGAGCTTTTTATCCTCTTTTGCTTCTAATTTTCAAACTTTTGATTTAAATATTTGACTTAGATATTTTTTTAATTATGTTTCTAGGCTTAAACTAACTAAAATCTGATTATTTAGGATCAAAACAACGTAACTTAAGGTTTAATCGAACTGGTAAAGATCAAAAAGACCCCTGGGAAAGTTGTTGTCGGACCAAACGACGGCCAGGACTGACGGTCCGTCGTCTGATTGACGCCCCGTCGTTGGGTCCATCGACTGGGCCTGTTCGATATGCCTTTACTAAAATGGGCATAATTTTTTACTCGGAGGTCTGATTTTAACAAGGTCGGTGTCTATGGAAAGATAATTCAATTATCTATCAATGGGTAGGTTATGGAACACCTAGTTCATTTTGTGATAAGCGTTATGAACATTTGAAGTCGACCTAACTACTTTCCCCTTAACTATCTGCAAATTTTCCACCTACAGACCGTGCTGGTAATCTGTATCTCTTGTCAGAGAGTGGGTGAATGGGGGTCTCGATCAACGGTCACGGACTACGGACCATCGTCTGACCTATGGACCGTAAGTCCGTCCATTGTCCAAGACTTAACCAATTTTCTGGGCTAAAATTTTTGGGAGTTTCTGATCCCATCGACGGTTGTGCAGGACGGACCGTCATTTGACCTACAGACCATTGATGCCACCGTTGGTTGCACCTGCAAATTTTTTTCTGTAAAGCTGGTTTTTAGTTTATTTTGGCTACGGAGTGTTACATTATCTCCCCCTTGGGAACATTCATCCTCGAATGAGAAGAGAGTTGAAAACCCTACTATTAAACACTGAGAAATGAGTTCTGAATGAATTGAGTCTCGATAACATGCAAATACACTGAAAATGCAAGTACAAACTGAGGGAACATGATTCCAAGGCTAAATTCATGCATGAATGACTGGAAAACTGAAGAGGAACTATTATCTCAAGCTGGAGCAGAATCGGAAGGAAAGAGGTGAGGATACTTGACTTTCATGGCTGCTTCTGCTTCCCAAGTAGCTCCCTCTACGAACTGACTCCTCCACAAAACCTTGACAGAAGCGACTTCTTTATTTCTCAACCTTTTAACCTGACGGTCAAGAATCTCAACTGGTACATCCTCATAAGAAAGACTATCTTTCACTGCCACACTCTCTAATGGCACTATAGAGGCTGGGTCACCCACACACTTCTTCAAGAATGAGATGTGGAAGACCGGATGCACTGGTGCTAATTCTGCTGGCAACTCTAACTCATATGCCACCTTTCCAACCCTTTTCAAGATCTTGTAAGGGCCTACATATCTAGGACTGAGCTTCCCTTTCTTTCCAAATCTCATCACCCCTTTCGTAGGTGAGAATTTCAGAAAAACCCAATTATCAACTTGGAACACTAGTTCCCTTCTCCTTAAATCTGCATAAGATTTCTGACGACTTTGGGCTGTCTTAAGTCTATCTCTAATGAGTTGCACTTTCTCCATAGCAAAAAGGACTGAGTCTGGCCCTATCAAAGCTGTTTCACGTACTTCGAACCAACCAACAGGAGAGCTACATCTACACCCATATAGTGCCTCATAAGGGGCAATCTGAATGCTGGAATGGTAGCTATTATTGTAGGCAAACTAAATAAGAGGAAGGTGATCATCCCAACTACCTTTGAAATCGATCACACAAGATCTCAACATATCCTCTAAGGTCTGAATGGTAAGCTCTGCCTGCCCATCCGTCTGTGGATGAAATGTTGTACTAAGGTTAACTTGAGTACCAAGACCTTTCTGAAATGACTTCAAGAAATGAGAGGTAAACTGACGACCTCTATCTGATATGATAGACAAATGAACCCCATGTAACCTTACAATTTCATTGATGTAAATCTTGACATAGTCCTCCGCCGAATTTGTAGTCTTGACCGCTTAAAAGCGAGAAGACTTAGTCTTCCTATCAACTATCACCCAAATGGAGTCATGTTGTCTGCGAGAACGCGGTAATTCTGTGATGAAGTTCATATTGATAACATCCCACTTGCAAGTAAGAATATTGATCTCTTGAGTCATACCCCCCGGTTAACGATGTTCTACCTTGACTTGCTAGCAATTGGGGCACTTACTCACAAAGTCTGCTATATCCCTCTTCATGCCATTCCACCAACAGACTTCCCGCAGATCGCGGTACATCTTAGTGGCACCTGGATGAATAGAATACCTAGAGTTATGGGCTTCTGCAAGAATATGTTGTCTCAACTCGCCCACATCAGGAACACATAATCTACCCTGTAGTGAAGTACACAATCTCCCACTTGGGAGAAAACCTCCACTCTCTGATTATGGACTGCACCCTTAAGTTCAAGCAAGATTGGGTCACTGTCTTGCTTTTCCTTAACCTCCACTACCAAAGACGATTCTGCCCCATTTTGAGTTGTTACACCGCTGTCTAATATGCTCATAAGGAGAACTCCCATAGATAATCTACTAAGAGCATCGGCTACTACATTCGCATTATCAGTATGATAATGCACACTTATATCATAATCCTTAAGGAACTCAAGCCATCTCCTCTGGAGAAGATTCAACTCTTTATGGGTGAACATATATTGAAGGCTCTTATGATCGGTGAACTCATCTACATGGACACCATACAAGAAGTCTATCCATATCTTGAGTGCAAATACCACTGCTACAAGCTCGAAGTCATGAGTTGGATAGTTCTTCTCATGCGCCTTAAGCTGCCTAGAGGCATAAGCTATCACCTTACCTCGCTGCATCAACACATAACCTAGGCCAACTCTAGATGCATCAGAATAGATCACATAACCATCTGAGCCCTCTGGTAGAGTCAAGACAGGAGATGTAGTCAATCTAGTTTTCAATTCTGCGAAGCTTTTCTCACAATTATCTAACCATTGGAAGTTGACCATCATCTGAGTCAACCTACTCAATGGTGAGGATTTGGATGAAAATCCTTCCACAAACCTTCTGTAATAACCTTCTAGACCTAAGAAAATTTTGATATCTGTAACAGAGGTAGGTCTAGGCCATTGTTTCACTGCTTCTAACTTCTGTGAATCTACTCGGATCCCTTCGCTAGATACAATGTGACCAAGAAAAGCAACGAACTGCAACGAGAACTCACATTTGCTGAACGAAGCAAATAACTGGTGATCCTTGAGAGTCTGCAGAACAACTCTCAAATGACTTGCATGTTCTTCCTCACTCCTAGAGTAAATGAGGATATCATCAATAAAGACGATAATGAACAAGTCCAAGTACTGTTTGAAAACTTTGTTTATCAAATTCATGAAAGCTTTAAGAGCATTAGTTAGTCCAAATGACATAAATACTAATTCATAATGACCATATCGATTTCTGAAGGCTGTTTTTAGAATGTCGCTATCTCTGACTCTAAGCTATAACCCGATCTGAGGTCTATCTTTGAGAAATGGCTAGCACCCTGAAGTTGGTCAAACAAGTCATCAATCCTGGGGATGGGATACTTAGTCTTGATTGTGACCTTGTTCAACTGTCTATAGTCAATGCACATTCTGAGAGAACCATCTTTCTTCCTTACGAACAACACTGGTACACCCCATGGTGAAATACTAGGTCTGATGAAACCCTTATCTAGAAGGTATTTCAACTTCTCTTTCAATTTCTTAAGCTGCTGGAGCCATTCTGTAAGGAGAAATAGAAATAGGGTGGGTATCTAGAAGGAGATCAATTCCAAAGTCAATTTCCCTTTCGGGAGGAACTCCATGAAGATCTTCTAGAAACACTTCTGGAAACTCACAAACTACTGGAACTGACTAAGAGTTGGGGTTTCAAGGCTAGAATCCATAACCCGGACTAGATGATAGATATAACCCTTAGATATCATCTTTCTAGTCTTAAGGTAAGAAATAAATTAACCCATAGGCGCTAAGCTACTACCCTTCCATTCTAAGATTGGTTCGTCTGGAAACTGAAAACGAACAATTCTAGTTCTACAATCGACTGAGGCATAACATTAGTGTAACTAATCCATGCCTAGAATAACATCGAAGTCTACCATTTCTAACTCTACTAGATCTGCTGAGGTGACTTTCTGAGAGACTGTGACAGGGTAATTTTTGTATACCCGTCGAGCTTAACTGGGTCACCGACTAGAGTAGAGACTGAGAAAGGTTCTGAAAGAGTTTCTGGACTGACATTGAATTGGACTGCTATGTAAGGAGTTACAAAAGAAAGAGTAGCCCCTGGATCTAATAATGCATAAACATCAAGGTCAAAGACACGTAATGTACCAGTGACTACATTAGGAGAACCTTCCTAATCCTGGCGAGCCTGAAGAGCATACAACCTATTCTGGCGCTGACCGCCACCTGTACCAGATGAGTTACCCTGCTGAGTTGGGCGACTTGCTGGTGCTGCTGATGTTGTAGACTGAGCTCTACCATTACCACCTCTTTGACCTCGTCTAGAAGGACAATCCCTCAACCTGTAACTAGACTGACCGCACCCAAAACATCCCTCTTTTCTCGCAAGACATTCGCTCTGATGAATCTTACCACACTTATGGCAAGTGGGGTAAGTCTTGGTGCCTGAAACACTTCCCTGAGATTTAGAGCCTGGTGCTCTACCCTTCTGGTCATACATGTCCTTGGAGGATGGAACACTAGCTGATGAAGGGGCTAGAGCTTAAAACTTCTGCTGACCCTGTGAGCGATTTCCACCACCTGATTTCAACTAAGAATAGTCATAGTTCCCGGTCCTAGCCTTCTTATTTTCCTTAGCTTGTTCCCTAAGCTTATCACCCTCAACCTGCTGAGCATGAGTCATAATCCTAGAGATGTTCATATCTCCAAGTAACATCGCAATTCTGCACTCACTCATTTTTTATCAAATTTGACACTCCATACAAAAACTTATTCATCTGAGCGCTAGAGTCAGCAACCATGTGAGGAGCATACCTAGAGAGTTGGTTAAACTTGAGTGCATACTCTTGGACTGTCATGTTACCCTGCCTTAAGTTCATGAATTCCTAAGCCTTTGCCTCTCTCAACTCTATTGGTAAAAACCTGTCGAGAAAAGTCTCACTAAAGCAATCTCAAGTGACAAGAGCTGCATATGCACCCCTATTCTTCTTTCACTAAGTGTACCAGATATGAGCAACATCCTTCAACTGGTATGATGCTAACTCAACCCGATCATTCCCAGTGACTTGCATTCCCTCAAATATCTTCTTGATCTCATCCAAGAAATTCTGAAGATCTTCATTAGCTTGCGATCCTAAGAACTCAGGAGGATTCATCCTAACAAAGTCACGGACCCTTGCTGGCACTGATCCACCATTTTCATTCACATGAGCATGAACTCAATTGTTATGATTAGTCATACTCTGAGCCAACATCTGTATGACATTTCCTGAACTCAGCATTGGAGACTTCCTGATCTGGGGCTGGAGGAGCTGCATTTGCATTTCTGGTGTTTGCCTTCCTAGCATTAGCTTTATGAAGAGGCATGATCTGAAACGTAGAACGTCAAGTTAGAATGGAATAAGATCATACCTCACGAACGATAAGAATACCAAGAAAGTGAAGTTTTTCGTAAAACACTTCATATCCCCCCTCTCATTAGATGTGGTGCACTTCACACCCATCAAAAAGACTCAACTTAGTGCGGCTTTTCAGACATCCTAGGACACTTAAACCTAGTGCTCTAATATCAACTTTTGTCACGCCCGGAGCTACCCTCGAGACGTGGAAACGGAACCTAGGACCACAAGTGATCCCAAGCCAACCCTGGTGGCATGATCATTAGCATATTAAAGATAATAAATTGATGCAGAAGCTAAAGCATAATTAAATGTGAAAAGATGGGGAATACCCATATTCTAGAACTGAGATATTTGAAAATAATGGGTTTAATACAAAGGAAATATTAACTCAATACTAAGCTGAATCTAACTATGTCTAAACTAAGCCTCTAAACTGGACTAGAAATACTGGGACAAGCCCCAGCTAAATCTAGCAAAACCTGAAACTAAATGACTAAAAACTGAAATGAAACTCATAATTGTTGTCCTCGGAGAATGAGGACTCGCAACTGAAAATGCTGAACTGGAGATCAGAAATCGATCTATGCATGATCTGGATGCTGAGAACCTGAACCTACATCACGAGAAGATGTAGCGCACATATGCGTCAGTACTTGAAAAGTACTGAGCATGTAGGATAAAGTAAAGCTGAAATAAAACATAACTGAACAAGCATAAAAGCAAGTATAACTGAATTCTGAGCTAACTGAATGCAATGACCAATTTGCTAAAACTGAATACTGAATATACTGATAAATAGTCAATGCAGAGAGTCTGACTGATCTGTGGGAGCTACTACTAACCGATAATAAAACCACATGAGCTAAATGTGGAGTCTGATGTATACGCCACATCGAGAGGACCCAATATACCCTGCCAAAGGTATAAAGGCATGCTGGCATAATTACTAAACTGATTGCTCACAGAGGGGACTTACAACCTACTTGGCTAGTAATTCTGGGACTAAATGGGTACACTAAACCCTAGTGCAACTCGGTATTATGCTACTTCCAATGAATTCTGTAAATTAACTGATTATGTTTGAGTTTTTTTAAATACTGGATAACTCAAAACTGAACAAGCAAACTGAGAATGCAACAATTAATCTGGTAATTATGCATTTATAACTGACGTATTATATCTGAAATATCTGACCTAGCATGTGTAATTAAGAACTAAGGAAATACATAGCTAGGGTTCTGAAATTCATGCAATAAACTGAATAACAACATGATAATCTAATTTGGAACATATAACTAATAAGTTCATGAAGTTCTCTTGAAGATCTAGAAATCCTAGATCTAATCAGGATATGGGAATCAAGAATCTGACTGAAAACTAGGGACTCAATGGGTGAAAGGAACCCACTAGTGAAATCCCACATACCTGGTGATGAATCCATAGAAAAATACTTAGTATTTCGGGGCTAGAACTGCTGGAGCTTATGGCGTTCTTGAACTAGGGTTCTTGAGCTTTTTCTCCTCTCTTGCTTCTAATTTTCTAACTTTTGATTTAATGATTTGACTTAGATATGTTTTAATTATGTTTCTAGACTTAAACTGACTAAAATCTGATTATTTAGGGTCAAAACGACGTAACTTAAAGTTTAAACAAAGTGGTAAAGGTCAAAAAGATCCCTGGGAAAGTTTTTGTCGAACCAAACGACTGCCAGAACTGATGGTCCGTCATCTGACCAATGCCCCGTCGTTGGGTCCGTCGACTGGGCCTATTCGACAAGCCTTTACTAAAATAGGCATAACTTTTTACTCGAAGGTCTAAATTTAGCAAGCCCGGTGACTATGGAAAGATAATTCAATTATCTATCTATGTTTAGGTAATGGGACACCTAATTCATTTTTTTCTAATATTTATGACCATTTGAAGTAGACTCAACTACATTTCCCCTTAACTATCTGCAAATTTTCCACATACGGACCGTGCTGGTCATCTGTAGCTCTTGTTAAAGAGTGGGTGAATGGGGGTCTCAATCGACGGTCACGGACTACGGACTGTCGTCTGACCTACGGACCGTAAGTCCGTCCGTCGTCCAAGACTTAACCAATTTTCTGGGCCAAAATTTTTGGGAGTTTCTGATCCCATCGACGGTTGTGCAGGACGAACCATCGTCTGACCTACGGACCGTAAGTCCGTCTGTCGTCCAAGACTTAACCAATTTTTCGGGCTGAAATTTTTGGGAGTTTCTGATCCCATCGACGGTTGTGCAGGACAGACCGACGTCTGACCTACGGAACGTCGATGCCACCGTTGGTTGCACCTACAGATTTTTTTCTGTAAAGCTGGTTTTTGATCTGGTTTTGGCTAAGGGGTGTTATAGTAGTACCAGAACATGAACATTGCAACTACGTGGATCCACTAGCTAGTATTCCTTTGGGGGCAACATAGTTCAAGAACTAGGAGATATAGTTGGGACCCTCTTTATGCTACATGCGTTGTAGTCTCCAAAAATAAGAGTACATTAGTGATCCTACCTTCCTTGTGTGAAAGGGACACTCCTCACTCTAGTTCACTCGGTGCTAAGCTAGAGTCTTTTTTGAAATTTCTTTAATGTGTATATTAATCATCATAGCTTATTGTAGGTCATAAGGTCTAACCCTTTTATAAACATCATCATCATCATCATAGCTCAATAGGAATCGCATGAGTATTGTCCTTTCATAACAATTCATATAGGTGAGGTTAGCACGTTAACACTTTCATATCATGATAAGGCACATTGGTAAAGCATTCACCATCCTTATAACATTTACATCTTAATGCAACACCTCACAAATCATAGTTAAGACATTTTAATTCAATATCATACCATCCTATCAATCCTAATTCAAGGCATACTCCAATACAACATCATGACTTAATCACAATTAACCATGATTTGAAGTAAGGGATAGGCATCACAAGATTTACCAAGTCTCCTTCATAATCCATCATCAAGGTCTTACCATCAACCCTTAATTCAACCCATTTAGGGTATAATATCATCATAATTCAATGACCAACATGACAACAATGCTAAAAGAATCACTACATCACAATTCAATACTAGATCATAGCATAAGACAAGGTACTTAGGTCAATTCACAACATACTTCATAACCTAGATCACTTCTCAAGAACTAGTATGATGTCACATCCCGATATCACACTCTAGAAGTTAGGGGCAATGTCGGATTGCAACCGGCGTACTTGACCTCTCGGAGGTCTTGTACAAGCCATTACATATCATTCATCGCATAAACATAATGAAAAGTAGTGCGGAATTAAAAAATTTCACAAAACATATCATAGTCTTAAAAAACTCTTTCATATAAAGTCATAGAAAATACTAAGTCTCAATCTCATCAAATTTAAGACAAGAGAATACTTGGGACACGGTCCATACTTGAAAATATAGAAATACTTAGTCTATTACAATACTTCAAATTAAAACATAAAGACATCTATGCCCTCGAATCAAATGAGGACATACTTCGACTTCTCTTGAACGATGCTATGGTCAAAGTCTTCACTTCCCAAATGCTCGAGGTCGCCCATACACCCTGTCTAGGCAATGCCTAAATGATCCTCAAGACTACTTATAATGAGTCACATACATACTTACAAGACATCAAAAAATCAACTCATAGATAATATGACATTCTCCTTCCAAAGGCTATCAAAAGACCTACTTAAGTAAATCAAGAAGATAACGTCCATGATTGACCTCTTCAAGATTACCTAAGTAATCCTTAAGACTACTGAAGGCTTAGATCATGTCCACATGTTCAACCAATTTCCCTAACAAGAGTCATTCTTAAAACTCATCTAGGTAGAATACGAAGTGACCATTCCAATGCCCCCTTCACACCTTAACTAGACAACCCTTAACTACTCTATATAAGTACTTATTCATTTAACATACTTTCTTAACTTAAGTGAGTAGTTCATTAGTTTATTTAGGAGACATTCAACACATAAAGGATATTCAAGTAATAGTCTTGGACAAGACCTAGGAACTCCAAGTAACACCTTCAGAGCCTATTGTGCAATGCCTAGATAGCGTCCCATACCACTACCTAAACTTCATAGAACTTCTCTAATGCTAACAGGTGTTCCATATGATGAGAACAGGCAATAACCGACATAGACCATGATAGGAAATCATGGAATCTGAAGTTCTAACCTACTCCGATGAGGTTGTTCTACTTGCCAATGGTAGAACTTAGACACATCCCATGTAGGCACATGGTTAAGGAATATGAAGGGCATGCTTTGTAATCTAGCTCATTCTTTAACTAGAACTACTTCCCTTACCATACTCAGCCGGTGCTAGCCTTCTTTCTCATAGAGTAATTCACACATAAGGTTCATATAAAATGGTTACATATCTAGTTCATAACCCTATTACATTTACCCTACCAGAGAGGTCTTCTAGGGTTACCTTACAATGCCAACAAGAATCTAATGATGACTTTCCTAATGATTAATATGATGTCATTCCGTCTAATTAACCTTAATTCCATCATTCCTTTACTTTGAAGGATATCATTACGGCTTACGACTTCAACATTCATAACCTTACCACTAGGTTCAAGGTTTCACATAAAAGACTCTCTTAACATCATTTAAGGTCTCATGTCATTCATACATACAAGACTAAGAACTTTAGCATCCTAATTCAAGACATCACCTATTCATATTCATATATACATCAAGCAAGGGACACAAGTCAACCAAGACAAGACACCAAATACTTCACTTTAACTTACAATACATATCATTCTAGAAGCACATATGAGTAAATATTATCATCCTTAAGTCACCCTATATAATATCATATCAACATAATTATGACCATCATAGACTCATATAGTCAAGTAGGAATAACCAAGACTCAACCCTAAGACTATACACACAAGGTCAAAGTCATAATCTAACATGCTCACCTAATATGACATGAATAGAAAAACACATAGATGACTTCTATATATATATGTCATGCTTCACATAATCAACTACACAAATAGCCACATTACTTCAAGTATATTGCCGACAAGGCCATGATCATTTCATCACTTAAAATAACGCCGACAAGGCCACATCAATTGCAAGTAAAACACATAACACCGCCACCTAAAGTGGAACATACCAATAAAAACATAATTGAAGTCTAATTAACATAAAAATAAAGGGAATATTCCATCTTACCACTACATCATCATCAATACCTCAATTCAATGTCAAATCATCACATTCGATATCACAAGGCCCTTACTCATGGCCATAACCAATAATTCAACATAATTGTAACAATATTCATGAAACTAGGTCAAATTACTACATATTCATCAATTAAATACAACCTAGATATCAAATTACTACAATTATTACATCATTACACAACCCATAGAAATCTACACCATAATTCATCAATATTACGTCAATATCAAGTAACCCATAACTTAGTAAAAATCTAGGGTTCATCCAATTCATTGGTTCATAGGTAATTTAGGTTAAAATAATCAATACAATAACAATTATATCATTATTCAATGTTTAGAAATCATTAATGCAAGAACCCATGGTAAAATCATGAAATTTGGACAATTCAACTTAAAAACTTTAGAAAACTTCTTGAGAATTGGGCTCCTTGATGAAGAGAGTTTCAAGGATCAAAAATCCATACCTTGATGAGGCTAATTCTTCACTTTGATGAAGAATATCCACTCAATTCTTCACACCAAGCTCTTCTTTGACTCTGGACTTTAATGGAGTCTTAAGGAATTTCTAAGGGATTTGGGGTTTTGATTTTTAGAAGAATGAAGTCTTCAATGTGTTTAAGACTTATATACACATTTAATTTACCCAAAATACCTCTGAGGAACCGTTAATACTCTTATTTGGAAGTGAGGTGAAATTACAAGTTCACCCCTCAACTTACAGTGAATTGCACGCAGGGAGGCAGTCCACCAACGGTTAACAGTTGATGGACCGTTTGTCCACAAACGGACCGTTCTGTCCTTCCGTTGGTTGGTTCAAATACTCAACATTGATCTCCTCCGTCACAATACTAAGTCCCAATCTACGAGACCCTACCAACGGGGCGTCGATTGACCCACTGGGCGTCGACTGCCTCTGTGGTTTGGGCTGTCTTTGGCAGCCTTGGCACCTATTTTGGGTCCTTTTTCAAGGACCCTTGGTTGGTCCTTGGGGATGTTTTCCCAAACGTTTCCAACCCAAATATGATTGTATACGAGTTTAGCACCTCTCACATGAATTTCATTCAAAACAAACTCGTAAAACTCAACAAAACATGCTTAAACACACAAGGTCATTTCAAGGCATATCTTTTGAACGTCATGGACGTTCTTGGACGTTTGGCCTTCAAAATTCACGAAACTTGACACACTGCCTATATATGCTATAATAACTCATTTAAGGACCTTATAACCTCATGAATCACACATAAGCACATAAAACCACATATGAGGCACATAGGTGACTTAGTCGTCGAACGTCTTGGTCGTCCCTTGACGTTTGACTTCCAATGCACCTAAACTCTTATACATTGCCTCAATACCACCTTATAGACCTATTTAGGACCTTAGACCGTCATGAAAACCATGTTAGGATCTAATTCACCTAAGTCATTTTCGGGGTCTTACATATGAAAGGACTATAAATCACCCTAATTCATTCATGATTAGTATAACAACATCATATAGTAGTAATTCAACCAATAACCAAGTCAATTGAACCAATACAATATAATTCACATCAAGATCATAACCTAGGGTTAAGGGTTAAGGATCATCTTCTACAAATAAGACCAATCCATCAAGATATATCATAATTGAGTTAATAATATCCAAAAGAAATCATAAACAAATCAATTCACAACATAATTTTCGAGATTGGATGAAACCCACCTGAAAACCCAATTTTTGAAATCAATTTGATGGAACCCTTTGAGGAAAGAGGTCTCAAAGGTGAATTGGATCACATACCTTACTAATTGATGAAGACTGATGATGAAACTTGACTCTTTGCAGCCCTTAAACCTTCCCCTATCTTGGTCTTCAATGGAGTTCTTCACTAGAGAGAGAAAGAAGAGAGAAGGAAGAGAATTTGGTTTTGTGAGTTATGAGAGTTTATTTAGTCTTAATTAGGTTAGGACTTTATACAGGGTGTTAACTAAGTTAATTAGACCTCCCTAATCCCCCTACTAATTAACTAACCCTTTCATTAATTAATTGGAACTAACTTAAAACGTGTAGAAAATCTCATCCCTCATAGACGAGACCTCGACCTACGATCCGTCTGTGAGTCGATGACCTGCCCCCCTTCCGTGCTGCACATCCGTAGGTAAGTTCAGAGACTGGTTCAAATTGACCATTATCTAAAATATCTAAGTGTTGGTCGACGGATGGCATCAACGCACCGTCGATTCAGACACGTTCCGTCAACTCCCTTCGTGGGTGCACACTGCCTAGGCAGTGCTTTTGACCCCAAAATGAAAAGGTCCTCCTCACGGGCCCTTGGTTGGTCCTTTGGGAGTTGTACCCGGACGTTTTGATCATGAACCAACTTAAACACAAGTTAGGCACCCTTCTACCAAATTTCATGGATTTTCAACTCCTAAAAGCTAGTCAAATAGGTTGAGGCACGCTAGTACCTCATTGAACTAGTTTCCGAACGTCATGGATGTTCTTGGACATTTTTGGTTTCTACACTTCCTAAATGACTTATATTCATTTAAATGGACATTAAAACAGTGTCTAAACCTTATGACACTTATGTTAGGCTCTAGAACACGTCTTGGATTTTCGAAGTGTTATATTAAGTCCTAAAATTATTCATTCCATATTATTATCCTTCATAAATCCCTCCAAGTTCATTCCCAAAGTTCTCTCTAAAGTTAAGGAAGAAGAAGCTAGGGTTTAACTTCAAGATCTCTATTTCACCATAGTTATTGGGACTTATCACTAAGGTATGCTAGTATTCACATATGGAGTCCTTTCCTCCATAGAGGTCCCAAGATCTTCCAATTTTAGAAGTTCAATTTTCAATTCAAAGTTAAGATTTTACTCAAGGTTCTTCGCAATGTTGATCCAATTGATTGTTTTCTATCTTTTAATGCATGAATTGAAGTAATTACATGTTTTTTAGTTGAATTCATATGAACCCATGCATGATCCATGATTAATTTTTTTTTTTTACTATGAATACATGACAAAGCTTATGATTTTGAAAACTATGCATGTTTTATGAAAGTAATGTTCATGACTAAAGTAAGCTTATAGATGAAGGTATTTATATGTTCTATGAAGTTTGGCCACATGAAAATGCGACTTTATATCATTATTATTTTTAATTAATAATTTTTAGGCCATGCGAATCAGTGAACAATACAATATAGTGAGCCAAATGCAATTGGTGGGTAATGCAATTAGTAAGCCAAATGTAATATAATAGGCAAACAATTTCAGCAGGCAATGCAACTTCAGTAGGCCAAATACAATTAGTAGGCAATGCGATTTGTAGGTCAAATGCAATATGGTAGACCAAAAGCAATAAGTAGGCATGCCAATGCAAATTCAGTAGGAAAACGTATATAGTAAGCTCAATTGGAGAAGTAAAAAGTAACAGAGGGAATATTGAATATTGAAGAGATTGTTTGTAGTTTCAACTTTTATATTAGACACCATTCTCTAGGAAATATCTTCTTACCTAAACATCCCCTTAGAAATAAATATATTCTTTGTCTTAAATTTTAGGGATAATGCCCAAGTACCCCCTCAACCTATGCCCGAAATCCCAGAGATACACTTATACTATACTAAGGTCCTATTACCCCCCCGAACTTATTTTATTAATAATTTTTTACCCCTTTTCGACCTACGTGGCACTATCTTGTGGGCCCAACGATGGGTGACTTTTTTTTTCCAACCTAGTGCCACGTAGGCTAAAAAGGGGTAGAAAAGTACTTATAAAATAAGTTCAGGGGGGGAATAGGACCTTAGTATAGTATAAGTGTGTCTCTGAGATTTCGGGCATAGGTTGAGGGGGTACTTGGGCATTATCCCTAAATTTTAAGCTACCCACCGCCAATCAGATAACAATCAATAATGTTTTTAATTAATATTACACCGATATGTTACTGTTATGGCATAATTTTAACCTATATCATCATAGATAATGTTATGAGCACAGAGGATATCATGCAAAATTTTATATAAAAAAGGGAAAAGGTTCTGATATACCCCTTAATTTTGTCATTTGGAGCTGATATTCCCCTTAATTTTGTCATTTGGAGCTGATATACCTCTCGTTATGAAAGTGGTTCATATGTTTCCTTACCGTTATACAAAAGGCTCGCATATACCCCTGCCGTTATAAAATGAGCTCACATATACCCTTCATTTAACGGAAGTTAAAAAATTAGTTTTAAATTTATATTTCTTACTTTTAATTTTTTTTAAAATTATTATGGGTATATATGATTCTTCAACAAAGTTCAAGGTATATTTTAACTTTTTTCATACACAAATTATTTTTTGACTCTTTTATTATAATTATTTGAGTTTCTTATTCTTATTTTGTTTTTCTTCTTTCATTCCTTAGTTTAAAGACCATCTTCAATCCCACTCTATTTGACTCTCCATTCTCTATGTATGGAGAGTAAAATAGAGATTTGGGTCTCCAACCACCCTCTAAAAAGTTCTTTTTTTTTTATTTAGGGATAATGCACAAGTACCCCCTCAACCTATGCCCGAAATCTCAGAGACACACTTATACTATACTAAGGTCCTATTACCCCCCTGAACTTATTTTATTAATAATTTTCTACCCCTTTTTTGCCTACGTGGCACTATCTTGTGCGCCCAATGCTGGTTGACATTTTTTTCAACCTGTTAGCTTACCAGCACGTGACAATCCGAACCCATTTTATGCTGAAAATGACAATCAATTCAATTTTATGGCATAACGTGACGATTCGGTTCAAGTTAGCTTGCCGGAAGACAATCTGATCTCCAATCATACACCACAATCACGATTACAAGTACATCATCAATGATTATACATTAGTTTATGATTTCATGGTAATGACAATCACACATCATATTTTCGAAGTCTATGATAAATATTGTAACATGCATACATAAACAAGTATCACAATGAACCAATACAAGGATATACTACACATCATAGAATCACAACCATCACCTACCTTGAAACAAGCTTGAAACCCTAGACAATTTGAACCTTCCCTTTCTGATTTCGTTCCGCTTGTTCGTGGTCTACAATCAACAATTTATATACAAAAATAAAAAAAATCCAAAAAACTCACAATTTATGAACCCTAGTTCTAAACCCATGAACCCAACTAGACAATTAGGGTTTCCACCATAGGATTCTTCAAGAAATCCTTTCCCATCAATATTGACCCATTTAAAAATGTTCTACGGATTGAAAAACGAGTTTGGAGAGAGAAAAGTTTACCTATAGCTCCAAAAATGGTGGAAAACGAGTTGGAATTGCCCAGGGGTCTTCTCTTAGCTCAAAAAGTTGAAAAATACAAAATATGGTCGTCGAAGGATTTTGTTTACGAATTTTAAACCCGTCATCCCACTACAGCGGCACCCATCTTGTTGTAGCAGCGTCGCTGCAGCGACACTTATTTCGCTGCAGCGTCACAAAACGAACCACTGAACTTCCCTTGAAAAATCCCAAAATCTTTCATTCCATATCCGCCTAGCCCGCTACAGCGACACCCCTTCCTTTGTAGCGGCATTGTTGTAGCGGCAAGAATTCCACTTCAGCGGCACGACGAGAGGCAGTGAACTCCTTAAGGGAATTTCACTTCTCCCTTTTTACAACACCCTCTTAACTAACTACGCTCAGAAAATGCCCTTAACGCCAAAATCAATTGCGGACAATTTACTTTTTCGAATTTAATTCTGTAAAGTCGAACGGATTCTTTAACGAGTTATCTAACCGATTATGTAATCAAATTCACATTTAAACATTTTGATTGCTAGCAGATATCCTTACACCTTGATGACTCTAAATGCCTCCAAATCTGGACAAGGTTGGAAAATTATAGTACTACGAAAAAGTTTTTTTCGGCCTTGATATTCCTCATTGACATTTTTATAACGATAAATCCCGGTCTTTACAATTATATTACATGAAAATTATATAGGGTGATTATTTAAAAAAAAAAAGAACGGATTTATATTACTAAATAAGAAAATGAAATAGAAATAGAAATAATAATATAGTATTGAGGAAAGAGAAAAAATTCTTTTAGAGAGTAAAATAGAGAATTGAGTTGAGTTTGGTTGTCTCGAAAGATTAAAAAAAAACTCTATATTTGAAGAGTAAAATAGAGTGTAGGATTGGAGATGTCCTAAGCCAACTTTCACATGGGGGCTCGAAATGAGCCCATAAGCTAGGGATGACAATGGAGCGATGTAGGGCAGAGGCGGTGCATGTTGAGCATAACCTGCAAAAAATTTAATCCGCCCCGCATAGAAACACTTTTCATTTTCACCCTGCCCCGTATTATTTTTTTAATATATTTTTTCTAGTTATGTTTGATACTAAAAAATAAAAATCATAAAAATAAATTCATTTTTTCATTAAGTTGTATTAATTTAATAGGATAGTGACTTAAAATTTTATTTTTTTAGAGGTCAATTAGGAAATGTGCAAGAAATTATATTACTTTTTATTGAACCATTTCCATTTATTATCTTGAATATTTTAGTAACTTTAATGAAATTGCCTTAATAAATAATGTTCTATCACTCTATAACATGTAAAAAGTTAAAATCAAGTTTGAACCTACATAAAATCACATATACTCGCAACTCGCCACGCCCCGCATTAATTTTAAGAAAATCGACTTTGACCCGCCCCATATAATCTTAAACTCACCCCGCCCCATGTAGCCTTAAACCCACCCTACCCAGCCCCGCCCCATTGTCCATTCCTACCAGAAGCCTCAAGATCGATATTGAAGGTTCTTCTAAGCCAAACTAAGTGTTCCAAAGCTAACAAAACTGTCAAAGTTTCATTCTGAAGTCGTCTACTTGACATTTGAACGATGTCAATTGTTCAAGTTTCAAAAGCTCCAAAATACAAAAAACTTATACAAAACCCAATAGAATGACTAGTCGATCGAGCTGTCAGTCCTAGCAAGTCACAAATAACTTAGGGTTACTAAAAAAAATGCTTTAAACACTTAAAATACCAAAACACAGAGAAAATGACATGGAATGTCATTATAAAATATTTGTATCTAAATTTTATCTTTACCTTTAAAAAGTGATATTTCTCAATTACATTTCAAGTTGTGATTAATTCATATACCAACCCAAATTGACTATTCTATCCAATTTATTCATTGATCATAGGTTCTATATTTGAATAACAATCACTTTATACTTCTTGTGGAGTTATAATTTGAGTGTATCAATTATATGGTCAAAAGGTTTTAAATTAAGGGGGTAAAGGTCTACCAAATTTATATGGATATTTTGGTCCAATAATACTATATTCGTCCAACAATAGTTGTCCACTACAATAATTTGGTATGTCCAATAATACTTTTCCATTTTATGTAATCAATTGATAATTTTACACTTAGTTCCTAATTTACCTTATCATTAATTATAGTCATTCTCTATTACATTTTTCAAAAATTGTATTTATTATATTCATAGAGTGATATAGTAAACAGGTAATGCTAAATGGTCAAAAATTTAAAAAGTTTATAATATCTTTTTTATTTTAAAATAAAATAATCTTTTTTCTGTTTTTTAATTAAAAGATATTAAAGTTAAAAGGATAAAAATATTCAAAAAGGTAAAATAAAATAGTGTGAAATACGTTATTTTTAGAAAGATTGCAAAGTAAATAGAGTAATAGCATTGTTGATTAAAGTGAGTGTTATACTCTTAATAGTTTCAGCTTTTATATTAGGCACTATTCTCAAGGAAATAATTTCCCACGCACGGAAAACTGTACTCCCTCCTGTCATTTTTACTGGTTCAATTATAATTTTTTACTTGTTATTTTTACAAATTAAGAAAAAAAAAATATTTTTATTATCTATTATACTCTAATTTATTTAGAGCATTAATGTTTTAGAAAAAGTCTGAACATCTTTAATTAGTTAATTGATTTTGTTACCTAACTCACCCTTAGATATAAATATTATTAGCTAGACCTGTTTCTCGTTTTGTCTTAAATTTCAAGCAACCCACCGCCAACCAGATTACTTTCAATATTAATGTTTCTTGTGGTTTGTGTTTCTACATAAAGAGTATCCTTTTCACTTGTTCCCACACTCACTCATTTTTGTAGATCTTTAATTAAGAAAGAAGAATGGCTCCAACAACACCTAATCACACACAAACTGTTTCTGGTTGGGCAGCTCATGATTCTTCTGGCAAAATCACACCTTTTATTTTCAAGAGAAGGTACATAATGATTCACTAGCTCTGTAAAAATTGTTGCAAAACAAATATTTGTGCTAATCTATTTTCTTGTTTACTTATATATTTGGTAGAGAAAATGGTGAGAATGATGTTACCATTGAGATCTTGTATTGTGGAATGTGTCATACGGATATTCATCATGTTAAGGATGACTGGGGCATTACTAAGTACCCTGTTGTGCCTGGGTACGTACCTATCTATCTTTATGTCTTTATGCATGTTACAAAGTGAAAATGAGGCATCAATTTTCCTAGATTAGTTTTACATGTTGTGTATATGATTTTATCTGTGATCTAAAATGATGTTTTACTAGATCCAACATTACAGTAAAAACAAACTTTTATCAGTAATAAATATGCACAATATTAATAAAGAATACTAAAATCTTTGTCAGCATTATAAGTTAATTGTCATCGAATCAAATATCGCTTCTGACTTTAGCGATAATTACAAAAAGTGCTAAAATGGAACTGTTACTAGTAATAATTGCCTCTAAGAAACATACTTAGTGGCAATTAATCTATTGCTTTAACGATCCTTTTGGTGTAGTGCGATGATCTTTTGAAAACAATTTCTGGTCTCACGTACATTGTATCCTCTTAAGATCTTATTTATGAAATTACATTGAGTATATTATTGTTATTGTATAATATTAACCTATTTCATCAGAGATAATGTTATGAGCATAAAGGATATCATGCAAAATTTTATATAAATTAAACAATTAGAAGCATCGAGATGAGCTATGAAGAAGCCTAATTGGAGCAATGTTAAATTTCTCTCCATGCATGTGAGTTTATAATTATAATATGTAATGGGTTCGAGTATTGATGCTTGCATCATGATAAGTTATCTGCATCACAATAATTTTGTGGAATGCAATTCTTCCCTAGACCCTAGGTGAACGCAAAATATTTTGTCCACTAACCTGATAGCTCTTCTTTTTTTTTTTTTTTGTGTGTGTTGAAGGCATGAAATTACTGGGATTATAACAAAGGTGGGAAGGAATGTGAGTAAATTCAAGATAGGAGACAGAGTAGGGGTAGGTTGCTTGGCAGCAACATGTTTGAAATGTGAGTATTGCAAGGGGTCTCAAGAGAACTACTGTGACCAAGTGGAATTCACTTACAATGGCATCTTTTGGGATGGTAGCATCACTTATGGTGGCTACTCAAAAATGCTTGTTGCTGATCATAGGTATTCTCTTTGTTCCGATTTATTTAATGTTGGTTGGTTTGTCATAAAGCTTCAGAATTAAAAAATAACTTTTAAAACTTGTGATCTAAAACAAGTCATAATTAATATTTATCTGATCATCGAACACTTACCAACAAGGTGAAAGTTTAGATAGTCAAACAACTAGATATTTTTTTTTTGAAACTAACTAGTAAAGAATGTGTCGGTGAAAAGAAGGAAGTCAAAATTAAATACTCAACAATATTTTTTTTCCCTCATACTTTATTGGTAGCCCCCAACCAACTATGTTGTTGGTGAGCAAATACACTGTCGGTACACTTGTTTCTAGTAATTTTTTTCTAAAAAAATAAGATGTAGATTTTGTACACGTATTTTGAAAGATCTTTAACTTTATATCTCTTTAAAATATTACCAAGAGTATTCCAAACCATCTACTTTGTATATAAAGTTAGAGGTCCCATGAATATCTATATAAAATATTAGATCATGTGCATATATTAAAAAATTTAGTAACGAGTGTACCACCGATAGTATTCCAAACCAACCCAACCCCTGTGTAAAGTTAAAGATTCCCTAAAAAAATATATGAATATTAAATTTGCATCTACTAAAAAAACAGTCAATTAGTAATGTTAAAATGAAACAAACATTTTCAACAAAAAGGAGTTTTATATTAACGAGGGATCTCGAGTTTGAGTAAGTCATGGTGGAGTGCTTTACCCTCTCAATACGACTTTTCATGCGAATTCAGATTTAGTAAAGGGTCAATGTAAATACCTTAAACAGAGCATAAAAACCTCAAATTTTCTTAATATACCCTCCTTTTTTTGGTTAACATGAAGGTACGTGGTATGTATACCAGATAACATGGCAATGGACAGAGCAGCCCCATTATTATGTGCAGGAATAACAGTTTTTACTCCTTTGAAAGACAATAATTTGGTGGATACAAAAGGTAAAAGAATAGGAATAATAGGTCTTGGTGGACTTGGACATGTAGCTGTCAAATTTGGAAAAGCATTTGGACATCATGTCACTGTCATTAGCACCTCTCCATCCAAAGAACAAGAAGCCAAACACAACTTAGGTGCTGATGATTTTATAATAAGCACTAATCCCAAACAAATGATGGTTTGTTCTCATTACCTTCCTAATACTACATCTTTGCCATTTCAATAGTTAATTTACTCCATCAGTTTCAAAAAATAATGATCTGCTTTCTTTTTTAATATGTTTACAAAAGAAATGACTCGTTCCTTTTTGGTAGGGAAAAGAACAAATATATGTATGAAACTATCATAAATGACATGCAAATGCCTCCGTCATACTTTTGGGATATTGGTGACCCTACTGTCCAAAAACTAGAGCATATATGCCCTTCACTCTAACGGAAGACTAAATAGGAAAACGTGACATAATCTTATTCATCGATCCGATATTTAATGCATGTTGGCTCGGTGGGTAAGATTATGACATATGTATGTCCGTTAGTATAAAGGGCATATATGGTCAAATTTTTGGACCGTAAAACATCAATGTCTCAAAAGTATGACGGAGAGTATTTGCATACCATTTATGATAGTTCGGGATTATATTTATCATTTTTCCCTTTAATTATGAGAACATTTTAATTTGGCATAATATATAAATATGACCCGTAACTAGGGGTTAGCTGACAATTATGACATTTAACTTTGAGTGTACACAAGTAGACACCTAAACTTTAATAAAATTGAACAAATAGACACATTCGTCCTACATATCATGTAGTACGTGTGTATTTACTTGTTTAATTTTATACAATTTTAATTGTTTACTCGTGCACACTCTAAGTTTGAGGGTGCATATAGTTGTCCGTTGAAGTCAAGTTAAGGGTCATATTTATGTATGGTATCTTTTAATTTCAACTTTCCACATAACATGTTTTAGACCACAAGATTAAAGGAAATTTTTATAAATTTAACATAACATTAATTAAGGATTACAAGATTGAAAAGTCTTGTTTATTCTCTTAGACTTCGTGCAAGTCAAATTATGTCATTCTTTTTGAAACAGAGAGTATATTTTCTATATAAAAGAATATTTTTGCATTTTAATTTCAGGAAAAGAAAAGAACTCTTGACTTTATTTTGGATACAGTATCAGCCAAACACTCACTTGGGAGTTACTTAGAGCTTTTAAAAGTGAATGGAACTTTAGTGATTGTTGGAGCACCAGATAAGCCAATTGATTTGCCTGCTTTTCCTATGATTTTTGGAAAAAGAACAGTGAAAGGAAGCATGATAGGAAGTATAGAAGAGACACAAGAAATGATGGACTTATGTGGAAAACATAACATATTAAGTGATATAGAGATTATCACTACTGATCAAATTAATGAAGGACTTGAAAGGCTTGCTAACAATGATGTTAAGTACCGTTTTGTCATTGACATTGCTGGTCCATCTTCTCATCTTTAATTTGAAATTTATCTATTTATTTTTGTGTGTGTAATTTACATTTCATTTAATTTCGATTCCCTGAATTTGTATTTCTTAATATTATGATGTT
The DNA here is from genome assembly GCF_001406875.1 of Solanum pennellii. Lineage (NCBI taxonomy): Eukaryota > Viridiplantae > Streptophyta > Magnoliopsida > Solanales > Solanaceae > Solanum > Solanum pennellii. The sequence goes on from NC_028638.1 coordinate 29,748,299, forward strand.
GTTTATTTACACTTTGTTTGGTGGTTCATGATGTATCTTATTTGTATTGTTTAGTGTTGTACTTTATCGTATTGTATTGTTTTAATGAATATAATGACTGGATAGATTGTATCGTTTCGCTTATTACATTTCTTTTCCGTCTTGCTCAATTTATCATTTTATAATTTTTAAGTGTTTACTACTTTATACTTTAAATTCACTCCCTTCACGAAAATCTTAGCTCCGCTATGCCTACCATAAATAGAGAAAAGACAATAAAAGGGAAGTTGATGAAATCACGTGAAGTTATTTATGTTTTGTAAAAGCCCAACTACCATATCAACTTGAATTACTATGATATAAGGCAAGACAATTAATGTACATATTTGTTGTGAAAGCAACTGGCTTCATTTCAAGCTATCCTATTATTATTTTATTTTTTTTGGTATTGGGTTTAGGCTTGACCCCTGCTCAATTAATCCAAAAAGTTACAATTGTTACCGGGGGGACTTGGACCATACCCCGAATCAATAGATTATATCATTAAGAGTGAAGGGGTAGTCTATTCAATCTCCTTCTCTGTGAAAAAAAAAAAAAGGAAAAAGGCGTAAAATGCTTTTAAATTATAAAAAATGGTACAAAATCATTTTTTGTGTGATTGTCTATCGATTGACTCCAAAATAGCCCTCTCATTAATCTTAGAGTCAAATATGGATCCCTTTTGTAACGGATGATTATTTAATTAATTTTTAAAAAAAATTAAATGCATGATGGCGATCTATTAGCTATATTTTAAACTACTTAAATTAATTGCAAACCCACACGCTTCTAATTATACACAACTCAAATTAACTATGCCCGCCCTAAATTAACTTAACACAACCGGCTAAAATAAATACACCCTCCTTCCAATAACGAAACTGCTTCGTGTAGTAGGTATCTATAATAGACCTGTCACAAAACCAAATAACTAAAAAAAAAATCCTAAGTACAGTTAGCAAATTCGTTGTTTATAATCAAGGTAAAGAAAAAAAAACAAGTTACATACTTTATAACCATATCGGAAAAGGGTCATATTTTTTCTCATACTCTTATAAAAGAGTTATATTTATTTTGATTATACTTTTTTGATATATTTGTCTTTACTATCCAACTTTGAATACATCTTTGCCCTTGGTTGTTAAGTCTCATGTCCCTACTTTTTATTATCCTACGAGAAAAAACATAAAGTCACTACTAAAGTTGTCTCGTATTTACATAAAGACACCTTAACTTTGAAAGTGTCCTATCACCCCACGAAACATTTAATATCTTTATAAATGGGTCATTTTGACCTATTCCCTCGTTTGTGTTGTCAAGCGTGATGCTCACTCCTGTAATATTCATTCAACCCGACCAGATCCCTATTCTGTTCAAGAAAATTCTTCACTGTTCTTTTGTTATTTCTCAACTTTCCTTAAATTCACTCACAAAATATAGAAAAGTCTTCTCGTTTTTTCAGGGTGTTAATAATTTCGTTTATGATGTTTCTTTTTGAAGATTCTTGGAGGGACAAAGAATTGAAGGTCTAACATGTTAGAGCTCTATATTATATGATAAAGATCATCTTTTTTTTCGATTGTTATGATTTTAGGGATTATTATAGAGTAAAGAGTGTTGGAATCGACGAAAATTAAAAGATAAATCAATTTCTACCTTATTTCGCTTTGGGAAGACGAGGAACGTCAAAGAGAGAGTACCAACGTTGATCTTGCTTTGAAAAAAAAAAGATGAAATTGGTGAATTTAGGGCTACTAATGACTTTTTTGAGTTTAAACTTGGGGATGATGATGTAAATTAATTAGATAATTAATAATAAAAAATAAAACGTCACATGACACTTTTAAACTGGTTAATGACAATAGAAACACTACATCACGTGCCTCATGTGTGTGGTTTTATATGACCCATTTACAAAGATATTAAAAAAATTTATGGAGTGATATGACACTTCTAAAGTTAAGATGTCTTTATGCAAATATGGAACAACTTTGCTGGTGACTTTATGTTTTTCTCTTATCCTACATGACACTTAAATGAATATAAATTTAAGGAAAAAGCGTCAAAAATACCCCTCAACTTTGTTTTATAAGTTGATTATTCCCCTGCCATTAAATAAAGTTATTTATACCCTCGCTGTCGCTAATTTCATCATTTATACCCCTCAACTAACGGAAATCCCCAAATCAACACAAATTACCCAATTTTTTAAAAACTTATCCACCACCATGATATAATCCAAATCCTAACTCGAACCAACTAACTTAATTCAAAACTATTTCACCTCGAAAGTTCAGGAACTCAATCTTCCTCGTCGATGTCCCTCCGCCACCGTCTCCTTTGGGTCAAAAATTAAGAACCCAAAGCTTCTTTCACTATCACTAATTTGTCTAAACAACTCCAGTAACCTCTGAAATAGCCACAACGATTCTGCAACTTCACCATGCTAAAACCTGCTAGAATTGCTCTTTGTTATAACCAGAACTGGAAAAACAAAACACTACCTCACTCACCACAAAAATTAGGAATTGATTAAATAAAAGGCTTCATGGTTAGTTTTGAAAAAAACTGTCTGGACATTGGCCAGCCGGAAATGCATTGAATCGACGTAAAATTCTCTTCTTACTATATGTTGAGATGGGTTTGATGATGACCAAGAATAAACACCTTTGAGGCAGAGGACGAAGCATGAAGTTTTATTGTTTTCTTGTGAATTAGATGAGAATATAAATGCCCCATAAATTGATTTAGAAACAAGGGTTCAAATCAATTTGCGCCTATTTGTCGGAATCAAAGAAAGAACAAAACGAGAACGAACCCTTCAATTACTTGGCGACTATTTTGAGGCCGACGGTTTGAATTATCATGTGAACTTTTTGATGGAGTAAGGAAAAGCCATTGTTATCGTTCTAAGCTTTTTCTTTGATATGTGAACAAGTTGAAGAGAGAAGAAAGGGGTTTGCGTTATTAGTTAACGGGTTATACGGGTTGGGTTAATTTGTGTCAATTTGGAGATTTCCGTCAATTGAGGGACATAAATAATAAAATTAGTGACGGTAAAGATATAAATAACTTTATTTTAACCGTATGAGTATAGTCAACTAATAATACAAAATTGAGGGGTACTTTTGACCATTTTTCATAAATTTAATTGTAATTTAAAATTTATTCTTTAATTAAATATTCACTTAACTCAATTTCTAAACTGACCCAATCGTTAAGACCCAATAAACTCAATTCCTACCCTTTACCCACGTCACTTTACCCATGAGGAAATATTCATGAGAGAACCTATTGCTATCTAATATAGCAATTATGTGACTTTGTTTTCTTTATTGTTGGTTATTCCTCTCAAATAAAGCAACTACTAGCTATATGTTTGTTTTCTTAATTGTTCATCTTTTAAATGTTTTATGGCTTCAACTAATTGCAGTTACATTTCATATAGTTAATCATGGGAAAATGTAACAAGCACCAGAAAGATGTATAGCCAAACTGTATTTCTGAAGAGCAAGAACATTTCAAAAGTTCATTCGGAAAATGACATAAAATACCTTTTATTTATACGAATTAATACCAAGTTACCCTGGTCAACATTTTGGGCCTAAAATGCCATCAACGTCAACCGTTTGACTCTATTTTGCCCTCATCTTTAATGGACTAAATCATAACCTCAATAAGCAAGTTCATTAATGACGTATCACTATCCTATTAGTTACCCTAACCATTAATTAAAATAATTAAAAATTCAAATCCACGTGCTCCACCATAAACCCCACGGGTAACAATTCCAAATCTTATCAATCCCAAAAACTTTCCGGCCAACAATTTGAAGTTGCTACTCTTGGAGCTGAAGACGCTAAAATAACTCTTCAGACATCCTCTATTGCCCTTACTGCAAAATTGTACAAACAACATCAATACCATTAAGCAAGAAAAACATAATTACAAATGATTTTGTCTTGATCTGATTGGCTTGTTCCCTAAGACGTTGTTGGTTATTGAGTGGCAGCAATCAAGTTGACAAATGCAACTGTCACACGTCACCGAAAATCATAAAATTATGCACTACTGAACTCAGTGAATGATCAAGTGACTTTGAGAAAGAGATGCTGCGGAACGACTTCAAAAGATGAGTTGGCCATTAAAACCTCAACAAAATCTCTTTTCCTATCTTGGAGTGAGAATTGGACATATTGGCTCCAAATACATTGTACTCCAGGAACTTCATCAAACCAGTTATCTAAAGCCTCTTCAAAAACTCCTACTTGAGTGTGTGAGGATATTACTTATGCATAGCATCAAGAGTAGAAACTTCAAATTTTTGGCTAGAAAAATTGAGTTCAACAGAGCTTTGATCGATGAAGAAGAGAGGAGATGAGCATATGTTTTAGGTAGAAGAATAGTAATTTTATACCAATTTACTTAGTTGAGGGGGTACTTTAGACCTTTTTTACGTTTTCACAACACATGGTTAGTAATTACCGTGAAATTGCTAATTTCCTTTTCCACACACAAATTAGCACAAAATCTAGCAGTAGTAGCTTCTGTTTGGTTACTTTTGGTGCATTGCATTGCCTTAGAGAAAGCCATCACAAAGTCACCTTCACCGAGTTTTTGACCAAAATCATCCTTAAATTATGTCCCACTGTATACATTGAAATTTTGTGGCACTCTACAAGATGCGTTCAATTCGAGTTGGGACTCTACAAATTGTATTCAACTCAAATTAGGATTTTTGAAGACTACTCAACCCTAAACCCTAGTTCATGCCTATATAAAGGGTATTAAATTCCTCAAGAGACATCCCAGAAATTCCATAAAGAGATTAAGATCTCTAAATATTCCACAAAAGTCATCGAATATTCATATAGAGATCAAATCTAAATTATCCTAGTTCGAGAAATACGCCATTAACGACCCTTAAATCATGGATAAATTTAAGGAGAGTAGAATCAATGGATCGACAAATTTGTATCGATTATCTTGATTAATAAAATCATGTTTCTTCAGATTTTATTTGTGTGGTTTATTCATTTTTCATATGTTTAAAATTTGTTGTAAACAAACTGACACGCCCAGTGGAACCAAATCTGCCCTCATCTCTTCTCTCATAAATCAAATATGAAAATATGAAGCTGAAAAGGTGGAAGAATGAGTACTTCAAGCCTCATCTTGAGTTTTATCAAGTCTACTTTCCGACAAGCCTTGAAGCATGGGACATTTGTAGACATTGAAATTTTGTGGGACTCTACAAGATGCGTTCGATTCGAGTTGGGACTCTACAAATTGTGTTCAACTCAAATTAGGATTCATGGATACTACTCAACCCTAAACCCTAGTTCATGCCTATATAAAGGGTATTAAATTTCTTAAAAGACATCTCAAAAATTTCATAAAGAGATCAAGATCTCTAAATATTCCACAAAAGTCATGGAATATTCACATAGAGATCAAATCTAAATTATCTTAGTTCGAGAAATACGCCACTAACGACCCTCGAATCATGGATAAATTTTAGGAGAGTAGAATCAAGGGATCAACAGAATCGTACCCGCTATCTTGATTAATAAAATCATGTTTATTCATATTTTATTTGTGTGGTTTATTTATTTTCCATATGTTTAAAATTTGTTGCAAACATCCACTTTTAAACTGAATCCTTAAAGAATCATTCTTAATAGAAAACATTCACAAGTATTTAAAAGTGAACAATTTTCATGCTTCTACTTGAATCCCACTAAAATCAAGTCACCCTTCGCAATTATTATTTTTAGATATGCGAAAAATACAATAATGAACTTTTTTGGTAATTGAATCTTTTAATTTGACAATTTTTTTCATTTGTTTTTCATGTTATTTAATATTAAAATCTTATTAGTTGAAATATGTTTTTTCTCAATTGAATATGCTAGAAGCGATATTATCGGTGACTTACACTTCTAATAATATAGAATTAAACTCAAATTCGAAACATGATCAAATATTTTGATTACTTCAATATCATATTGACCCAAAAATTTATTGATCTAAATAAAGTTTGACTTTGAAAAAGGTAACGATAATTAAGCTCCAACTTCTTTTCGTTACAAAATGAGAAAAATAGCACATCATGTATGCATGCACTTTCCAAACATCTTTTGTTTCAGTAAGTAATAATGTTGTCTAAGATTTTTAATATTTTATGTAGGAAATTTTTTAATGATAGTAACGTGAACTGCTCATGTCTTTATAAGATCCCATAATTTTTTGATAATATCTAACAGAAGGATGAAAATTGTTTTTCTTTCAAATACTTGGAAGATGATATTTTTTCCAGAAATGATATTTTAAGGATGTACTTTAAGTTTGGGGTATAGTTAAATGATGTGTTTTCACCTTCTAGGTCATTTTCTTTAGTTTGAAATATTTTTGACCTTTAAGGCATTTCTATAGTGATTCCAAGTTGAGAATGTAAATTCGATCATTCATTTATTTTTTATTTCAGTTTTCGTATTTTGGAGTCTTAAAAAATGATCAAAACTTCAAGTAAACAACCTTAGAATGTACTCTGATGGTTCTATTAGTTGGAGAACATTGAGTTTGATCTAGATTAAAAATTGGGTTGGGTCCCGAGGCTTTCAAACTCATTTTGAGCAACCTTGTGGTTTAAAACTGAAATGGAGCATGAGTGTGGGACCCACTTTTCATTGAGCTACCTCCATTGAAAATTTCTACAATTCCATTGTGTCCAATATATTGTCTCTGATTGGGTAGCATAATCGGTTTGCATTGGCAGAACCTGAGCTAACTTGAAGGTGCAACGGGGACTTAGAATTATTATACCAAAAGTTGAAGCACAAGCTACTAGGGCAGCCGATCCTGCGAAGCCTAGGCCTCCTACAGGCAGCAACCTATTCTTACGAAGATGGCCACATGAATGTCCTTTACTGCAACACTCTGTATGCTAGAAAGATCAGATTACAGAAAATTAGAAGTTGCAGGTGCCACCAACAGTTACCACCCACGGACCGTAGGTTGACCCATTGACGTAGGTAGGGTCCGTGGTTGTCCACCTGTAACCTACCCAGAAAGTCTTAGAGAAGGAAGGACCTACGGCCGGATCAACGAACCGTAGGCTAGACCAAGGGTGGTGGTCCAGGTCTGTGGATCGTGACCCTTAGCATCCCATCTTTGAAGCCAGTCGATGACTAACCAGGATGGACCATAGAGTCAGTCTACAGTCCGTCGGTCAGGCCCGTCGATTGGCCCCTATAGCTTTTAAGTTAGGGGTCATTTTGTCTTTTCGCTATGCGTTAGACACCTAAAGTATGTTCTTTTTGTCATTTTTAGTCTAGTAACTTAGTCAGACTTTACCCTAAGCAATTCATTCACCAAGAAATTTAGATATCTTAGAGTAAAAGAGCAGAAAGAGTCGACCAAGCCCTCTCCAAGAACACAACAAGTTTCACTTAGTTCCACCCCCAAAATCGAATGATTTTTTTGTGAAATTTTTCACCAGGTATGTGGGATTTCAGTAATAGGTTCTTTTCACCCGTTAGGTCCCTAGAATTAGTTAGATTCTTGATTCCCTTCATTATGTTTAGATTTAGGGTTTCTAGAACTTCATATTATTGTTGTGATTTAGCTGTTACATTAATCCCAATCAGAATATTACATTTTCGTAACTATGTTACTTAAGTAGATTCATTTAGTTAATGAATTACAACATTAAGTATTTCATTATCAATACTTAATGTTGCATTTTCAGTCATCATGTCAGAATCTTGAGCTATCTCATTTATATTCAGTTATATTATATATTGTATACATTCTTGTTGAGAGTAAGCTTAATACAGAGCGGACTAGGGTCGGTCATCCTCAGTCCTAGAATTACTTGTCCCCATAGGTTAAGTCCCCTATGTGGGCATCCTATTTAGTGATCACGTCACTTATGCCTTTATACCCTTGGCAAGGTATATTGGGTCCTCTCGATGGGACATATACATCATACTTCACGTCTAGCTCACGTGGTTTATGTTGGTTATAAGTATCTCCCACAGTCATATTCTAGTGAATTGACTAGGTTATCAGTTACATTTTAATATTGAGTTTCAACATGTTATGAACTTGGTCATTGCATTAAGTTTAACTCATATTCAACATGTTTAGTATATTATTCATGTTCTTCTTATATCATTTGATCAGTATGTTCTGTTTCAGCTATGTACATGTAGTTCAACTTTATCCTATCCTACATGCTCAATATCTTTCAAGTACATATGCATAATCTGTGCTACATCTTCTCGTTATGTAGGTTCACGTCCTCATCATTCCGATCATGCCTAGATCAATTCTCGATCTCCAGTTCAGTAGTACCAGTGGTGAGTCCTCATTCTTCGAGGAAGTTATACATGTTGTCTTTAATTTTCAGTCTTTCAATTTCAGCTTTGCCAAGCTAGGGGTATGTCCCAACATCTCTAGTCAGTTAGAGACTTTTACTCAAACATAGTTAGAATCCGTTCTAGTATTTTGAGTCATAATCTTGTATTGTAAGCTATTTTTCAGTATGTTTTTAAGATTAGTATTGGGTATTTCCCATTTCATTTTATATCTTATTTTAAGCTTACGCGTAGTATTTCTCATTACAGTAAATCTTTATGTATGCTTATGATATTCAAGTTCATGTTTAGCTTGGGGTCCTTTCTGATCTTAGGTCCCGTGTTATGTCAAGGCGTAACCTCGAGGTATGAAGAACTTATTGTTAGAGCATTAGGTTTAAGATTCCTAGGATGTGTGAAAAGCCGCACTAAGTAGAGTCCCTTTCATGAGTATAAAACACGCCATACCAATGAGGGAGAGGCTACGAAGTGTTTTAGGAAAAACTTCACTTTTTTGATATTCTTATTGTGCATGGGTATGATTTTATTTTTTCTAACTCGACATTATGAATTTTCAGATCATGCCTCCTCGTAGAGCTTATGTAAAAAATGCTAATGCTCGAAATGCTAACGTAGCTCCTCCAGTCCTAGACCATGAGTTTGGAAACGTCATTTAACTTTTGGCCCAGAGTGTAGCCAACTCGAACAACCAATAGGTTCCAGTTCCTACGATTTCTAGTGGTGGATCAGTGGCAGCTAGGAACCTTGATTTTGTTAGGATGAATCTAATTGAGTTTCTAGGGTCGCAAGTTGGTGAGGATCCCTTGAATCTTATTGATGAGATAAAAAAGATCTTTGTAGTGATGTAGGTGACGGGAAATGATAGGGTAGAGTTGGCGTCCCACCAGCTCAAGGATGTCTCTCACATTTGGTTCACTCAATGGAAGGAAAACAGGTTTGAGAATGCAACTTCTGTGACATGGGAGTGGTTTATTGGAGCTTTTCTAGAAATGTTATTTCCAACAGAGTTAAGAGAGGAAAAAGCACAAGAGTTGATGAATATGAAACAAGGTCCCATGATAGTAAAAAAGGACGCACTTAAGTTCACCTAGTTCTCTAGATATGCTCCACAAATGGTTGTCAATCCTAGCACACAAATGAGTAAGTTTCTTTTTGGGGTATCTGACTTGGTGAAGACATACTACAAAAATGCTATGTTATTGGAGGATATGAGTATCTCTAGTGTCATGACTCATGATTAGAAGGTTGAGAAAGAAAAGCTTAGAGAACTAGCTAAGGACAACAAGAAGGCTATGATATGTAACTATGATACTTTGAGCGAAAATCAGGTGGTGGAAATCCCTCGTAGTTTCAGCAGACATCTTCAGCCCCAATACCTTCATCATCTACCACTCCATCCCCAGGTTTCTACAAGATCAAAAAGGTACAACACTATGCTCTAAGTCTCGAGGAAGTGTTTCATGTAATATAACCTACCCAACCTATCCAAAGTGTGGTAAGAACCATTCGGGCGAGTGTCTTGTACGAAAAATGGGTTTTGGGTGGGGTCAAAATGGTCACAGGTTGTGGGGTTACCTCTCTTCTAAACAGGTTCAAAAAGGTAACAATAGTAGGGATCAGTCTATAGATTCAGCAGCACTAGCAGGTCGCCCAACTTAGTGGGGTACTTCGTATGGTACAGGTGGTGATCAGCGCTAGAACAGGTTGTATGCTCTCCAGGATCAGGAAGATTCTCCTGATGTGGCCTCTAGTATGTTACGAGTCTTTCACTTAGATGTTTATGCTTTGTTAGATATAGGGACTACTACATTTTCCTTGGTAACTTCTTACACAGAAGTATACTTCGATGTTATTCCACAAATTCTCTCAGAACTCTTCTCAATCTCTACTCCAGTTGGTGACCAAGTTATAACTATACAGGTATAAAAAAATTGCCCTGTCACAATCTCTCCAAAGTCACCTCAGCAGATCTTATAGCGATAGAAATAGTTGACTTTGATATCATTCAACGCATGGATTGGTTACATTCCTTTTGTGCCTCAGTCGATTGTAGAACTAGGATCATTTATTTTCAGTGTTCGAGCGAATCAATCTTAGAATATGAAGGGTGGTAGCTCAGTGCCGATGGTTTAATTCATTTCCTACGTTAAGGCCAGAAAAATGATCTTAAAAGGGTATCTCTATCATCTAGTTCGGGTTAAGGATGCAAGCTTTGAGACCCCAACTCTTAAGTCAGTTCCTGTAATTAATGAGTTCCCAAGTATTTCCAGAAGATCTTCTTGGAGTTCCTCCCGGAAGAGAACTCGACTTTTGAATTGATATGCTTCCAGATACCTAACCTATTTCTATTCCTCCTCATAGAATGTCTCCAGCTGAGCTTAAGTAATTGAAAGAGCAGTTGAAAGACCTTCTAGATAAGGGTTTCATCAGACCTAGTTTTCTTTATGGGGTGCACCAGTGTTGTTTGTGAAAAAGAAAGATGGGTCTTTGAGGATGTGCATTGATTATAGATAGTTGAACAAAGTCACAATCAAGAATAAGTACCCTATCCCCAGGATTGATGACTTGTTGGACCAACTTTATGGTGCTAGTCATTTTTTAAAGATTGATCTCACATCTAATTATCACAGCTCAGAGACAGAGATAGTGAAATCCCAAAAACATCTTTCAGAACTTGGTATAATCATTATCAATTTGTAGTTATGTCATTTGGACCAGGGGCGGACCTAGGTGGACCCGATGGGGTTTCACCGGATGCCCTCGCCAAAAAAATACAATGTATATATAACGTCAAAATTTGATTTTATTAGTATATATATTAGAATGAACCCCCTGAAAACATAGTAGAGCCTTGGCTCATCGGATGAGGAGTTCAGCAAATGCTCGTAGGTTGTGGGTTCAATTCCCATTCACAACATTTTTTCCCTCCAAAATGCTTTGGAAAATGGAACTTTTTGGGCTTACACTTTCTTATTCGTTCATTTTTTTAGAAATGTTCTTTTCATTTTTATATTTTATTCTTTTTATATATATTTTTTTATTTTGTTTAAGCGTAACTCTTTTTTCATATACTTACTTAAATTAACTCTTTTTAAAAATGATGAATTATATTTACATGAGATAGAAATATATATATTTTTTAAAAAGGTAAATTAAATTTAATTAAATGAAGAAACTTAAATACCGACAACATCTTTTCAAGAATATTAATTTATAGAATTCATGAAATTTCATTTATATTTTCTATTCTTATTAGAGAGATGAAAACTAAACATATTTGATTTATTCATTATTTGTATTTTTTTACATATTATGACTAATCTAGTAAATTGAACTATATGAACTAAAAAAGTTGACAATGTTATTTATTCATCTTCTGAATATGCATTATAATTTTAGTAACTCTATTCTTACACACTTTTAGAGAATCTTGACGATTTTCATAGTAATATATGATTGAATTAATGCTAATTTAAAATTTTTCAAAAATGCATAAGTACCCCCCCCCAAACCTATGCCCGAAATTTCAAAGACACACTTATACTATACAAAGGTCCTATTACCACCCTGAACTTATTTTTAAAATAATTTTCTATCCTTTTTCGTCCTACGTGGCACTAGCTTGAAAAAAATATCAACACACACTGGGCCCACAAGATAGTGCCACGTAGGCTGAAAAGGGGTAAAAAAATTATTTTTAAAATAAGTTCAGGGGATAATAGGACCTTAGTATAGTATAAGTGTGTCTCTGAGATTTCGGGCATAGGTTAGGGGGGTACTTAAGCATTTTCCCTTTAAAAAGTGAAAATTAAAGTATAAAAAGCACAAAAATTTTTAGAATGCTCGATCGATCATGATAAAAGTAGAAAGAAATGATTAATATGGTATGATAAAGTAAGTTAAATTTAGCATCATAAGGTAAAATATCTTTCTCCCCGGTCTTGCTCCCTTTTTCATCATTTATTTTAACGTGTTTTAGGAGTTAACTTTTGTAATATAGTCGATCTACTAAAATTCTTATGAATGTATCTTTTTCCTCAATATCTTGATTTGTTTGGTCTTTACTTTTATGAACCAATGAAATATCTATGATTCTTGTACAAAGAGCATGCTGAGGGACTACTACACTCAGCGCGCACTTACATTACCACTTGAACTTCTTCTTTATACTTTGAACCCCCACCACTGATTTGGACTATCCAATGCTCCTGCAACTTTCATGGATTTGATGAACATATGGTTCAAGCAGTATTTGGAGTTGTTTGTTATCGTCTTTATTGATGATATCCTTAATTACTCTAGGAATGAGGAAGAAAATGCGACTCATTTGAGGGTTGTCCTGCAAACTCTCAAAGATTGTCAGTTATTCGCTAAGTTTATCAAATGTGAGTTTTGGTTTAGATCTGTTGGCTTTTTTAAGCATCTAGTATCTAGCGAACGGATCTGAGTGGATTCTCAGAAAATAGAGCAGTGAAAAAATGGGCCAAACCCACCTCTCCTAAAGATATTAGAATCTTCATGGGTTTGGCTAGTTATTACAGAAGGTTCGTAGAACGATTTTCATCTATTGTTTCTCCATTGACTAAGTTGTCTCCGAAAAAGTTAAGTTCTAGTGGTGAAATGATTGTGAGAAGAGTTTCTCATAACTGAAAACTAGGTTGACTAAAGCTTCTGTTTTGACTCCACCAGAGGGTTCAGACAGTTATGTGATGTATTGTGATGCATCCAGATCGGCCTAGGTTGTGTGTTGATGCATTGATGTAAGGTTAGAGCCTATGCTTCTAGACAACTTAAGGTGCATCAGTAGAACTATCTGACTCATGATCTCGAGCTTGCATCCATAGTAGATTTGGATACATTACTTGTATGGTGTTCACGTAGATGTTTTTACAAACCATAAGATCCTTCAGTATGTGTTCACCCAAAAAGAGTTCAATCTTCGCCAAAGAGATGGTTTGAGTTCCTTAAAGACAATGATATGAATGTGATTATCCTGGTAAGTCCAAATGTAGTAATTGATACTCTTAGAAGACTATCTATGTGTAGTGTAGCGCATATTGAGAAAGAAGGGGAGAAACTAGCAAAAGATATTCACCGGCTTGCTCTCTTAGGAGTTTGCATTATGAGCATATCATATGGTGGTGTAACAATCCATAAAGGGTCAAAATCATCAATAGTAGCGGGAGGTTAAGGAAAAACAAGACATTTACCCTATCTTGGTTCAACTGAAGGGTGTAGTTCATCAACATAGAGTTGAGGTTTTCTCCCAGGGGATATGGTGTGCTTCACTATCAGGGTCGTTTATGTGTTCCTAAGGTGCGTTTGTTAAGACAACATACCCTTATAGAGGCTCACAACTCTAGGTATTCTATTCATCCAGGTGCCACTAATATGAACCGTCGGGAAGTGTTTTGATGGAATGACATGAAAAGGGATACATCAAAAATTTTTGTCTAAGTGCCCAAATTATCAATAGGTGAAGGTAGAACATCAGAAACCAGAAGGTATGACTCAAAAGATCAATTTTCCTACATAGAAGTGGGAAGTGATAAACATGGACTTTATTATATGTTTGCCTTGTACTCGCAGGCAACATAAATCCATTTGGATCATAGTAGACAGAGTTACTAAGTCAGCTGACTTTTTGGCTGTTAAGACTACAAATTTGGTATAAGAGGACTACGCCAAGCTTTACATTAATGAGATAGTCAGGTTGCATGGGGTTTCTTTGCCTATCATATCGAATAGAGGTCCTTAGTTTACCTTTTATTTTTAGGAAGTTATGTTAGAAAAGTCTTGGTGTTCAGGTTAACGTCAGCACCAGTTAGTTTCGTAGTTTTAGAATTATGATGATCCCAATTACTCTATCTCCATCATTGCTTAAAATAATATATAAAGTAAAGAAGAAAAGTCATGACTAGAAGAATTGTGTGAAATAAGTGAATTTATCCAGTTGAGACATTCTTGATTGATTGCGACAAAACAATTCCCTCAATACATCTTCACTCCGTCAAGCCTGTACAAGTAGTGAAGAAGTACAGATTTAGTTGGTTGTTGAAAGGGCTGGACTGGTTTCATATAAATTTGCTTTGCCACCGGAGTTGGACAAGATCCACATTATCTTCCATGTTTCTATGCTCAGAAGATATCGTTCTGATCCATCTCATGTTCCTCCAGTTGAATCTATTGAGGTTAATCCTGACTTGACATATAATGAAGAACCTATCCTAATTCAAGCTCAGGAAGTAAAGAAGCTCAAGAACAAGATAATCCCCTTAGTAAAGGTACTTTGGAGGAACCATTCTCGAGAAGAGCCTACCTGGGAGAGAGAAGAAGACATGGGGACCTAGTATCCGTACTTGTTTAGGGACTAGTTTAAGGTAAATTTTGAGAAGAAATTTCTATAAGGGGAAGAGAGTTGTAACACCCCTAAATACTAGACCAACATTTGCATGTCGATACACCATTTCTTAATTACTATAATTTGTTTTATTCTCATTTTGGAGACTTGAAATTTTGTGATACTTGGAACCTTGCTTAACATAAGAGTTATCGTAACTTAAGGTATTATACGGGGGTATTTACGTAATTTCTAATTATATTTACATATACATTGGAAGTGTGGGTATGAGGTATATAAATATAGGTATATATGTGGGCTTTTTGGGCAGCCCCTTTTGGTGACATCTGTCCATGTGATAAGGATCACTTTTGTAGCTATATATTTTCACACATGCCTTGATGAAATTCATTTTCCCTCAAGTCTAAGAACATTATAACCTTAGATTAACAAGTTGTTCTTCATTATCAATGTAAAAACTAGATCCTTTTGGCTGAGATTCGAGACACAGACTTCTTTTTGGTAACTACGAAATTTGTTTCTCATTTGGGTAGAGTTTGGTATTTTATGCATATCTCTTTCTATAGAACTTAGTTTATAGTGAATAAATATGATTAGGAAATATACTTATTAGATCTACAACTCTTATTTTTATGTTAAACTTTAATTTAGCTGATAGTGATTCAAAATATGGGACGCAACATAGGACATGTTCTGTCAAGATTTTGAAATTAGAAACCCTGTATGAACAATTGTTACTGCTTTGAATATATCTTTTTGCGCAGAATATATTTTGTAGTGATTATTGTTTGTTTGCAACCTTAAGAGATGTACCTACACATCTCATGAAGGTTATAAATTCCAATTTTGCCATTTTTCTTTCAAATCTAAGTTGCGGCATGAGGTATTAGGCTGGCCAGAATCACTGTTTGGGAGCATAGTCGTACTTGTAAAAGCTAAGCTTACTTGTGATGATTATCATGTTTTACTTCGACATTATTAAGATACTAGAAATCAAGAAGTTATTTAATTGTATTTTTAAGGTTGTATATACTCGTGAACAAGTTGAGGACCTTCATATGTTAGTTGGTCTACGGTTTGAACTCTTGAAGTGGTGTTGGATTGTTTCTTTGCTAAAGCACAAGGTTTGTGTATAAACATGTACTTGCATTCTTTCACCTGCTGGTATGTTTGAAAGTTTATCTAGGTACCTTTGTTACCTCTTGTCACTTTTCATTGTCGTGTTGGTATCCTTTAAGATGTTAAAGACACTTATAAAACTCGCCCACTTGTACGGATTGTTTGATCACTCGGCACTCTTGTTGGGACCTTGCCCTTCTTGTGGCTGTGACTTTGTCACTATTTGCATGCCTCTTCATCTGAATCATTTTCGATCTTGACTCTAGATTTTTAGTCCTTCTTAGGAATGGAGTTTGTCCATGTTAAGTACGAACTAGAACGCCATTTTTAATGTGGTTCTTGGTTCTCTTGATTTTTGGGCTTTGACCCTTCTTGATACAGGCGTCAGCCCTTTTTGTTACATGTTTGTGCTTGGTGTGACGACATGGAGCGAGCCTTATTATTGAATCTCATGAAAAATGGTGCAATGAGCGTTCTTGAAATTTGGATCTTTAAATATCAAACTCGATACTCTTTGTATATTGTTTACTTGATTTACTAATTTTGTTTCAATTGTGTTGCCCTTGACTTGAGAATGATAACTTCGTGAATCTAAGTTCTGAACCTATAGTTTTTGCACCACTAAGCTATATGTTCAGCGATAGTTGTTTCTATCACAGGGAATGTTCAAGAGGATGCGTGAAGCTGGACATTGTAGATGGAGATTTTTAGAGCCTTAAGAAAATCACATTTGTATATAGACATCTATATTTTGTATAAACTTGGGACTTGTACATGATCTTTGTGTTGCATATCTACATGAAATTTAGAGGGTTGATTTGATCATGTCACCATGGGTTATAATATAAGTATGGTTATATGTTTTTTTGTTTTTGGGGTATGTAAGCCCAGGTCTTGTAATATGCTAATTTTCTATTTATTTTGAAAGTTTGTGTGAAGCATGAACCGGCTAATTTCGGTACTCAAAAGTTGGTAATTTTTTTTAATTCATCCTTAAGTGTGAAGACAAAATATGCATGAAAAACACGTCAGTTATTTGCTTAAAAGATTATGGAGAAGGTTTTTTCATCATAAGTTAAAATTCTGCGCCATATCAATTTTGACATCAAATAAATATTTTTAAATGGGCAAGATGCACATTCTTAACTAAATTATTTATTATGATCCTAGTCCCTCAACTAGATTAAAATCAGTATGTGCTTCTTTAATCTCTTAAATGTCGCAAGTATTAAATTAGATTTTTTGTTAAATGGTAGTATCTCTACGAAAGGGTCGCTACAGTATGCTATTTGTGGCTTTATACCATCGTCCACCAAATTATAGGATTGCATCTTATTGTTTTATATATATTTATATCATTCCCCATTTTTGTTGATATTTCATGTTATGTTATTTATCTATCTGTTGTTTTAAGGTTCCACATAATATGCTTGTTACTTATTGTTTTGAGATATGAATTGACTTACCTACTAGTGGGTTATGGTAGTTTCCATCATGACTCGAGTTTTTGGATTGTGAAAAGTTTGTATCAAAGTTAGGTTCACTAGTGTCTTTGGTACAAAGTTAAATGCGTCGTAGACTCATGTGGATCGGTGTGAAGATGATGTATCCTATCTCCAGGAGTCTATAGGACATCATTTAGGAAGAATATTTCTTTTGATACTCTATCATGCGTTGATTGTGTCAATTAATTTCTAGAATCTTTCTTATTTCTCTATTTCACATGATGGTTGGCATACAGGGTCTGGCACCCATGGTTGACATTTCAGACCAATAGATAGAGAGAAAAGGTGACTTTGAGGTTGTGTGAGAGCTATAACACCATATCAAGACCGAGTGAGAGATGGGAAGTTTGATCAAGTGGTGGAGCCTCAACTAGCTCCTATTATTTAGCAATTTTGATAGGGTCGAAATAAGCCCAACCACCACTGGGACCAGCTATGGCACCAAAGTTACAAGTAGTTATTGCCCAATTATTATTCGTGCTAGTAGGAATAAAGAAGGCCCCAAATCTTGACATGTTAGCATCGTATACTTAGTCGACAATAATGGATCACTAGGTTGATGTACTACTAGCACATGTCATCACTCACCCCTTATGTCACAAGGAGCGATGTTGTTTGAAGAGAAGAAGATGCTTGGAGTGTTTTTTAGACTAACTCTTTCGAGGTTTTATGGGTTTTAAGAGAGGATGACCAAAGGTTCCTATCTACTTAAATAGTGAAATTGTATACTCTGGGGTTAGTGGAGTTCAGAGGAGAATAATTTACTGCATATCAACTTGCAAACTAGCCAATCAGGGGTGGCATTCATATTTGGAATGTAGCTAGTTGAGTCATCTCCTGCGTCTTGGACCAAGAATTTAGAAGCTTAACCAGTTTTAGTGATAGCACCTTTGGCTAGAGTGGTGCTCGGGGTAGGGCTCGTAGGGATGCTCACCATAGGGCTCGAGGAGGACCTCATGGAGGCTAATGAAGGGTGTTTAGATGCTTTTTCAAGAGCAAAATAGGGTCACATATATGAAACTTAAGCGAGAGAGGAGGCTGAGGCATCAAATAGTCTTATCATAAGTAGGATTTTTATATGTTACTTACCTACCTAAAATTTATTTGACCTGGTTCTACATATTTGTTTGCATGTGTTTATTATACATCCTCATTGAGTTGGTGTTCTAAGATTTCTTTAACACCATTACGTGTTTTGACCCACGAAAGTGAGTCTTTAGTAATGGATTAGGTGTGTAGATCATGTTTGGTGACTATCCTGGGGCGTGACACTCGGACTAACCTTATTGTGTTGGATATGCTTGATTTTGATATTATTTTGTGCATGGAATAGTTATTCCCCGACCGCGCGGTCTGGATTTTCTTTGCTAGGACTGTTACTATAACAATGTATGGTATCCCTATGGTGGTGTGGCAGGGTTCTTTTTGTCACACACTGATTGGGTTATCTCTTATGTTTGGGATCAAAGGCTAGTGTACAAGGTTTTTAGCCTATTTGGTTGATGTGAAGGTATTAGTAGAGAGGGCATACAGTTGATTTGGTTTGCATTATGTGAAATTTCACATAAGTCTTTCCTACCTATCTACGTAGCTTTCCCCCTAAGCGTGATATTGATTTTGCTATTGAACTTGACCTAAACACTCATCCTATCTTTATTCTACTTTACCATATGTCCTCTACAGAGATCAAGGAGCTTAGAGTTCAAATTCAAGACCTCTTGATTAAAGGATTTACTTGATTGAGTGTTTGTCTTAGGGTTTCATGTTTTTTTTTTGGAAGAAAAAACATGGTTTTATGTGTCTGTTCATCGATTACATGAAATTGAACAATGTGACATTAAAGAACAGGTACCATATTCCCTGTAAAGATGACCTATTTAATCTACTTTAAGGTGACCTGGTGTGTTCTAAGACTTATTTGAGATCCGGTTGCCATCAGGTGAATATTAGGTCAACAAACATCCCTAAGACAACTTTTAGAACTTGTTACAATCACTATGAGTTCCTAGTGATGCACTTTTGTTTGACCAATGCTTAAGCGACACTTTTGGACATAATGAAGCATGTTTTGAGGCTGTATAAAGACTCTTTCATTATTTTGTTCATTGATGAAATTCTTGTATACTCGTGGAGCAGGGAGGATCACAAGCAACATTTAAGGACCGTGCTTTAGATTTTAAAATATTAGTTGCTTTATGTCATGTTCTGAATGTGCGAGTTCTATATTGAGCCTATAACATTCTTGGAGCATGTGGTGTCCAAGTATTACATTATGGTTGATCCGATGATGTTTGAGCTATTCGTGATTGGTATAGTCCTATCTCAGTCATAATGATTTTGAGCCTCCTTAAGTTATCTAGCTACTACAAGCAGTTTTTCAAGGGTTTCTCAATGATTGCAACACCTTTGCCTCAAGTCACTCATCTTAATGTTTATTTTGAGTGGTCACATCAATACGAGTTGACATTTTGAAAGCTCAAGGAGTTACTTACTAGTGCCCCATGTCTTTCTTTTCTAGTTGAGGGAGAAGGCTTCATACTCTATTGTGACGCTTGCAACATTTTCTTGGGTTGTGTATTGATGTAGTGGGGCTGTGTGATTGCATATGCATTGAGACAACTTAAGATGGGCGAACGCAACTACCCTACTCATGAGTTGGAGTTGGCGGCGATACTTTTCACGTTAAAGATTTGAGGCATTATATTTATGGGGGTCTAATGTGAGATCTATACTAATCACAAGACTTTGCAGTACATAATGAGTTGTAAAGACTCTAATTTGAGGAACATATGTGGATTGAGTTCCTGAAGGACTACAATCTCCGTATTTTGTACCATTTGGGCAAGGAAAATGTGGTAAAGACGCCTTGAGTTGGGATACACCCCCCATTTTTTACAAAACAGGCTATCTAATGATGTGACAACTCTTTTAGATTATTAAAAGAGAAGAGTCACCCCCTAATGAATTAACTACAAACAAAATAACTTCAGAAGGTCTGTGAAAGTAAAGATCGGGTAAGGATTCACATTACCCGGAAGAAAGGTGTTAAGCAACTTTCGAGGTCGACAAAGGTGGGTCCTGACCATATCTCATATAATTATGGGGGGGTTAAATGTGTGTCAAATAAAGTCTCTATTTATTATTAATCTTAAAAAAAATATGTAAGAGAAAGATGCAAAAACTCTTTTTTCTAATAGAAGTAATTAAATTAGGCGAAAGTTGATGATTAAATTAACTCAAGACAAGGTGATAGATCAATTAAACATGCTAATTTATTCTATTACATAAGTGATAAATAAAGGCAACCAAAGGTCATTAAATATTTAATTAATCAAATATAAACTATGTGATGAAATAAGTTAAATTTTATTTTAAGCAACTTGACAAAGATAGGAAAAACAATTATTTAATTAACAAAACAATTTAAGTGATAAAATAATAAGACAAGTTATACATTATTAAATAAAATAGATGTAAGGCTAATTTTATTTTATTTTTAAAAAACAATAAATATTAAACGATAAAACAACAATTAATTAAAATAGGTAAGTGAGACTTAACAATTAAAGATATTAAAAAAATCATAAATGTCAAACATAAACTAATCTACCCAAAAACAACATAACTCATCCTCAATTTGAGATTCTCTTAAAAGAGATGTTGCTCAAAAACTCCTCATAAGCTCGTTTGGAAATCATGGTTTCCTCTTGTTTTAAAATGTAAAAGTTCTTACACTTGAGAATACTTAGTTCCCTAACATTTCTTTTAAAACATGTACTCAACTCTCCTCATCCTCATACTCAAGTACTCAAGGTTTGAATCAAGTTCTAGAGATTGTAAAAAAATTTCTAAAATTGACTCAAAAGGTTTCTCGAATTCTACTCCTAATCCTTATTTTAATTTGAAATGAAAGTTTAGAAATGTAATTAGGATATAGGATCTCTCAATGATTTATGGAGGTTTAGATAGTTGATAATAGGAAACAAGCGAAGACACAAATATAAGAGCATAGGTGCGACACCGAGAGGGATCTAATTTTTGGTCGCGAAAATAAATTTTGAGACAAAGGACTTTGTATCATCTCTTCGACGTGGAGAGAGGTTGCTCTACTGGGTACTGAAAATTTGAAGAGCCAACCCGAGCGAACCTGGGCGCATAATTTTGCCTGACCTTTTCTTCTTCTCAAAAACTAGATGCAATTCATACTCACTGCAAATCTATGGTAAAAATTCGTGACTTTTCATAACCCAGAATGTTTTCAGCGAAACGCACACATAAATTTGTCAAGAATAACTCGCATACGCAAAACCCTCACTTCAAGAACTCAAAAAGAAACTCCATTATCAATTATTCAAGAAATACTCAAAATCGACCTCAAGATCGAATTCATAGATACAAGTTTACATGATTGGTGTCAGCACGATTAAATCCCAAACAATGAAAACTTACATACCTTGAAAGAACTATGTTCTTTGGTGAAAATCCTCAAAGACTAAGAATGAGTCAAAAAGAGAAAAACGATCAAATATTTAGATCCCACTTAACATCACATTTCATGCAATCAAAAATATATCGTTCGCAATCTAAGAATTATGTCACTTCACAGTAACTAACTAAAGTAGAATTGATAGAAAATAGTCAAAATAGTAGCAAACAAAAGCAACAGCAAAATATGAATGGGTTGTTGTGTGAGCTTTTAAAATCTTTTACTCTTCGGTGGAAATGGTGGTCCCATGGGTGGCGATTTGGTTGTTAGCGGTTGTTGTTGATTGGTTTTGGGGTCGTTTCGGTTGGTTTTTGGTGGCTAAGGGATCTGAAGATAGTGAAGGGTGGAGATCTGATGGTTTTCGGTTGCTTGCTTCCGTTTTCAGGTGGTGGTTGGTCTGGTTGCTTAACCAGAAAGATGAAAAATGGGAGAAGGATTCTAGAGGCAGTGAAAAGAACTTTGGGTGGTTGTTTCACCTGAAAAAGGATAAAATGAATGGAGGTTTTGGATTGCCGGAGTTTGGCAAGAATTTGGGGTGGTGATGATCGTATTAATGATAAATAAGCAGTTAAAAGTTAGCTAGGAGATTAATTAATTGTAATTAATTAGTCAGTTAGTTAGCAAGTCTAGTCAGTTAGTTAGCTAGTCTAATCAGTCAGAAAAGTTACTTAGAGGGTTAAGTGTAATTGTATATGATTCATTGTAGAAGTCAATTCATTCAATATACCAAAATTCCCAAATTCTTCTCTCTAAATTCTACATGGTATCAGAGCTACTGGATAAATAATTATTTGATTCAATTTTAAACGTGGAGATCTCCATTGAAGAAGAGTTAGCAACAGAGTCCACTAACACAAATTTTCTAATAATGGCGATTGACGATAACATATTTGTAGCACGTCCCACTTCTGCAACAACACTATAAACACTTGATTCGATTGTGACGAAGAGGAATCATTACCTCCATCCATTGGACACTCCTGGATCTGTATTGACCACAGGTTCAAAAACTTACTCACTATGGAGTAGATCGATGTTGATTACTCTTTGAGCTAAAAGTAAGCTAGGATTTGTTCTCGGAACGTGTAGAAAACATGATTCTCACCTGAATTGGAGGAACATTGAAAAAAGTGTGATGCACTCCTCCTGGCTTGGATCATGAACACAATTTCAAATGAGTTATTAAGTGGAATCGTATATGTTTCAGATGCCGCGACAGTGTGGGAGGATTTGAAGGAACAATTTGATAAAGTTAATGGATTTAAAATTTAACAATTTCAAAAGGAGATATCTATGATTCATCAAGGTAATCTGAATGTCTCATCTTATTTTACGAAGTTACGATTACTATGGGATGAGTTTGATACACTCGTCCCCCCTCCATATTGTAATTGAGATAGATTTAAGGTTTATGCTGATCACATGCATTATTTACAACTATGTAATTTTCTAATGGGGTTGATTGAGATCTATGGTCATACCCGAAGTCAAATCTTAATGATGGCTCCTTTGCCTAATGTTGGTAAAACATATGCGATGATAAGTTCAGTTGAAAGCCAAATGCATACTTCAGGACTAATAGAGAATAACATAAATGAGGCCACAACTTTATATCAAACACAGGTAGAAAGGGTTATAGAAACACATATGAACTAATGGAGATAGGGGGGAGTATATCGGAAGAGGAAATTTTAATAGTAAAAAGAAGGTAAATTGGAATCTGTTCTTTGACCATTGTAAGATGCATGGGCACACTAAGAACATTTGTTATAGACTATTTGGATACCCTGAATATTGGAAATTCAAAAAGAAACCAGACCAAAATGTAGTTAGAAGAACAAATTGGAACAGAGGAAAATGAATAGCTAATAATGTGCAGGTTGACAAGGATGATCAGGAGATGAGAAATGATTCCTTTGGAAAGAATAATGAAGGCAATAAGTCATATGATACACCTAACTTTACTTTTGTTACAACTAATCTACAAACACTAGTTATGAAATCAAACTACATTCCCGATCAATATAAGAAAATATTGAAGAGATGGTCAACATGGTTGGTACTTTCAGTAATCCTGATGTTTGCCTAATTTCTAATAAGGAGAAAAATTGTGATGCTATTGTGAATGTTAGTAACGAAGATGATATGCTTATCAAAAGGGGTTAGTGGATAATTGATTTAGGAGCTACATGCAACACAAACTTGATCATTTTAATAATGTCCATGAATATAGTAAATATTCAAGGAAGAAAGTTCACATACCAAATGAACAAAGTAGAAGAGTTACTCAGTCAAGAAATTATGAGATTTCAGTTGGTAATATGTTGAAGAATGTTTTGGTTGTTCCTGGATTCAAACATGATTTACTCTCAGCTTCCCAATTAACAAGGCAACTACAATGTTCAGTGCATTTCTTTCCTGAATTCCGCATTTTTCAGGACCTCTTCAATGGAAGGGTGAAAGGGATTGGTAAGGAGATGGAAGACTGTATTAATTTCCTAGTAAATTTTTGTCACGATAGGGGGTTACCCCCTAGACGTAACATCGCGTAGTTGACCCCAAAGGGGTTGCATCCAAGCACTTAGCATAATCATACACATAATGTCATAAGAAAAAATGAAGAAAATTATAACTTTTCAAACAAAAGTCATACTTCAAATATCATCAATAAAGAGTTTTGAATTATTAGACTTGTATCATTAAAACCATCTAAACTTCAGAGTACAAAATTAAGGACTCAACCTTTTTACTTCGATTAACAATCTGGTCCTCGAGTGGAGGACTCACCAAAACTTTGGGAATAGTCGATCCAAGCATTACTTTGGAAAAGAAGTAATGATTCAACGTTTGGAACCTACACTCATACTATGTAGAAAAGAAGGGGTTAGCATAAATATGTTCTAAGTATGAAAACATGCAATAAAACATTTAAACATGCTAAATAGGACATTTTTAGTTGAAGTATGCATTTATCAAGTTTGGGAAGCCAGTACGCATTTGCAAACATAAAATACAAGCTATAGTCACAGTATACCCATCACAATAATATCAATATATTAGCAACCTCTAAGAACACTTGTGCAATGTATGGTTAGCATCCTATAATACCAACCTTACTAATCATTCCTTGAAACCCCATATTTATTACCATAATCTTCAAGCTTACCTCACTCCATATTCATGATTGAGGAATTGTAAAAGTACATGAAATAAAAATCATGAAATTCATCTATTTATATCTTATCATACCATAAGGAAGCTATTCTACAACATCCTAATAAGTCCTCCTTGTGAAATGTAAAAGTGAAGTCCCATACCCTCACTCCTACCAAGTAAACCCATTAAGAAGTCATATTATAATTTATATCATATTCACTATCATATTACTAGGGAA
The DNA here is from genome assembly GCF_001406875.1 of Solanum pennellii. Lineage (NCBI taxonomy): Eukaryota > Viridiplantae > Streptophyta > Magnoliopsida > Solanales > Solanaceae > Solanum > Solanum pennellii. The sequence continues at coordinate 29,773,563 of NC_028638.1, forward strand.
TGTTTGGGATAACCAACATAAACTATGTGAGCTTACATGGAATCCGGTGCCGTATAACCCCACACCAAAAAAATGTTCTTACTTGCGGAAGGTAGAAATAATTATATTTAGCTTCTAAGTGGATCTACTAGCTAAGTGCTATGTTTTGCATATAGTTATGGGATAGGGATATTGCTACTAGAAACACAACGTATTGCATTAGCTTGAGAGCTTCCATCTCATGAGTTCACTATAGATGACCCAACCTATTGCATTAGAGGAGGGGAGGGGCCTTTTCCTCATTGTTCATATCCACTCGGTACTAAACATTTCTTCGTAATTATACGTAATTAGTATGGAGTTATGTGTGCATGTGTGAAAGCATACTTTACCCTTCATTCAATACAACTCACTAAATAGCTCATAAATTCATTAAGTGAGAACTACCTTTCACCTTAGAATCATCATTTTAGGGTGAGTATCTTTCACCTCATTATTCATAGTGTTTTCATGAGAACTAGCCATTCAATCAAAACAACAACATCGACATCATCCTAGACAATTCATACATAAACATGAGTAAGGATAGGGAAAATTAGTCTTCCAACAAAACCTCAATTAACGTAATAGTTATATGATTTTTCACAATTTTTAAATGAGTTCACAAGTTCGTAAATAACGATGAAAACCATAAACAATCTTCGCAATTTACCCCGTACAAGGTCATTCATCAAGTCTCACACTCACATTTTAGATATAGTACCATCAACATGAATAAACAAGGTTTTATAACCAATTTAAGATAACCACAATACACAATAGTAATCAGCTTGCATCAAGAACTTCCTTGAAATTCATGATATTGGGGTTCATGGGTTCTTGGGGTTTTACTAAAAATAACCATTAAAACGTCAAACCATTCATAATATATAACAAAATGAAAACATTTTTAGAAAGAACCCATAGGTAGAATGAAAATCCTAATTTTGAATCTTAAACCCGTTTTCAAAAATTAGAGTAGAAGGGCTTCATCAAGGAAAATAGTCCATGAATCAAGGTTCCCATACCTATAGTTGAAGCTTTCCCACGAAATTGGAGTGAAACTTCAAACTTGAAACCTAATCTTCAAGTTCTTGGTGTTCTTCAATGGAGGAACTCTCTAGAGAGAGATATATTGGAGAAAAGAGGATTTGATATTTTTTTAGAAGAGGGTGTTTGTGAAAGTAATTTATTTTGGGTATGTTTTAATATAAAATACCTTTTTTAATTAATTAGAAATAATATAAATATATCCACCTCTTAAATTAACGTTAAAAAATAATATTTACAAAAACGTCCCTTGCCCACAAGGACTTGCCAAATAAAACTAAGACAAAGTCCAAGGAAACATTTCAAGGACTTTGCATTGATGTGCCTTCCTTCAACCCTCCCTTAAACTTATGCTAAGCCATATTTTTGGACCTTTTTATATCTCCAATTCATACATAATTTTGTAAGGTTCATACGTTAGACTCAAGTTTCACCTATAAATTTTCCGGGTGTTACATTATCTCCCTCTTTGAAACATTCGTCCTCGAATGACAGTACACCCTTTACGGACTTAAAGACTCAAGACTAGCGGCCTAACAAGCATGAAATATTAAAATAATGCACCACATACGGAGGAAACTTCAACTATATCTCAACACAATTAATCCAATAAAAAGGATATACAAACTACATATATCATCAATCAAATATGCATGAAATCCAACATTTCTCATGTTCGTAGGAGGGACTACCTTCCCCAATAAAAGCATACTCAACACAACAATATGGAGTCAATATTACATCTTATTAAACATAGTAAAGCATGTTGACCAATTCTTTTTATGTAGTTAAATATGCAATATCATACTAAAATGCACAACAACATGAGAAACATATAAATCATGAAAATATCAATTTATACTAAAATTGATTCCTCACAAGAACGTAAAAATGTCATAAGGAAAATCATGGTGAAACTCGTACAATACACATGACCCCCCAAAACACTAAAACTCAAAAGGAACTACTTACCTCAAGCTTGAATATGAGTAGAAGTAAAAAGATGTGGATAAAGGGATTTCATATCGGCCTCAGCCTCCCAAGTAGCACCCTCAATGAAGTGATTCCTCCATAAGAATTTACCAAAAACTACCTTTTTGTTCCTTAACTTCTTAACTTGCCGGTCTAGAAGCTCAACTAGAACTTCTTCATAAGAGAGGATTTCATCAAATCCTAAACCCTCTAAGGGAAGGATGGATACCGAGCCACCAATACACTTCTTGAGCATGGAAACATGGAACACTGGTGAACCAGAGACAAATCACAAGGTAATTCTAGTTCATATGTGATCTTCCCCACACATGTCAAGATTTTGTAAGGCCCTACATATCGAGGACTACGTTTCCCCTTCTTACCAAACCTGATCACATCCTTCATATGTGAGATTTTAAAGTAGAACTAATCACAAACCTTGAATTTAAGATCCCTTCTTCTATTGTCGAGATAGGATTTTTGCCAACTTTAAGCCGTTTTAAACCTCTCTCTAATGGGTCGAACTTTCTCTATGGAATCATAGACTATATCGGGACCCATAAGAGAAAACACGCCAACTTCAAACCAACCCAAAGGAGATTTACACCTCCTACCATAAAGTGCTTCAACCGAAGCCATGGGAATACTTGAGCGGTAACTATTGTTGTAGGCAAATTCTATCAATGGAAGATGATCGTCCCAATTCCCCTTGATATCAATCACACCTGCTTTCAACATATCTTCTAAGGTTTGAATGGTCCTTTATGCTTTAACATCCTTCTGAGGGTGGAAAGCGGTACTAATTTTAAAATTAGTACCAAGCCCTTTTTGGAATGCTTTCCAAAAATGTGAAGTAAACAAAGTACCCCAATCTGATATGATGGACAAAGGAACCCCATGTAACTTCACTATTTCCTCGATGTATAATTTAGCATAATCCTCTGCCGAGAATGAAATCTTGGTAGGGAGTCAATGGGATCATTTCGTCATCTTGTCAACAATGATCCACAGAGAATTATCTCGCCTTCGAGTACTAGGCAACCCAACAACGAAGTCCATTTTCACGTCCTCCCACTTCAAGTGGGAAAATCGATATCTTGTAATAAACCTCCTGGTTTTTAGTGTACAACTTTGACGTGCTGACAGTTTGGACATTTAGCCACAAAACCTGCTATATCCTTCTTCATTCTATTCCACTTTTAGACTTCCCGTAGATCACGGTACATCTTAGTGGCTCCCGGATGAATAGAATATCGTGAACCATGAGCCTCTTCTAGTATTTGCCCTCTCAATCCATCAACATCAGAACACACAACCTACCTTGGTAACTAAGCACCCCATCTCCCCTAGGAGTAAGCCTCCACATACTTGGTGAGAACCGAGTCTTTCAACTCCATCAGAATAGGATTAAGATGTTGTTTTGACTTCACATCAACTACCACAGATGATTCAGAAATATGGTGAACTGTGAACCCATCCTTCGAGAAATCTACCAATTGGACACCTAAACGGGTCAACCTATGCACATTGCGAACTAGATCGTTCTTCTTGTCGTCTACATGAGCCAAACTACCCAGAGTAATTCGACTTATGGCATCGGCAACTATATTAGCTTTGCCAGAGTGGTAGAGCACACTCATATCATAATCTTTTAAAAGTTCCAACCTCATTCTTTGTCGGAGATTCAAATCTCTCTAGCTAAAGACATATTGGAGACTTTTGCGGTTAGTGAACACATCAACATGGACCCCATATAAGTAGTTCCTCAAAATTTTCAAGGCAAAAACTACCGCCACCAACTCTAGGTCGTGGGTCAGATAGTTCTTTTCGTGTACCTTTAGTTTCCTCGAAGCATAAGCGATTACCTCCCATGTTGCGTAAGGAAACATCCCAAACCAACTCGAGAAGTGTCACAATAAACTACAAACACATCAGTTCAGGTAAGGTCAACACTGGAGCGGTGGTGAGTCTATTTTTCAACTCATGAAAAATCTTCTCACAAGTCTTTGACCACTAAAATTTGGATTTCTTTTGAGTCAAAGTTGTTAAAAGAGAAGCAAGATATGAGAATTCTTCTACAAATCTTATGTAATAACCGGCCAGGCCCAAAAAACTTTGTCTATCTATGGGAGTTAGAGGTCTAGGACAATTCTTAACCGCATCGGTCTTCTTAGGATCAACCTCTATGCCTAGTATTGACACTATATAACCGACGAAAGCAACTGACCTGAGCCAAAACTCGCACTTGCTAAACTTAGCATGCAATTTCTAGTCTTTAAGAATTTTCAAGACCATCCTGAAATGCTCCATTTGATCACCCTCACTCTTAGAGTATATCAAAATATCGTCAATAAATATGATCACAAACGAATCAAAGTATTTTGAACACCCCATTCATTAGATTCATAAAAGTTATTGGAGCATTAGTTAGAAAAAAATTACATTACTAAGAATTCAAAGTGACCATACGTGGTTCGAAAGGTTGTTTTAGGAATATCAATATCTCTCACCCTAAGTTGGTGATAGCCCAAACATAAGTCGATATTCAAGAAATAACTCGCCCCTTGGAGTTGGTCAAATAAATCATCAATTCTGGGAAACAGGTATTTATTATTTAAAGTGACCTTGTTCAGCTGGCGGTAATCAATGCACATCCTTAGGAACCCATCCTTCTTTCACAAATTGTATCGGTGCACCTCATGGAGATATTCTAGGTTGAAAACCCTTGTCTAATAAATCCTTGAGTTTAGCGTTTAACTCTTTCAATTAGGCTTGGGCTATCCGGTAAGGAGGAACATATATGGGTTTTTGTATCAGGTATAAGATCAATGCCGAAGTCTATTTCCCGTTCTGGAGGAATGCCGGGCAAGTCATCAGGAAAAACCTCATGAAACTCACTCACTATCGGGACTGACTCTAAAGGAGGGATATTAAACTCAACGTACTTAACCCTTACAATATGGTACATTCAACCCTTCAAATTCATTTAACCGGCCTTTAGACACGAAATGAATTGTCCTCTAGGAATTGAATCTCCTCCTTTCCATTCAAAAACGGGCTCATCAGGACACTAAATTTTTACAAATCGAGTTCTATGATCAATGGAAGCAAAACAAGCATGCAACCAATCCATCACCAAAATGACATCTAAATCCAACATATCTAAATCTACTAAATCAAATCGAGTGACTTTATGAAGTAAAGAAACAAGGTAATTTCTAGACACTTTTTGCAACAAACTGGGGTGGACACTTAAAAAGGTTCTATTAGTGTTTTGGTGAGTACATCAAATTTCATAGCTACCAAAGGTGTAACAAAAGATAAAGTAGCACTAGGGTCTAACAATGCATAAATATCAATGGAGAATACTTGTAACATACAAGTAACAATATCTGGGGAGCGTTCTTAATCACTTTGAGATTGAACAACATAAAAGAGACTCTTCTTTGGGCATCCGAATTAGAACCACTTGGGGGGCTTGGTTACCCTCTCTTCCTTTGTCCGCACGAGTTGGGAAATCTTTTAGTTGATGCCCACCCTTTCCACATCCATAGCACAGACACATACTGAAAAGACATTTACCTTCATGCTTCTTACCATATTTTGCTCATGTAGGCCTCTCAACATAAAAACCACCTCCACTACCACCCTGTGGCTTGAGAGTAGGTACCCTTTATTTGTTGGTATTAGAAGTGTTAGTGGTACCTTGATTAGAAAACCTCCTTGAACTTTTGTTTTCCTTGAACCTCAAATCTTCTTTTATACGAATTGTTATCCTCTGCTCTTGTCCTCTTTGATTCTCTACTAGCCTGCATTAGCTTTTCTTCCTCAATTTGTTCGACATGAACAATAAAGCGTGAAACGTTCATGGTTGGAATTAGCATTGCCAAACGACACTCGTTTACCACCAAGAAAGATACCTCCATGACATATTTATTCATCCTGGCCCGTGATTCTGACACTAAAGTTGGGGCATGCTTAGACACTTGCGTGAACTTACGACCATACTCTTTCACACTCATACCTCCTAGGAGAAGTTTGATGAATTCATGCAACTTCCTATCTCTCAACTCTAGTGGAAAAAACCAGTCAAGGAAAGCTGACTTGAGCGCTTCCCAATCAATCGGGTCCTCTCCCACAATTCTTTCCCCTTTCCACTGTTCATACCAAATCTGGGCTACGTCCTTCAACTGGTAGGCAGCCAAATCTGACTTTTCATGATTATTCACTCCCATAGCATCCACCACCTTTCATACTTCATCTATAAAGCCTTGTGGATCCTCATCCACTTTGGAGCCATAGAAGGTAGGGAGATTCATTATGGTGAAACCCCTAATCCTGGAAGCGGGTGTGCTTGCCTTCTGATTCGAATAAACTCTCTAGTGAGTTGATCGGTCAAAGCCTGAGTCAGGGTCTGGAGAGCCATCCTAATCTCCATATTACTGATAGCTCTCGCTCCAAAAGGCACTTGAGGATTCCGAGGAGCTTGGGTTAAGATTCCCCTCATTGACATTCTCTTCTTGGCCTCTCCTTGCATTACCTCTCCTCGTATTCATTACCTATAATTGTGATAAAGAGGTTAGAAAGGAGATCTTAGTGTTAAGTTTTCAAGCACAAATAGAGAGTGATGAAAGAAAGGAAACACTCCTAAACATCCTATAGACTCTTACTCATAAGTGTGGCGCGCTTCACACCCATTAACAAGACTCTATTGGACGTGGTTTCATGAGACAACAATCCTAAATATTATTCTAAAAATGTTATGCTCTGATACCAAGTTTGTCACGACCGGAGGTTACCCCATAGACGTAACAGCGCGTAGTTGACCCCAAAGGGGTCGCATACAAGCGCGTAGAATTATCATGCACATAATATCATAAGAAATAATGCAGAAATTAAAACTTTTCAAACAAAATTTATACTTCAAATATCATCAATAAAGAGTAGTGAATTACTAGACTTGTCTCATTAAAACCATCTAAACTTCAGAGTACGAAATTAGGGACTCAACCCTTTTACTTTGATGAAAGTCATTAGAAAATAAAGTACGTCTAAAACTATAGTTCAAATCACAATTTGGTCCTCGAGCGGAGGACTCACCAAAACTTAGGGAATAGTCGACACAAGCTTTACTTTGAAGAGGGAAGTAATGATTCAACGTCCAGAGCCTACACTCATAGTATGTAGAAAAGAAAGGTTAGCAAGAATATGTAGTAAGTATGGAAACATGCAGTAAAACATTCAAACATGTTAAATATGACATTTTTATTAGAAGTATGCATTTATCAAGTTTGGGAAGCTAGTATGAATTTACAAACATAAAAGACAAGCTATAGTCACATTACACCCATAACATAATAATATCAATACATTAGCAACCTCTAAGAACACTTGTGCAATGTATGGTTAGCATCCTATAATAGCAACCTTACTAAGCATTCCTTAATGCCCGATATTTATTACCATAATCTTCAAGCTTACCCCAATCCACAATCATGATTGAAGAATTGTAAAAGTACATGAAATAAAAATCATGAAAGTCATCTATTCATATCTTATCATACCATAAGGAAACCATAATACAACATCCTACTAAGTCCTCCTTGTGCAATGTAAAAGTGAAGTCTCATACCCTCAATCCTACCAAGTAAACCCATCAAGAAGTCATATTATAATTTCTATCATATTCACTATCTTATTATTAGGGAATGTTAGCCATAACTGATATAGACCATGTGAGATTACATGGAATCCGGTGTCATATAATACCACATCAAAAAAAGGTGTTCTTACTTACTGAAGGTAGAAATAATCATATTTAGCCTCTAAGTGGATCCACTAGCTAAGTCCTATGTTTGGCAGATTTTTATGGGATAGGGAGATTGCTACTAGAAACCCAATCTATTGCATTAGCGAAGAGCTTCCATCTCATGAGTTTACTATAGATGACCCAACTTATTATATTAGTGGAGGGCTTTCTCCTCATTGTTCATATCCACTCGGTACTAAGCATTTCTTTCCAATGTGTAAAGGCATACTTTACCCTTCATTCAATACAACTCACTAAATCACTCATAGATTCATTTAAGTGAGAACTACCTTTCACCTTAGAATCATCATTTAGGGTGAGTATCTTTCACCTTATTATTCATAGAGTTTTCATGAGAACTAGCCATTCAATCAACACAACGACATCAACATCATCCTAGACAATTCATACATAAACATGAGTAAAGATAGGTAAAATTAGTCTTCCAACAACACCTCAATTCACATAATAGTCATAAAATTTAACCCTTTTTAAATGAGTTCACAAGTTCATTAATAAATATCTGACAACTATAAACAATCCTTCAAACTTCACCCCTTACAAGGTCCTGAATCAAGTCTCACACCCACATTTTGGATATACTATCATCAACATGAATAAACAAGGTTTCCTAATCAATTTGACATAACCACAATACACAATAGTAATCACCTTGTATCAATAACTTTCTCTAAATTCATGAAATTGGGGTTACGGGGTAGTTCATGGGTTCATGGGGATTTTTACTATGAAATCACCGTTAAAACGTCAAATTATTCATAATATACATCAAATAACAAAAATAAAAACGTTTTTAGAAAGAACCCATGGATAGAGTGAACATCCTAATTTTGATTCTTAAACCTATTTTTGAAAATTAGAGTAGAAGGGCTTCATGGATGAAAGTATTCCATGAATCAAGGTTCCTATACCTTTAGTTGAAGATCTCCAACGAAATTGGAGTGAAAATTCAAGCTTGAACCCTAATCTTCAAGTTCTTGTTGTTCTTCAATGGAGGAATTCTAGAGAGGAAAAAGAGGATTTGATTTTTTTTAGAAGTGGGTGTTTGTGAAAGTAATTTATTTTGGGTATATTTTAATATAAAATACCTTATTTAATTATTTAGAAATAATATAAAATAAACTCACTTATTAAATTAATTCATAAATAATATTTACGAATTCCCTTGCCTACAAGGACTTGCCAAATAAAACTAAGGCAAAGTCCAAGGAAGCATTTCAAGGCCCTTGAATTGATGTGCCTTTCTTGAACCCTCTATTAAACTTATATTAAGCCCAATTTTTGGAACTTTTATATCTCAAATTTATACATAAACTTGTAAGGTTTATACTTTAGACTCAAGTTTCACCTATAAAATTTTTGGGTGCTACAATATCTCCCCTTTGGGAACATTCGTCCTCGAATGACACTGCACACATCTTACGAAATTTAAAGACTCAAGACTAGAAGCCTAACAAGCATGACATATAAAAATAATGCACCATATAAGGAGGAAACTTCCAACTATATCACAACACAATTAATGCAATAGAAAGGGGGTACGAACTACATATATCATCAATGCAATATGCATGAAATTCAACATTTCTCATGTTCCTAGAAGGGAATACCTTCCCCCTATAAAAGCATACTCAACACGACAATATGGAGTCAATATACAATCTCATAAAACATAGTAAAGCATGTTCACCAATTCTTTTAATGAAGTTAAATATGCAATATCATACTAAAATGCACAACAACACGAGGAACATATAAATCATGATAATCTTAATTTATACTAAACATTATTCCTCAGAAGAACATGCAAATATCATTAGGAAAATCATGGAGAAACTCGTACAATACACATGACTCCCAAAACACTAAAACTCAAAAGGAACTACTTACCTCAAGCTTAAATAGGTGTACAAGGAAAAAGATGAGGATAACGTGATTTCATATTGGCCTCAGCCTCCAAAGTATCACCCTCAATTAAGTTGTTCCTCCATAAGACTTTAAAAGAAACTACCTCTTTGTTACTTAACTGCTTAACTTTCCGGTCTAAAATCTCAACTACATCTTCTTCATAGGAGAGATTTTCATCAACTCTTAAACCCTCTAAGGGAAGGATGGATCGGTCCAATACACTATTTGAGCATGGAAACACGGAACACTACTTGAACCAGAGTCAACTCACTGGGTAAGTCTAGTTCATATGTAACCTTCCCCACACGTGTCAAGATTTGGTATGCCCCTAGATATTGAATACTAAGTTTCCCCTTATTTTCAAACCTCATCACACCCTTCATATGTGAGATATTTTAGTAGACCCAATCACAAACCTCGAATTTAAGAACCTTTCTTCTACTCTTGACATAGGACTTTTTCCGATATTGAGCCATTTTCAACCTCTCTCTAATGAGTCAAACTTTCTCTATGGCATCATAGATTAGATCGGGACCAATAAGATATAATTCACCCACTTCAAACCAACCCACCGGATATCTACACATCGTACCATAAAGTGCTTCAAAGGGAGCCATGGAAATGCTTGAGTGGTAACTATTGTTGTAGGCGAATTCTATCAATGGAAGATGATCGTCCCAATTCCCCTTGAAATCAATCACACATGCTCTCAACATATCTCCTATGGTTTGAATGGTCCTTTCTTCTTTACCATCTATCTGAGGGTGGAAAGTGGTACTACGTATAACATTGGTACCAAGCCCTCTTTGGAATGCTTCCCAAAAATGTGAAGTAAACTGAGTACGCCGATTTGATATGATGGACAAAGGAACCCTATGTAACTTCACTATTTCCTCTATGTATAATTTAGCATCGTCTTCTGCCAGGAAAGAAATCTTGACAGAAAGGAAATGGGCTGATTTCCTCATCCTGTAAACAATGATCCAGATAGAGTCATGTCTCCTTCGACTACGAGGCAACCCCACAACGAAGTCCATATTCACCTCCCCCCACTTCCAAGTGGGAAGATCTATATCTTGTAACAAACCTCCTGGTTTTTGGTGTTCGGCTTTGACTTGCTGACAATTTGGACATTTAGCCACAAATCCTGCTACATCTTTCTTCATTCCATTTCACCAATAGACTTTCCGTAGATCACGATAAATCTTAGTGGCTCCCGGATGTATAAAATATCATGAAACATGAGCCATCTCTAGAATCTGCCCTCTCAAGACATCAACATCCGGAATACACTACCAACCTTAGTACCTAAGCACCCCATCTCCCCCTTGGGAGAAAGCCTCAATGGACTTGGTGAGAACCGAGTCTTTCAACTCCATCAGAATAGGGTCATGTTGTTTTTTTCACTTCACATCAACTACCAAAGATAATTCAGAACTATGATGAACTGTGAATCCACCATTCGAAGAATCTACCAATTGGACACCTAAACGGGCGAACCTATGCACATCGCGAACTAGCTTTTTTTTCTTATCTTCTACATGAGCCACACTACCCATAGTCATTCGACTTAAGGCATCGACAACTATATTATCTTTGCCAGGGTGGTAGAGGAAACTTATATCATAACCATTTCTTTGTCGGAGATTCAAATCTCTATATCCAAACACATATTGGAGACTTTTGTGGTCATTGAACACATCAACATGGACTTTATATAAGTAGTGCCTTCAAATTTTCAAGGCAAAAACTACTGCCACCATTTCTAGGTCGTGGGTCGAATAGTTCGTTTCATGTACCTTTAGTTCTCTCGAAGCATAAGCGATTACCTTGCCATGTTGCATAAGGACACATACCAAACCCACGCAAGAAGCGTCATAATAAACTACAAACACATCACTACCTTCAGGTAAGGTCAAAACTGGAGCGATGGTGAGTCTATTTTTCAACTCCTCGAAACTCTTCTCACAAGCCTCTGACCACTAAAATTTGGATCTCTTTTGAGTCAAAGTTATGAGAATCCTTCCAACATATCTTCTATAATAACCGAACAAGCCCAAAAAACTTCAAATATCCTTGGGACTTAGAAGTCTAGGCCAATTCTTAACCGCATCGGTCTTCTTAGGTTCAACCTCTATGCCTAGGCTTGAAAATATATGACTGAGGAAAGTAACTGAGATGAGCCAAAACTCGCACTTGCTAAACTTAACATACATTTTCTGGTCTTTAAGAAGTTGAAAACCTATCCTCAAATGCTCCATGTGATCACCGTCGTTCTTAGAATAGATCAAAATATCGTTAATAAATATGATTATAAACAAATCAAAGTATTGCCTGAAAACCCCATTTATAATATTCATAAAAGCTGCCGGAGCGTTCATTAGACCAAAATACATTACTAAGAATTCAAAGTGACCATATCTGGTTCGAAAGGTTGTTTTAGGAATATCAGCATCCCTAACCCTAAATTGGTGATAGCTCAAACGTAAGTCAATCTTCGAGAAATAACTCGCCCCTTGGAGTTGGTCAAATAAATCATCAGTTCTAAGAAGCGGGCGGTAATCAATGCACATCCTAAGGGACTCATCCTTCTTTTTCACAAATAGTACAGTGTACCCCATGGAGATATTCTAGGTTGAATAAAAACTCTTGTCTAAAAATCCTTGAGTTGAGCTTTTAACTCTTTTTATTCAGCCGGGGCCATCCGGTAAGGAGGAATATATATGGGTTTTGTATCAGGTATAAGATCAATGGCGAAGTCTATTTCCCGTTCTGGAGGAAAACTGGGCAAGTCATCAAGAAAAACCTCAGGAAAGTCCCTCACTATCAGGACTGACTCTAAAGGAGGAGTATCGACTCAACGTCCTTAACCCTTACAATATGGTAAATACAACCCTTAAAAATCATTTACAACTGCTGCTAGTGACAAAAACATGATGACAAAGGATGACTCACATTGTTGGCTTTGGTACAACAGGCTGGGTCATCCTCAATTTAGAGTTTTGAAGCAATTATCTTTGCGGGATAAGAGTGTCAATATAGGTTCTTTTGATAAGTGTCCAGTTTTCCCTTTAGCTTAGAAAACCAGACTCTCATTCCCTACTAGTGTCTCTAGAACTAATTCTATATTTGAACTAATTTATCTTGAAGTATGGGGTCCGTATAGAATTGCAACACATAATGGATACATGTTCTTTTTACAATGGTAGATGACAATTCAAGAATAGTTTGGTTATTTTTGTTGAAATTCAAAAGTGATGTTTTCCAAACATTGAAATCTTTCTTTGATTGATTAAGACACAATTCAACAGGGATATTAAAGGGTGACATTAGATAATGGTACTGAGTTCTTCAACATTGAATGTAGCACTTTGTTTTCTACTATGGGGGTAATTCATGAGAGTAGTTGTCCACACACTCCACAACAAAATGGAGTGGTAGAAAGGAAATACAGACACATACTTGAGGTAGCTATAGCCCTTAGGTTTCAAGGGTCTATTCCCATAAGATTTTGGGGTGAATGTGTGTTATATGTAGCGTACTTAATCAACAGAATGCCTTCCAGTATATTGCAAGGACTGTCACCTTATAAGGTTTTTCACAAAATTGCACCAAAGTTATATCACTTGAGAACTATAGGGTATCTTTGTTATGTCACAAAGTTTGTAAAGTAAGATAAATTCTCTTCTAGAGCAGATGCTTGTGTAATGATTGAGTACTCACTTACTCAGAAAGGATACTTGTTGTACAACATGAGCCTTAGAAGATTTACGGTAAGAAAAGATGTGACACTCAAATAAACTGTATTCCCATTCAGTAAACTGTCATCTACCAATCATATCTCACACTTCATTGGACCTTCTCTTACTGATGATGATGTTAGAATCTACAAATGCTGAGCAAGATTATGCACAGGTATTTTCTAAGAAGGAACATAACTATGTAGAGAAGGATACTACAATTAATGATGTAGAAACAAATGCTACAGGTCAAGACACTGTTATTACAAGTTATGAAGCCCCTGATGATGCATCAAGCACTGTTCTGTCAAGAACTTCTTCTAGAACATCTCATTCTCCATTTTGAGTGAAGGATTACATCACTTTTGTGATTGATTTATTGCATCCACATGCACTATCTAATCATGTGTCCTATGATAATTTATTTACTTCATATCAGGCCTATTTCAGTGAGACGTTTATTGAAACAGAACCTAAAACATATGAAGAAGTTGTAACTGATCATAGATGGGTGGAAGCAATGAAACAAGATATTGTTGCGTTGGAGAAAAATGGTACATGGAAGATTGTGGAGTTGCCACCAGGAAAGGATGAAATAGGATGCAACTGGGTGTTTAAGATTAAACACAAAGCCAATAGAGAGATTGACAGGTTTGAAGCTGGACTTCTGGCAAAGGGATACAGTCAAACTGAAGGTATTGATTATCAGGAGATCTTTTCACCAGTTTTAAAAATGGTCACTGTGAGATCAATTATCGATATTGTAGCAGCTGAAGGATGGATAATATACCAAATATATGTATTCAATGCCTTTCTTCAAGGTGACTTGTTTGAAGAGGTGTATATGGAGTTACCAAAAGGTTTTATCAGTCAAGGAGGACACAAAGTTTGTAAGCTTATCAAAACATTGTATGGCTTAAAACACATGATTCTAGGCAATGGAATGCCAACTAAAGATGCATTGTTATCTTCAGGATATATCCAAAGTCAACTGGACCATTCATTGTTTACCAAGATAAAGGGGTCAGTATTGGGGATTGTATTAGTATATGTTGTGACTTATCGCTCACAGGCAATGGTCACTCATTAATTCAGGAACTAAAAAGATTTCTTCATCTTCAATTTAATATCAAGGATTGTAGGGGAATTGAGATACATTCTTAGCATTGAGTTTTGTAGATCAACAAATGGAATGTGATGAATCAAAGGAATTGAAGTGTGCATTGGCGCTTATATCACAAGCTCATAAGACAGTTCATCAGGAGCCAAACAATCAGCAACACCTTTGGAGAGTAACATGAAGCTTACAATTGCCGACTTTCAAAGTGATGATATGGATGAACTGATAATTGATGTATACTCATACTAGAGGTTGATTGGAAAATTACTCTATCTCAACAACACTAGGCATTATATTGCTTTTTATGTTTACCGCCTGAGCCAATTCTTAACAAAAATAAAAATATCTCATCGGAATCCTGCCTTAATGGTGGTGAGATATATCAAATAAGCATTAGGTCTTTGACTTCTCTTGAATTCCAACAAACAAATAAACTTCACTGGCTTGTGTCATGCAGATTGGGCTGCATGCCCAATACAAGAAGGTCAGTGACTGGTTACTTGTTGAAGTATGGAGAGTCATTAATAGCATAGTAATCGAAGAAGAAGAGCAAAGTTTCGAGAAGTTTTTTGCAGAGGCAGAATACATGAGTCTTGCAACATTGACATCTGAAGTAGTCTAGGTGACAAATTTGTTCAAAGAGTTGGGTTAAGTGTGAGTGAGCCAACAACAATACATTGTGACAGTAAGGCTCCAATACAAATAGCAGTCAATGCATATCGAGATCGATTGTCATTTCATTCAGGAAAGAATGCAGCAAGGTTTAATAATGAAAAGTTTTATCAACACCAAAGATCAACATGTTGATTTATTGACAAAAGCATTGGGAAGATCACAGAATGATTTTTTGTTAGCCAAGCTGGATGTCTTGAATGTTCTCAATACATCCAGCTTGAGGGGGAATATTGAAGATAAAGAAGCAGTTAAAATGTAGTTAGGAGATTAATTAATTGTAACTAATTAGTCAGTTAGTTAGCTAGACTAGTGAGTTAGCTAGCTAGTCTAATCAGTCAGAAATTTAGTTAGAGGTTAAGTGTAGATTGTTATTCCATCTTGTATATATACTGTATATGATTCATTGTAGAACTCATTTCATTCAATATACAAAAATTTCCAAATTCTTTTCTCTAAATTCTATAGACAGAAAAATTAATGAATTGTGAAATCATTTACAAACCCTCATCTAAAAATATTTCAACACCCTCTGACTTAATAACTATGAAATACCTTAAATAGAAGAATCGAAAATCATCCATAGTATAATATCACAATCTCAAATCATGCGCTTAAACCTTTAGCTAATAAAATATTTGTGTATGAAATATGAATTTCTAGATTGTGTAAAATATCATAATGAATATTAACAAATGTAAAGAATAAAATAAATATTAAAAAATGTGATAAATCTAACTATGACATGTAAAAAATGTAATTTAACAAAAATGATGATTTAATCAAAATTAACAAATACTCGAAAGAATTCAACCAGCAGTGACAAAAATTAATGCAATTAAAATATAAATACCGATAAACTTATTTAAATCATAAAAAATGTATTTTAAAGTATTTAATAAATATAACTTAAAATTTACAAATTTGTAAAATGTTAGACCAAATTAGGGTGTCAACAAGGGGTTCTTGTGAATGTAAATCATATCCAAATCAATTTAAACACCAAAGAAATGACCTTTACACATGTGAGTTACTGAAGGATCAGCTGATTCAATTTTACAAGCAATTAAAGAATGATTAGGGCCTTAGCTTTACAAATTTTAGGGGTGTTACACAAAGCATCATTAAAGGCCGAGGATGGAAAAAATTGACTTAAAAACATAGAAATCCAGAACCTTTTATTTATAATGTAAGACCTTATATAGATCGATAATTGATTACTCAAAACAAGTGACTTAATTAAAAAGACAACAATTGATCATGATAGAAAACTCAATCGCTAGTAAAATCTTCTCTAATCATAGCTTCAATTTTAAGAACTCTGATTATAAAACTCCATGATAAATCTGAGTTCAAGAGTCCTCCTCCTCTTGTGGCTCTGGGGGAAACATTTAAATCAAATTTCAGATGCTAGATCAAAATAGAGCTTTGTGTTTATTGTTTAATCTTCTCTAGCCGTAACTTAAATGCCAACTTCAGCTCCTCCATATATTTATCTTGAGTTATTTCGCGCAAGGGTGCAGAGTCCTATGCATCAGTACTCATTTTTTCTCTTTCTCGTTATATGTTTGCAATTCTTTATGAAGATCTTCCAATACCTTTAAATCATTTGATTTGCCCTCAGCATAATCGCGTTCGCGATCCTCTAGTTTCACTTTGAGAAAAATTTTAAATAATTTCTTCTATGATTATGGAACCATAAGAACATGGTTTTTCACCTGGTGAAAAGAGCATCACACCAACATCTGCTCCATTCCTATTTGCAAACTTCTCTGCATCATGAAACAAAGTTTTTTTCTTTTTGAGGAACTGAGAGCACGTGCTCTCTCAAACTCAATGAGCTTTGTTTCAATTTTTTGTTTACCTTTTTATGTCTCATATTCCATTGCAAAAGAAAATGATATGAAGAAGAAAATAGTATATCTTTGTGGAATAAGGTTGAGCAATAAGAGGAACATTTGTGTATAGTTGGTGTGTGAGTGTACTTCTCACGAGTATTGTAATGTTTTCTTATTATGAGTCTAGCTATCACGTGTATTTTTATGTTTACTTAATGCTTTCATATTATGGGTCTTTCTATCACGTGTTTTTTCATGTATGTTTTCACATTTTTTTAATGTATTGATTACCTTGTAACTCAACAAAAACTATGAAGTTACAAGGTAATAATATCGAATTGAATTTAAAGATATAAAATAAATAAACAATGTTTACATATAATAATGTTGAAGGTAGACCAATTAGAGAAATGATAGAATTATCTCTTTTGTAACCTATAGGTCACAAGTTCAAACCATAAGAGCAACCACTAAAAATGACATTGTCAATTGTGCATCACAACCAAATCCTTATCAAAATTCTACTACTGCTAGTTATTTATGTAATGACTAGGTTATTCTTTAAACATACTATAAATGTTAATTCTTTTGGAATTCCACATTGAATGGGTAGACGTTACTTGGTCACTATTGATGATCTTGAGAAATTCTTTCTTCATGGTCTATCTCTTGGGGTTGAGTTATGCCTAAGATTTATTTGTATATTATGGTATAAGATTAATGTTCATCTAAATTCATTGTTTATCAATGTTCCCCCTCCCCTCTTAATCTGACATTGGCCACACTCCAAATGCACAAGTGCTCATCCACCCGTATTGATTTGATGTTTAACAATTTTTATGCAAATTAAATAATATTCGAGATAATTTTAGTATACACTGTACATGTATAGCTAGGATATAGATCTATTATTTGAATATGAAATATCTGTATTTCATCTATCTATAAATTTTAGTGCCTCGTCTACTTGAACATCACCTTTTGATGAGGATTTCATTTCTAGCATAACTTTCACCATGTTGGTCACTACCTTGATATATATTTAACAATAATTAACAGATAAACAATCTCTCAACCCCGACCCATACATAGTAAGAGTAAAATTTGTGTATACCCGAGCGCTTCAGACTCTACTTTGAGATGCTACTGGGTATTTGTTATTGTTATGACAAGGTTCAATGATAGTTAGAATAAATATGGGATTTTCTAGCCCTAATAGACAAGTAAAATGGGATTCATAACTTATTGATCTTAAAGATGTGGGTTTGAAGTAGCTAGCTGATACACAAATTCAAATAAGAGTTTTTCTGAACCCATTTACAAATACATGACACATTTTTTTAACATATACTATGATTTCTAAATTGTGATTAATTAACACTCATATGACGTTGATTTATAATTTAATCTTAATAAATTTATATAATTTGATAGTAACACAATAAATTGTGAATACGTTTTTGGAAAAATTATCTAACTACACATCCTTTCTTACTCTATTTTTTTATTATTCCCTATCATTTAAAAAAAATTACAAAAATTCCTCTTTTTTCTCAAATTCTCTCCTTTCCAGATACATAACATTCAATCTTCCAAATCAACTATTTTCCTCCACTTTTCATGTCTATAATCACTCCACTATATCACAAGTTACCTTATCACTCCTTTGTTTTGAATTTTAAATATTTTCTTTTTCCGGTTAATAATTTAAAGATTTTCCACAGATCATAGTTCTTTATTTATTTTTTCTTTCCATTTCTTTTTTATACAGAAAATCATGTGAATATTGGAGTAATTTTCATCCACAAAATAAATCAATCATACATGGACATGACAAAATAAATTTGGAGAAAATTAAGACAAAAACGAATCATAAAAAGTGTCATTTATATAAATGAGTATGTATCATATGTTTGTTTCGTATGTGTAGTACTATTTTTTTAAAACCATATCAATTGTTTATCATATTCATAATTTTTTTATATGATACATAGCTACGACAAATTATACGGACATGATACATAAGTACTAATTTTTACTAAATGTATCAATCTCAAACCAAATAACTTAATTATATATGGGAAACAATTACATGTTAAATGTATTTGGTAACAATGCAATACTTATCAATTTAAACGAGATACATAAATAGTAATGTATCATGTACTAATTTCTTAGATATGATACATAAATTCAATTTTATAATAAATGTATCAATTACATAGATACTACCACACGGTAATGTATCAATCTCAAATGTATCTAGTATAAGTACAATAGTTATCAATTTAAACTAGATACATAAATAGTAATATATCATGCACCAATTTTTTAGATATGATACGTAAATTCAAATTTATACTAAATCTATCAATTACATAATAATTTCCACACGATAACGTATTGATATTGAATCTTATGGGAATCAATTATTTATTTAATGTATCTAGTATAAATACAATATTTAACAATTTAAACAAGATACATAAATAATAGATTCTATGTAGCAAAGATATCCATGATGTATTTTGAATCAAAATTGAAAGAATTTTCGATAAACTAGGAGAAGGATTTCGAATTTCAAAATTTTTAACAATTTTGAATCAAAATTGAAGGATCTTCGATGAACTGGGAGAAGAAAGAAATCTTGAATCTCAATTTCTTTAATAATCTTGAATCAAAATTGAAAGGATCTTCGATGAACTTATAGGTTCAAAAGGAAATCATTGTCTAACAACAATTCCATCACTTTAGTATCCTTGATAACTCACCTCGCTTACCCAAAATTTCGACATTTTTTTAAATCAAATCTGAAAGGTTTCTTCGTTGATGGGGGAGCAATTTGAAAATTTGAATTTCTTCATTTTGATAGGATTTGCTTTTTTATGATTTAGAGCAAGAAGGAACGTAAGCGTAATTTATGGGATTTAATTAATTTTCGGATTTGATTCCCTTTTTAAAGCAACAAAAAGATTCTTCTTGTATTAGAATAAATGTATCCGGATGGTGAATTAATGTATCTGGAAAAAGAAATTTTAAGGAATCATTGTATTTAGAAAAAGAGTAGGGATACAATGCAATTTACTTTTTACACTATGGGATTTAGGTAAGTTATACTAATTTTTTTTACAAAATACCATTATTTAAGTAAGATGGACATACAAACTAACTTTGTTTTAGTCCCAAAGGATTTGAGGCCTCACTACCATTTCAACAAGCAAATGAATCATTTGCTTTAGGCCCAAAATATTTGAGACTCAAAAGTTATTAATATATGGGAAAATTTCATATATGGCAAACTTATTAGATGAAATAACATTAAATGGGTATAGTTATCTAATTACATTCCATGGGTATAGTTTAGGTTTTTAGGTATCTTTAATTTTGTATATAATTTTTTTTTGTTTATAATTTATACAAAAAAAAATTAAAGTGAAGTGTAACTGTAGCGTTAAACAGGGTAACAATAAATTTAGATAATGCCACAATTTAAGGTAAACGTTCAAAAAAAAAAAATTCAAAAAGGAATCCTACAACAATTGAAAGACATTAATTATACAATTTCTCTTGTATATATAAATTTGGATGTATGCGTCGTCTTTTGCGGGTTGAGATTTTTATATATTCGTAGTAATTATATATATGATTTTCTGGTTTGTTTCTTGTAAAAAATGATTTGAATATATGGATTGTATATGGTAATTTATGTATTCTAGTATTTATATACAAATTACTGCAATAATGTATAGGATACGTTTTGTGTTTTCTAATATTCATATACAAAAACTGCAGTAATGTATATGTTGAAATGTATGTATTATATACAAAGTTGTATGAGACAATTATTATACAGGTGATGAGATTTTGTTTTTTTAGATGCAGTATTTGTATATGAGCAAACCAAAGTCAGTGTAATGTAATTTTGTTATTACTGATTAAATTGGTTGTATTAAAATGTTATGTCAATTGTATATAAAAATAAAATTTTGTTTGTAAATTCTACAGATAATGTCTTCATTGGCTATTTTGGTTATGCATTTTGAAAGATGGGACGATACAAATAGTTACATTGATTAGAGAGGGTATAGGGTTTAAGGAACAAGCAACATTTCTTGAGTTTTATACAACAATTGCCGCACAGATTGATATTGATATGAATAATAAGATATTGAAGATTCAATATAAAGTTGAAGAAAACAATAAACCAATGGTTATACACAATGACATGGGTGTCAAGGTGTAAGTAATGCTTAAAAAGGCTACCAATAATTTTATTTGTCTTTGTAATTCTTTTGTATATATCTACAAACTATTTTTTCTGTGTATTAGTATGTGTAGATGAATATGATACTTAAACATGTCAATATACAACTGTCTAAACAACTTTGTATATACTACATTAATATACAAGCTTAATATATACTTAACTTCAGTTATTTGTATATAACTACTAAAATATACAAATTATAATAAGCAATTATAAGTCCTAAAGATAACTACATACACTTGACCTTTGGACATGTATACAAACTATAATTACAAAACATATATAATTGGGAGTCTTTAATATACAATTCAACACTACACCAATTTACTTAGTATACAGGTCAATATATACATAACTTAAATAATTTATATAAACTAATCAGAATATATAGATCCCAATAAACAATTACAATATAATTTAAGGATAAACTATACATCTACTTAAAGTATTTTTTATGTCTTTCGTTTATAGAACTAAGGAAATATACATATGTCTTTTTTAGTATTAAACATGCAATATACTATATAAAATTATGTGAATATACAAAAATTACTTAAATAGAAAACTTTAAGTATATTAGCACATAAGTAACAAAATATTCTATCTAAAATTATATTTTAAGCCACTACGTCACGATCCTGATGTTCTTCGGTTCCGTGAATTTCAGATTCACTATCCTCTGAATCACTGGTATTGCTTTCCTCTTTGTACCTTTTTCCACAATTTTAATGCCACTAGCTATGACGTTGTCAATAACTTTATGAACTGCCATTGGTTCATTTTTTTTCTTGGATCTCAATACTTCCATTGATTGTTAATCTTGAACTTGTTTGGATTTTGCCATAGACCCTACATTAACCCCAAAATCTTGAGTTAAACCCATTGCTAACGAGGGTAAATTATAAACAAAATTGTCATGCAATGGAATATCTATGGTATTCCTCATAGATGAAGATGATTCATCCATTCAAATTTTGAAGAACTTATAATCTGTAAGAACGATCGATTATTTTAACAAAAAAATTTGAAACAACTAAAAATCACAATACATATACAATTGTTGAAAAAGGAAAAAAATAAAAAAATGAATTCACGGCTAGATTTTGGCGGTTATCTGTGAAAGTATAAATCAATACCGGAGGGAGAAGTTAAATTTTTGTCAATTTGAATTTCAAAATCGGATAGAAGGAGTGATTATAGGAGCAAAAGGTGGAATAGAAATAGGAGAGATAACATTGATTTGTATACAATTATATTCAATATCAAAATAAAGTTTTTTACGGTTCGTTAATGTAAGGACCTGTTTAGTCGTTTTGAGCAGCAGATTTTATTTCTGGAAAAACTGTGTGAGTCGACGGAACCCACGACGGACCGTCATGGGCACGACGGGCCGTCGAGGG